>NC_079147.1:25786231-26386231 GCF_945859685.1 Eupeodes corollae
TTTATTTCGAATCTAGGGACCTTGAAACGTCGAGAAATGTCAAAATATTCAATTCAACTAATCGGACCGATTACAATAACTTCCTATGAGAAGTTGAAAATATCAGTTTATCGAAATTTCATTTTAGCAATGAAAAAAGTTTTGTAACCATTTCTATGGAAAGTCTTATGTCTTTTATTGATTTGTTTTTGAATTGAATTTACAGTGAAAAAAATAAAAAAAAATCCTTTGCAAAATCCGTATCTTTTTTATTTTTTATTTTAAATGGTCTTCTAAAACTGAAAACAACCTTTTAGTATTTGGTTTTTGAATTAATTAATTAGTTACTACTCGAAAATTTTTATCATCTTAATACTGCACTTTTAGTTCATAAATATTCAAATTGTAAACATTAAAATTAAAAATATATCTTTTAAAGCATCTTCCTCAGGTCATTTATCATAAACAGTATTATCTGCTAAAATGGTACGTAGACAACTCTGGTGTTCTTTGAAGACCTAAATTCGCATTGACCTACTTATTTCTCAGACTTCATTAATAAAATTTTGTGTATCAATTGACTGTGCGGTGTGATATTAAAGTTGATATCAACCCCGCATGTATGTTCAGCCTTCGTCACGACATTGTAAGTTTCTCAACAATAAGAAACTTTGCAATTTGTAACGGTTTTTTGTTCTTATGTGTCATTTCATTCTTAATTCTGTTATTTTTTGTATGTGTATCATGTTTCTAATATTAGTTGAGGCGATTAGAAGTAACGGTTGATGGAAAAAAAAGCAAAATAAAAACAAAAATCAAAAAAACGATAACATTAAATTTCGTATGAATCACTTAATTTTATTTTCGACTTCTACGTGCTCATACGGCCGGCGATAAAGATAAACTGTAATTCTTTTACCCGAAAAATACAAATAAGAATCATATTTTTATGGGTAATTATTTGGCGCCAAAACTGAATTAACGAAAACATTGTTATTTTTTTTTTCTAAAAATTTATCAAACATAGCAAAAAAGTGTCAGTTTTTCAAGTTTTGAGTTTTAAAAAGATTCAAATCATTTGAACAACTAATTGATTTTAAATCAACTCAGAGAAATAAGGGTTTTTCAACAAGAGGTTCATTTTCTAACAATGCGCTGTTTGAGTACAGATAGACTTATGAAAGTTTTATCTTTTAGCAGTTTATTAATACAAATTTCAACATAACTCAAAATGAAAGGAAATACTTTTCAACCCCGTTTTGAAAATCCTTCGGCAAGAAGCATATTTAAGGCTGGCAATAGTGGAACTATTAAAAGAATTTGAGCTGTTAAAACAAGTACATGAATTAAAGAATCAAAATTGTGTGCCTCGATCAAAAACAGCATCTGAACAAGTTCCGTTCTTAAGGTTCTTTAAGTCTTAAAATTTGAGTTAACGCAAAAACTTAAATGCACGTCGTATCTTTACTGTTAAAATGCATCAAAATAATATAGATTTTCATCAAAAAGCATTTTCAATAATGAGGCCGATTTTCACTTCTGGTACTACGTTATAAAGCAAAGTTGTTACATTTAGGGCTATGAGTAATTGTGTGTATAGAACTTTCTTATTTGAAAATAAGGCTTGTCAATTTAAGATCGCTCACAAGAACTTGGCATGTCGCAAGACAAGATCCAACTCACACAAGAGCTGAAACCAAATCACAAAATACCAAACGCAACGTCGTCGTCGTGTGTTCGCTAATTGGATTTTAGAGAAGTGGAAGTTGATCCAATATTTGGTCGAAAAATCATAACGATAAGACTTATTTTTGCATGTATGGGTAGGTGAATGAACAAAATTTCGGGGTTTCTTGACGACACCAATCCACGGAAGGTTCACTAGATAATAATGAACCTAAATTTTGGGATGGAGGCGTCATCTGTCCGTAGTTCTTCGAATATGGTGCTGGCCAGGCCATCACCGTCAACGAAGATAATCATAAGCTGGGGCATAGGTCAAGAAAGACGCGATATTTTGACATCACACGGTCTTGACTCCTTCAGACTATTTCTTGTGGGACATTAATTATTCTAACTACATTGATAGTTAGCTGAACTTTACTCAGCAATACAATTCCCTTTACCAGCGCTTGAAAACCTTGTCAAGGAACCTAAATTATTCTTTTACTTTGTTAAGTAGAAGAAAAAATCTGATAAGTACCCAATGAACCTTAAACGTTCCTAACGCAATTGCAAACTTTTACTATATCGTTTTGAAACTATCTTTCGCTGATAACTCTTTTGTTTCTGACTCGTTCTATCGGGTTTTTCAATAACAGCGCTACAAAAGTTTTTTTAAACAAAAGAAAAACGTTTTTCGGTATCAATGAAATTCTTTATTCCTGTGAAAGTACATTCCATGCCATAATGTATTGAACTTAATTTTGTTTGCATGGCCACCATGGGCAAGCTTAGAGAAGTCCAGACGCTGAACCCAATTTTTGGACGGATTTCAAGCATAAATCGGCCAACACTGCTGCAATTTCACGTTCGATGTTTGTACGAAGTTCATCAATCGACACTGGCTTGTTGGAATAGACCATAGACTTGTCGTAGTCTCACAGGAAATAGTCTAACGACGTCAAATTGCACGACCGAGGTGGCCAAGCGACTGGACGATTTTGTGAGATAACACGTTCACCAAACTTGGTTTCCAATAAACTTAATTTGACATTCGCTGTGTCGCTTGTAACGCAGTCCTGTTGGAACCACATGTCCTCCAAGTCCAAATCATCCAATTGAAGCCAAAAATATATGGTCATTATTGAACCGTAGCGATCCCCATTCACAGTAACATGCGGGTCTTGATCATAACTGAAGACGTACGGCCAAATAACGGTGGGCCATAAATCACACGAAACCGTAATTTTTTTTGGGAGGCAATGATGACTCATGGAGTACGTGTGGATTGCTGCCTGAATAATACCATATATTTTGTTTATTGACGAAGCCATTCAGCCAGAAATGAGCCTCATCGCTGAAGATGATTTTTCGATGAAAGTCCGAATCAATTTCAAAATGTTGCTCGGCCCAATTCACAAATATACGACGCTTCTGGTGGTCAATTGGCTTCAGTTCTTGCGTCAATTTAATCTTGTAAGGATGTAGGACAAGATCTTTTCGCAAAATTCGCCACAACGACGTCACAGAAATGCCCAACTATTAAGAATGACGTGAGAGAGACACATTTGGGCTTTTTGCAACTGAAGCCTCATCGGCAGCAATATTCTCGACACTACGGTCACATCTGTGTTTCACTGGCACGGGACCAATTTGTACCGTGCCTGTGGGTTCAATTTTTTCCACTAGACGCTCACTTGTTGATCTTCTTGAACGAATCTGCTTTATGAATTTAAATAGCCCCAAAAGGCTTTATTTACGTGTTTTTTTTCCGAGTTTGAAGAAGTGAAATCTCAAAGTATTGACGTGATACATTAATTTCGAAGTCAGTTCATCAAAATCCATTTTAAATGTGCAATTTCATTGCCAGGAAGAAAACCTTGCCGCCCAATGAATGTTTAAAACTACAAAGAATTAAGTTAACGACATATGGAATTCTGCTCAATGATTAGGTTCCCATTTAACAATGCTGCCTTGGTTTGTATATAATAAGCTTAACGTACATTGCCGTAGAGTTTCTATAGAGTTTCTGAGAACAAAGCAGGCAAGTTCATTAAAAATTTGTATTAATAAAAATGAAAAAGAGTTCCGGAAATGTGACCGAGCCTTGGGGCCCTGAAATCCAATAATTCCTTATGCAACGGTTCAAAAGATTCTAATCCAAAGAAACGGTTCAAAAGATAATGTCTAATCCAAAGAATAAGGGTTTTATCTAAGCCGAAGGCACTGATATGCAAAAAGAAGAACTGATAACAAACGCTTTTAAGAAAATCATGTACAATAATCTTACTTTCTCCAAAACTGTGAAGAGATCTATTCCATTGTGAGATGAACCAACAAATCACCAGTGAACCGACTTTTTACTGCGAAAGCCTCACCACTCACCAGTCATTAAAAAAACTTCCAATTCCTAAATATTTCTTGAGCTAATAAAATGAATCATGATTCTTATGCCCATTGAAAGAGCAGATATTTGTGCAATCAGTCAAAGGGAAGACAAAAATTCAGCTTTTTTTAAAATTACCTGAACAAATGCTATTTTCCTCATACTCAAAACAATCCCAGAAGACTTGAGTAGATAAAAAAGCTTGCTTAAATAGTTTTACAAGCGTGAGGCACACTTCTTCAGATTATTAGTGGCTCAACCATACGGTTCAGAAAATTTGTATTTTTTAAATTATTTCCACCGCCGATTTATCAATAAATGAAATATTCTAGAGTTGTCTTGAGTAATTGAGCGTAAATTAGTTCAATACTCGATTTCGCATCAATATCTCTTAAAATTACAAAATGTCATCTGAAGTTAAAAAACTTGCCTTTCTAAAATTCATATTCGCCGCAGGCTTTGTATTTTCTGGAAATAGGAAACTAATTGCAAAATGTTAAATGATAAATGATAATATTTAGCTTCGGAGCAGCCAAAAAGGTCAAAATCCATCTAAAAATTTACAAAATTCTTGGTATGTTGATATTTGAAAATATCCATAAATACACCTACGACTAGATCGACAGTAGCATGATAATGATCTTAAATGGTGTCGCCTTCTCAGGCCTTCATATAATTTCTATAACCCAGATGTTATCTCAAAAAGTGCATAAAGTGTGTCACGTAACAAAATTAATGTGGAAAAATATCTCTTCCCACAAAAATTCCCATCCCATCAATTGATCTTTAAGAATCGAATGAAACACACAAAATCGCACAAAGCAAATAATTTTTTTTGAAAAGAAAACATTTAAAAAAAAACCTGTGGCACATCTTGGTTGTATAATTGCATTTCTCATTTTGTTGCACTTTGCCTGACGATATCGGCAGGACATCAAGTACATCCAATGCACTCATGCCTGCCACAGGTCCTTTTTTTGACTCTTGGCACTAGTCTTAGAAGATATGGAAGGTACCTACTCGCATCTTAAAAAAAAAGGCTCTGGTCCTTTTGGATGAATTTATGTCCATGTGCCTTGAATCTTTTCACTCATGTCCAACTTGTAGGTATCGTGGGAATCTTAGTCTTGATTGCAAAATCTTCTTAAAAATAGAAAGGTAGTGTCCTTTTTATGTGCCTTCATAAATGTCGTATCTATGAATGCACCACATTCACGCAAGTCACGTCCTTAAGTGTTTTTCTTTCTTCTTTCCTTTCTCTTGCAAAGCAAGTGACTTCTTTTTTTTCATTTTTAAATACACCCTACACATGCCTAACATAAGAACGATATTATAATGTCGACTTTGTGTGCTAAAAAAGGAGCCCACAATGAACAACAAAGGAAGGACCTCTTCACCATCCAGGATCGAAACAATGGAGTGAGTGTGTTTTTGAAGAGAAAGGACAAGTACAAAAAGTAAAATCAACCTAATCATCTCTGACCAAAGATGAAAATTAGATTTTCTTCCCATCCACGGGTTGTCCCGTCCATATAGGTCGTCTGTTGTCTATAACCTGTGTCCTCCGCAGGATGGCCGCACTCATTATAAGGAGTGCGATTTCGTTTTGATGACAATCACAAATGTTTTCCATTGTAATTAGGTCGTCGTTAGTAAATAGTTACATGGGAGGAAGAGTGTAATTGTCCGTTCATATTGAAGGTACTCGTATATTATAGGAGGCGTTCATATAAAAGAAATCCAATTTGGCATTTTATTTAGATTTTTAAATTGTTAACCGTTATTTATGACCAAAAACATAGCATAAGGATATTTTTATTTTATTTTTTGGTGATAAGATTTTTCTTTAATAATCGAATTTGAGATTATCACGATAACTGACAACAGGACTGCAGAAGAGAACCCGGAGCTGAAGCGGTTGAAACTGCAATGTAATTTTTATTAATGATTTTTTGGCCAAAAGCATTAAAAATTAATTAATTTAAAGCACACAGTTTTAAGCCGAAACCGAACGGCTTATTTGGGAAAGTACTTTCCATGACAAGAATTATTGCTGGAGGATTCGTCAATTTGTTCAGGTGGCATAGACAGGATTTGAACCCAAGGCTTCTGGAAAGCTACTGCCAAAAGTATGAGCAATATCTAAAATTTGAGAAGTTTCTGGCGAACCAAGGGAGAAAGAAAAAAAAAAATGTATTAAAGGTAAACCACAAAGAGCAAAGTTAGATGCTATCAATTCTTGACATGTGAATACTTTGAAAAGATGACCAAAATTGGGTGTGTTATTCTTTAAACCAACGTTCTTTAAACCAACGTTTAACGAAACCAAGTGCTAAGTTGGCTTTGAGAATAATATAATGTCTCTATGGGAGACAAAATTAAGCTCTTGGTCACATAAAATTCTAAGGTCCCTGATAGTATTAACAGTGAGAATGGGTAGTACCCGTGGCATGATGGTTAGTGCGTTGAACTGTCATGCCAGAGGTCTTTGGTTCAATAATCACTGCCTATGCCATCTAAAGTGTTTTTTATGGGTTCTGCCTCTTACGAGGAAATCCAAGAGAAATTCTTGTCATTAAGAGTGCTTCCTCAAATTAGTCGTTCGAATTCGGCTTAAGACTAGTCCACTCTATCCCTGACAATAGTATTCGCACACAGGAATGGTTGAGAGTTGTAAGTCACGAGACCCTAGTTTTCAACGGACTGTTGCGCCACCAAATTTATTATTTATAAAAATGGGTTGATTTTGCTTTTTACGTCAAGAAGTAATTAATTAGCACTTGGCAATATTAATTCTGTTTCAAGCAGTTTTTAAGGCACCAAGCTGAAAAACCTTCAAGATCAATTTAAATAAGAGAATAGACATATATTGATAAAATGGAAAATACTTTATGACCCTTTCAAGACCGTTGATTGTAATAATACACAAAAGAAGGTAGCCACCTACCTTGGGGAACACCAGAGGCAGTTAAGAAAGGGTATGAAATGAGAGAACTGAAACGCACGTTGTAATATAGGGTTTCAAGGAAAGATAAAATCAAATTTATAAAAGAGGATTCGAAGTCAAGAATGGACAGTTTTAAGATATAGGTTTTTGGGAAATTTTGGCAAAATGCCTTACTGAAATTTGTTGAAATAAAATCGACTTCGTAACCTTTTTCAAAGGCAAAAAGAGCGAACAACACAAAATCAACGAGTTTAGTGGTTGAAGACATGCATTTAAGAAAACCATGCTGTCAAGGTGATATAAGTAGTTTGCCATTGAAGCTCAACATTTTATACGAAATACCTTCAAGAAGCTTAGGTATATGGTCGATAATTGTTAACATCTCGTCTTCAGTACTTTTTGTGTACTTTGTGTCCAGCTCTGTGGGAATTCACTTTGGCTGAGAGATAGACTGGAGATTTTTGAGAGAGGAGTGGAAATTGTGAAGAAAATTTGTTTGTAGAAAAATGTCTGGGAGACTATCAGAACCAGGACAAAATTCGTCATAAAGTTGATTAACTTTAATTTAGACGAGATGAGGGTCGAAAATACGAGAAAAAAACGGGCCAAGATAAAATTGTTTTAAAGAAATAAAGTATAAACAGGATTTTTCAACGGGACGGGACGCCATTTTTTTGCCACTCTTGTGACATTTCTCTTTAGCAAGGTTTGCCATTTTATGATTGAAATATATACGAGCCAATAATGAGTCGAAATTCATAAAATTTAATGCCGAAATTTGGAGTCAGTGGCCTCAACGATAAGACCGCTACGTCCAATCTATTGTCGTCAAAATCGTCCTAGCGGATCAGCAATGGAGCAATGGAAAAATTTAAATCCACAAGCACAGCACAAATTTTTTTCGTGCCAATGAGACAAAGAAGTGCCCGTTGTGTCGAGAATATTGCTGCCGCTGAGGCTTCAGTTGCAGAAAGCCCAAATGTGTATCTCACATGTCATTCTTAATCTTGGCTTACCTTTACAAGATTAAATTGACACAAGAAATTAAGCCGCTTAATCACCAGAAACGTCGTAGGTTCAAATTCAAATCGTAGGTTAGAATTGGACTAAGCAACAACTTGAAAATGATTTGGATTTTCGGCGAAAAATCATCTTCAGCGATGAGGCTCATTTCTGGGTCAATGGCTTCAGTCAGGAAGCAATCCACACGTACTCCATGAGTCATCATTGCATTCAGAAAAAATTATGGTTTAGTGCGGTATCATTGGGCACTGTGAATGGGGATCGCTGCCGTTCAATGATAACCGAATATTTTTAGCCCTAATTGGATGATATGGACTTGGAGGCCATGTGGTTCCAACAGGACTGCGACACAAGTGACACAGCGAATTTTCTGTAGGGTTACTTCAATCAATCTATGGTATATGCCAAAAAACCAGCGAAGATTGATGAACTTCGTAAGAATATCGAACGTGTAATTGCAGCAGTATCGGCCCATTTATGCTCGAAAATTGGGTTCAGTGTCTGGACGTCTGCAAGCGTGCCCGTAGTGGCCATGGAAAAGATAACGAGTTCCATACATAATGGCATCGAACGTTCTTTCACAGGAATAAAGAATTTCATTGATATCCAAAACAGAAAAAAGCAAAACGGTTTTAAAAAAAGTTTTGTTTTTGTAACGAATCTGCTGTCCACACAATTCTATTACATCAAGTTTTTAAAATGTATTTAGAATTTAAAATCAGGTATTTTTAAAATTTCAGTAAATAGTTTAAATTATTATTGCACTAAAGATTAAGTTCAAAACGTATTTTCCAAAACTATGAAAGTATCAAATTCAAGGTTTTTCAAAACTTAACTATAACAAACAATATTAACAAATAAAGACTAATAACTAATGAGAATTTCTAGAAACTAAGTAAGATACTTACTTACTTACTTAAGGTGGCGCTACAGTCCGGGGCGGACCAGGGCCTCAACCAACATGCGTCTCCAGCCAGCTGGTCCAGTTTCGCACGTCAAGTTGGTTGAGTTAAGTAAGATACTTAATTTATCTTAATTTAAAGGGAGAGGTTTGAAGATGAGAAAATAATCATACAATTTATTGTTTAGAGATATTTTGAGTTCAAACTTGGCCTTAAGAACCCCATTTTGAGTTGTGTTTAGTATTTCTAAAGGGTATATTTCAAAAACATGATGTGATAGGAATTTAAAGGCGAAACTCGAGTTCAGGACACTTTCTTCATTTTAAAAAGTATTGCTTTGTTTGTGGAACAGAAAAAAAAACGTAATCTTGTCGACTCGTGTAATTTAACACCTTTGTTACTATCTTTGAAAGGCATTGGTACCAATAAAACTGAAAATCTCAAAATGTTCGGTAGGTTTACCACAAGTTACCTTTTGCAGAGTGATCACATACTTGATGCAGCCAAACATTCTGGAAGATGTTTGGTTTTCCTGAGGCGATGCAAGCAGTTTGACTACCTTTTCCGATTAAAAGCTTGAGTAAAATTCTCATATTTAACCTTCTTCTTCTGCAACTTTCATGCGTAGTCTAAATAAATATGGTATTGTTAAACCATTTACGCCACTTGAACAGTTTCTTATCACATCTTAAATGTTTTTAACTGTTAGCAAAATTGTTAAATTCCTTCCCTCAAGCAATTTAAAAGAGATTTGTTCTTTAACCGTACTTCGCGAATGTAAAATGCTGTTCCAAAACTTAAACATTCTGTTGAATCTTCTCTTTCCCTTCTGTAATGCTCACACTGTGCCATGTAAATATACTAAATCGATGCTTTTTCTTTCGAATTATTTTTTATATCAAGATGGGTTTCAAATTAACATTTTAATGAAATTTTGCATTTGAATAATCAATTACTTTAAATATATATAAAACGTTATAAATTAAAACTGCATTTTATTTCAAAAAAATTCCATTTATGTACATAGTATCATCATTTAAAATAAACTATTTAAACTGGTACACTGAGGCGTATACGCACTTTTCTTTTTAAATACATTTAATGTTCATCAACTTTTGTTTGTGGAAGATATTTTTTTTGTAATCGTGAATCATACCAGCTACATAATATATTTTAGAATAACGCATGAAAAACAAGCTAGTAATAAAAATAACAATATTATTTTTTGGGTAAAAAGCTAGAGCTAAAATTAGGCACCTGTCTGTTGTCATTTAATGTGTCAGAGCATTAATTGAATGTTTAGTTATAATTGAACAACTACGTTTATTTTATTAATTTTTTTTTATAACAGAATACCACTTTCTGAAAACGATTTAAAGGTTAAGAAAACATCATCACGTTCACATTAAATAAATTATTCTAAATCGAGGTACACTGAAAAGCGTGTATTAAAATACCAAATTTAATAACTTTTTCTTCTTTTCTCTATTTGACCGAGTTCTGGCCACAATTATTATTATTTCATTAATTTTTATGGCATTTTTTCGAAGCAAAAACTTATTTTAATCATAACCCATTAAGTTTTTTGTGTTCTCTTTCAAGACCAAGTTACTGCCTTGATTCTTTTTTTTTTGTTATGATATGAATATAGTTGGGAATTTTCACCAAAAGAGTAGAAAAAAACCTTAACCCGACATCGAAGATACTTTTAGCAAAGACTTCGTTCAAAGAAACTTGTTTGTCTTTAAAGTTTTAGGCGCGAAATCGATGTTTAATTTTTTGGAAATTTTATGTTAGAGGTTTTATTTATTTTTACATTTTTTATTTATTTTATTTAAGAAATAAGCACAAAAGATTCTATTAAACACATTTAACATTGCTTTTATTCTTATTTGTATTTGCTAAAAAGCTTTCTTTTAACCTGGGTTTTAAATTTTACAATATCACTATTTTGTTTAATTTCGTTAGGATATCTATTGTAATACTGAATCGCCTTATATAGTGTAACTTTAATTTCGAAACCTGTCATGTGGGTTTTGGCTTGATGGATGTTGTTTCGGCTTTGATGACTACTACTTGAAGATAATTTGGTGTTAGAGAATACAGTTGAATGTTCAGTTTTGTGAATTTGGAGCACAATGTTCATTTCTGCTTTATCCTTAACCATTCGAATTTTAAGGTGGTTAAAAATCCAACGAGTGTTTGTATATCATCCAAATCCGAATAAATTTTTTAATTCTTTATTTTGTGCAACTTGTAAACTTTGAATCAAGCTATGAACTGATTTATCCTATACATTGTTTCCGTACGTCAGATGACTATGATAAAGGGCAAAGTACATTTGTGTTTTAGACCTTCAGGTACGTTACTACTTCGACCGAAAACGCCAGCTAGGGATCAAATTTTTATGCGAAAGTTTTGATACGTGGTATTTCTAGTTCAGTGATGAGTCCACCCAAAGTCCAAGATATTTAAACTGAATAACTTGTTCCACAGTTGAGCCTCGGTAGATAACGTTTAGAGGCGTATTTAATTTGCTGAATACGATATATTTTGGTTTTTTGACGTTAAAACATCATTCTTGGGCATTCATCGAAGATTGAATCTTATCAAGATCATTATTCATCTGTTCTTCGAGTTCAGTAGCAGTTCGAGCAGAATACATAAGACTGATGTCATCTGCAAATAATATTGGATGTCCATTTGGAATCAAGTTTGTAAGATCTTGGATATATTACCAAAAAGTGTCGGTCCAAGTACACTACCTTGTGGTACCCCCATCTCAACTGGTTACTTATAGCTTGTACTTCCGTCCAAACTTATGTTCTGATATCGATTTTCGAGGCAAGATTTGAACCAATTAAATACAAACCTCTTACTCTTAAGAGCAAAAAGGTTTAGTAGCAGGATTTTATGGTTGACGGTGTTGAAAGCTTTTGACAAGTCTATGAAAAGCGCTCTGGCAAGATTGCGATTGTCTTTACACCTTTGAAGGTGGGATATCATGTATACCAGTGCTGTTGTGTCTGATTTTTTCCAGAAACCATGTTGTGTTGTGCTTGAGAGTATATTTCGCTCGCTATTTTTGAGTAATTGGTTGTTAATAACTTTTTCGATAATCTTCGATAAGATTGGTAAAATTGAGATGGGGCGATAATTGTTGTAGTCTTCAACATCGCCAAAAGACAGGGATAACTCGGGCTGTTTTCATCATTCTTGAAACGTAGCCAACTTTGAACGATTTGTTGATGAGGAATGAAATTTTAGATTTCAACAGGTGATGTCGGTTCTATTACAAAACTTTCTAGTTGAATTGGAAAGACGATATTTTCAGATGTACATTTTAAGATGATTGTTTTGCCTATGCTAAAGAAGAATTTGTTTAGTTCATTGATTTTATCAATTTTTTCTATCCCTCAACAATTTTTCAACAATGGACAATCCGTATTCTCTTTGGGCTTATTATATAATAAACAATTTATACTCTCCCAGGTTTTCCTGTTGTCAGGCAAGGATTTTTCAAATTGATTCCCAAAATAATCTTTTTTCGTTTTTCGTTTTCGAGTTGTCACTTGATTTCTGATATATTTGTAATGTCGCTCAATATAATTCTTGGATTCTTAAACAATTTGTTAAACCACTTGTCTTTCTTTTAAATTAAGGGTAACAATTCGTTACTTATCCATTCAACGCTGCAGTCAGTCACATGCAGAATGGAGACTTGAAATTTTCAAAAGTGAATCAATGCCATATTAGTTTGAGAAATGACGAAAAAGATCTTGACTATCAACCTTTATCAACCATTTAAAGATCGCCTTAAAGTTTTTAAGTAAGCTAAATAAATTGTCAAAAAAGTCTGCAGAGAATATTGTCAAGTATTTTCTAAAATAGACAAAAGATTTTGCCAGACTTATCGAAAGAATATTGTAATCCATCTTTTCTGAAACCAACCTATGGATTGTGAAAATTTTCCAGGCTGCGCGAATTTCAACCCCGAAATGCCTGGAACTCCAAACACTAATTTAGAACAATTTAATTCTTTTATTACATGATTTTCTGCCTTTGAATATCCTGACAGAGAATATTCAGTATACTATAAGTTATTCTACAAGACAGCAGTAGCATGGCTAGAAAATATTTTCGAAGAATGCCTTTATATCAATCATGTACCTAACTCATGAAGCCATGTTAAAGATTTTATCTCGAAAGTGGTCATAAATTCAAAAAGCATATCCAACCAATACCTTTGACATCTTATGTGCTTAAACCAATAGAACGAATACTAGATTCTCATTTCAGGGATATGCTAGACGAATGTCGGCTAGAAGAATTTCAAAACGCATATCTCAAAGGTAAGCCTACTGAGACAGCCATGCATTAGGGAGTGCCCACCATTGGAAATACAGATCAATATAAAAAATTTAGGCACTCAATGACGTCCTAACTCAATCCATTTACGAATCAGGAGGATTGTTTTTCAAGAGTGGATATGCTAAGTTATATAAGGATTTGTTAGGTAACACAATCTCTTCGAAAACTGTGAGGAAAGAAACATCCCAGGTCGGTCTTCTTCTAAGAAGTTATGGATTTAAGGTGTTAACATATGTCAATGTTTTGGTTTAAGTGGTTTTTGGAAAGTTCGTCACCATTATAAGCGAAATCTTGGAAATATTTCTGAAGAAATTTCGCAAATGGCTTACGAATAGTGGTCAAAACTTAACTGATGCCCTTTACTACCAAAACTAAAATACTTGCTTTCAATCTATGAAATTCTATCCCCACTGATTGGTAAAATCCTGTCTTCATCTTTTAGAGTCATTCTATACATAAATTTAAACTCGAAAATTAACATTAAAGAACGGGCTAAGAAGGCTTCCATTGCCTTTTACGCATGTACAAGAAACAAATTGGTAAACAGTTGGGCCTTCAATCGAAGACGATTTTATGAACGAACCCAAGCGTAAAGGGAGCTTTTTTATCATATGGATCGATTTTGTGGTGGAAGAAATAAAACAACGAGAAATAAAGAAGGTTCAAACCATAGTCAGTGTCGGCCTTACGGGGGTCCTTTAATCGTATCCAACGTTTTTCTGTAAATCTTACCAGTAGACCTTCACATTACACATACATTAAGTATCGTACAGCAAGGATTTAAAATGTTGGTTTTCTAGACCTTATGGACATAGCCTTATTATTGAACTGATTCCATCAAATGATTTTTACAACGACTATTGCTGCCTTGAACCTTAGTAACTATTTTAAGACATCTTTGAAGCCAGAAAGGATTGTGAGGATGCCATAGTTACGAAATATTTTGATACCACTATCTTTTCTGACGGGTCAAAGATAGATTTTCGAATCTGTTCGGGAGTTTTACGAGTCCTTAAAAGTCTCTTAGTTTTTTCCGGTACACAATTTTGATAGTGTATTTCAAGTTTAGTTATTATCAATCAGAGAACTAGTCAAATAGAATTATGTCAACCTCCGTGTCCCTCTTATTTAGTTTTTAGGCTATAGTTGCATTGATGAAAATGAAAGGGCTTATGAGTTGGCCTGGCAAGGATTGACCTTTCATAGCTCACGTGTCAAAATTCTTAATATTCCCTTGACGTATAAACATTTAGCTGTTTAAGGCCAATTTGTCTTTAAGTGTTATATGCCCATATTCTACTTTAGAAAAGTGGAGGAAGAGCAATTCTTAAAAGTAGGTTTTAATTCACTTGGGTTCACGGCACCGATTAAAACACTCTACTTTATGAGGATGAAAATAAGAAAGAGTAAGCTTAAGAAACTTTCTAGTTTAAGCTTGATTTTAATTTAAAAAGGCTATTTTATCTTAAGAGTCAAACAATTTAAGTCATTAGCCAGCTTATGACCAAATAATTTTTTAATTTAAAAATTTTCAAACCTTGTCGACACATCGACAGAAAAAACCACAAAGATCGAGTGTCAAACAGAAATCCTGTGACTTTTTTGTTTCAGGAGTTATTATAAATTATTCTATTAACTCCCTCACCTCACAGACAGAAGTTACAGACGGACAATGAACCTGATTTTCATAAAATGGTCTTGATAAAGTTTTCAGATACGTCAACCCTTTTCAAGTTTTTTTTTTTGTATTTCCAATTATTTTTTAAAACCAAGTTATCCCATGGATTCGGTTGCAGATACTTTTTTCGTCTTCTTTTTCTGATCTGTTCCTCTTTTTGTTTCTGTTTCTGGGTGGTAGTTATGTTCTTGTACTACTAACGGAAACGCATGTTAATCAATTTTGTATTCTTATTGGTACATTATTGTGAATACTAACGGTTCTGGTGTGGACGATATAAACTGATTATGAATTCATAAGAAATGAGCAAGACTTATTGATCTTTACTTGTTCAATCAAAAGAGGAACACTTAAATGGAGGAAAAGTAAAAAAAAATGTGATGGTCCGCTGATAATTGCGTTCTTCTGAAGTATTCGCACTTGAATTCATGTACTTGATATTAGTTGTTCGAAAATTTATAGAACCCTATTTTTGTGATTACTTTTGAAGATTGAACGATAACTTTTATAAAAAAAAATATTTCAATTTTTCAAACATTTCCCAGCATCATTTTTTTAAAAGTACGAACCAATCACAAAATCTTCGACAAAATTACGTTGTTTCTGGTGTACAAACCAAACAATGCCTTTTTTAAGGATTGACATGCCGAAATTCGAATCTCACCTTTAATCTTATCTAACATATCTAGGGTTTAAGTTTCAAAAATCCTTCTTCTAGTTACAGTTTTTATCATTTTATTATCTCATTCCTTCTTAGAGCTGATTCCAAGTTTCAATTATAAACAGACTCAGAAATATCTGTTTTTCTAACTATTGAATTACTACGGAAAGTTACGAGTATTTTAATCGGTCAAACTGAACATTTTGACATTTATCGAAGATCCGAAGAATCTAAATCAAAGGTTTTTGGAGAGATTTCGGTGTCTATATCGTCATCCGTATCTCAAGAACTGGTAGAGATAGCGACTTCTAATACATTTTGTTTTACAGATAAGGATATCGAAACCTACAGAAAGCACTTTTTATAATTTTATGCAACGAAGAATAACGTTTTCTGGTTACATTTTTGACAAAAATTTTATCGGATGAAAACTGTTGCTTTTAAAATTTAATAAAATCTTTCTTTCTCATCCCGTCTGTCGAATTGTACTGCTTAAAAGTTTGTAGGGTTGGGTTAAAAAAGTTGTCAGTTGAATAAAGAAATTTAAAATTAAGAACAACATTTTTAATATCAAGAAATAGTTAAGGTTGAAAATATAGTTTTGTTAAATAGATTTTTAGTCAAAAACAAATGTTTACCAATTTAAGTAGCATTTCTTAAATTTCACAAATTGGATGAATGAATATCAATTTTTACCAAATTTGCGTATTATTGCTTGCAGATTTTACAACAATATTTTCTGTGAAACAAAAAAGTTTGAAGCCAATATCTCCAAGTTTTGAAAAGATATTTGAGGCGAAAATGATTTTTTGCCAACTTTTATTAATTTTTGTTGGTTTTTATTTTTTGTAAACAAAACGGTCAGTTTTATTTTTCTTAAAATTTTTCCGAATGTTGATAACAATATTTCTTATAAGTGAAAATTAGTTGGAAACCATAATCTCAAGTTTTTGAAAAGATATTTGAGTCGAAAACCAATTTTTAACAACTTTGAGTAATGTTTTTTTGGTTTTTATTTTTTATAAAAAAACTGCCAATTCGGTTGTTTTAAAAATTTCATCAGATGTCAAAACCATTATTCTTCCTTGCAAAAAATTGTTTTGGAGATGAAATCATTTTGTATTCGTAAAATTTTCGAGGTGACACATTTTTTTTCAGTTTTTTCGATTTATAAAAAACCATTAATTGGATTTTGTCGTACCCGTGGCATGATGGTTAGTGCGTTGGACTGTCATGCTAGAGGTCTTGGGTTCGATCCCTGCCTATGCCATCTAAAGTTTTTTCACGGGTACTGCCTCTTGCGAGAAATTGACAAATTCTCCAAGAGTAACTATTGTCACGAAAAAGTGCTTTCTCAAAATTAGCCGTTCGGAGTCGGCATATAAACTGTAGGTCCCCTCCATTCCTGACAACATTACTCGCACACAGGAATGGTTGAGAGTTGTAAGTCACTAGGCCTTGGTTCTCAACGGACTGTCGCGCCACCCAATTTATTTATTTTATTTTATTAATTGGATTTTTTTCATAAAATATATTTTTTTGGTATCACGTTACCATTGGTAAGATCAGGTTGGTGTGGCTGTCCAGATGTCATTGACTCACCTAGACCTCAAGGGTCCATTGTGATACCACTAATGAGGTTACTCATGGGAGAGTAATGAACTTAAACAAACCATTTCGTACTTTTAATAAAGTTAGAGAGACGTTTTGTTTCAATCGTTGCCAGTTCACTGGTGTTATCGAAGAAGGGATTACCGAGAAAATTATTCCTTCTAATGGAGAGTGCTGGACATGTACATAGAAGGTGTTGGACTGTTTCCTCTTCCTCCTCGTCCATGCAGCTTCTACAGAAGTCATTTGTCTAGACCCCTAGCCTCAGAATATGTCTTCCTATGGGGCAGTGTCCTGTTATTACTCCAATTGTAGAGATTATACTTTGTCTGCTCAGTGATATCAAGCCTTTTGACCGGTTTAAGTCTATGCTTGGCCATATTAGCTTGGTTGCTAGGCAGGTGGTACTTTGTTGTTCTAGATCATATTGCTTGAGAAGATTTTTGCATGTAGCAAGTGGTGTTCCTTTGTTATTTTTTTGTCTAACATGATGCTGAAGTGTTCCGTTTTTGGCGAGCTCATCGGCTTTACAATTTTCCGGAATGTCTCTGTGGCCCGGCACCCAAATGAGGTGAATATTAAACTGTTCCGTCATCTCATGCAGAGATGATCGACAATCGTGGACTGTTTGGGAGTTTGTGGAGACAGACGCGAAAGATTTAAGAGCGGCTTAGCTATCTGAGAAGATTCGTATATCCTTAGATATAACGTTTTCTTTGAGCCAGGATAGTGCTTCTTTAATCGCCATTACTTCGGCCTGGAATACACTACATTGATTGGGAAGTCTATAGGATAGACTGAGATTCAGTTGTTCTGAAAAGATACCACTTCCAACTCCGTGATCGGTCTTTGAACCGTCTGTATAGAAGTGTACCGCATTGTCTTCCAGGGGTCTCTTTTCTTCATAGGAGGATCTTGAAGGGATGGACATATGGAAGCTTTTACCGAATACCATTTTTGGGGTGGTATAGTCTAAGCGATCTGGGATAGATCTGAAACTGTCTAGAATAGCAGTATGTCTAGTATTGTTACTGTTCCATTGAGAGGTGGCTCTAAGCCTCACACACGAGTTGGCTGCCAACATTTTGGAGAAGATGTCAAGAGGTGTAAGGTTTAAAAGCACTTCCAGTACTGCGGTTGGTGTTAAGCGAAGTGCTTCTGTGATACACATACCTGCTGACCGCTGGACTTTGATGAGCTTATTTAGATTTCCCATCTGGTCCAGTGCGGTCCACCATACGACAGCTCCATAAATGAGTATATCGGTCTGATTACCGAAGTGTATAGCCAGTGGGTTATTTTTGCCCCATTTTGATCCTAAGGCCTTTTTACAAGTAAAAAGCGCTGCAGTAGATTTTTTTACTCTTTCATCAATATTTGCCTTCCAATTTAGTTTTTTGTTTGAAATGAGGCCTTAATATTTAGCTTGGTCGGAAAAGCTTAATAGTATTCATTCAATCTTGGGTGGGATAATCTGAAAAGAGTATTAGTTCTGTTTTATGTGGATTGACGTCCAAGCCACATTGATTAGCCCATTCCTGGAGATTTATGCCATATATTATATAAAACTTTATTTTAGCGGTTTTGGTTCATGTTCATGTTTGGTTCATGAGATATTTAGGGTTAACCAAAATTGATCTATGGACGACGAAAAAACGTCGCGAACGTACGGACGTACGAACGTACCTAAACAAGTACGCACAGAAATCTTTCTAAAAATCTTTTATTTTTACTCTAGGGACCTTAAAAGGTCAAGAAATGTCAAAATTTTCAATTCGAGAATTTGGACTCATTAAAATAACTTCCTATGGGAAGTTAAGAGAGCCCTGGCTCAACAGCATACTAAAAACTGCACCAAAAAGTTAACCGGTTTCACAATGATATTTGGAATTTTTGAGCACCAAAAGACACAACTAAGCTTATAAACGTAGCTTCTCAGGGGAAAATGGTCATCATTAGATTCTCTAATGATAATAATTTTTGGATGTACATAAATTACATTCAAGCTTTATGCAAAATACGATGTAATGTCATTTGTGAAATTCCTAATTCAAACCGAAAAATCGACAAAACTTGATTTGTTGATGTTCTTGAAGAACATGGTTTAAATTTTTAACATTGTTAACTGCCAAAGCAGCTCAAAACTTGTCCAAAAAGTTACTTTTTTTGTGGGCAAAAATATATATATTGAACTGTAACGATATAGTTTTTACTTCTCAAATGTCAAACGATTACACTTTAAGAATTGAAAGCTGCCTAAATAGCGGTCAATTTAAAATGAAACCACTTACTAAAAACCCTTAATATCCCTATAATTAATATCCCTATAATTTTGTTTGATTTGGTGACTTGGTTGACTACACCTTAAAGTTAGTTTTTTAACCTATGCCTTACAGTATTCAATAAATTCCAAAGCCACAGAATGCTTAAAAAAAAATTGAAAAACAAGCTAGCCACCTGCATTTTTAAGCACAATGTACTCCCACTGTCATTATCAAAAAAACTGCTCTAAGGAACATTATTTCAAAACTTCTATGACGTTTGCACCTATCGAAAACAAATACAAGGTGGTGGGGTAAAATTTAGTCAAGGAGGTCCCTTCCCATCAAAACATCTATTTCAAAACAAAAAAATCTCCTCATAAACTTCAAACACATATCCACATTAAAAATCCAACCCGCATCGTTTTGTTATTTATTTAAATGTCTCAAATTAGAATTTCAAAACATTAAAAAAAAATCAAAATATCATCCTCCCATGCCAAGGCTATAGAAGCATTCAAAAAACTTCCCACAACCGCCAACATAAATCCTAAATCCATAAAGCACTCTCCGCAGGAGAGAAAGACATCAACTTCGAGTACCTCGCCATATACGAAAATAAAAACACAAATAAACCCATAAACAACATAAAACATTTGAAAATGTAAATCAGTCCGTTTTCGAGCTACCAAGAATTTACAAAAATAGAATTTGAAAAAAAATAAAAGAAAAAATTGAAATGCCACAAGGATCATCATCATCATCAACCTCGCCTTATGAACCCGTCAAGACCAACTCAACTCAACCCGACGCAACCTAACCAAACCATCACAGTCACCGTTCACCATCACACCATCACGATGATGATAATAATTATGATTACCCTTAAATGTCAGCAGGAACGATCTGTAATTTTGATTCTGATGCGCACTTGCGACATCGGATCCTCGCGATGTGGTCTTTGGAACGTATTTTTCTTCCCTAACTTTCAGTATTGCAGTAAAAAGAAGCCCCAAAAACAAATTACAACTCGCAATGAACTCAAAAATAAGTCTCCTTTTTAGACTGCGTCTAGCTAATAAAACAAGGACATAAATTTTATATGATAGCTAGTGAAGGAAGGAATGCCCAGGGCCAGTCCCAGTCTCAGGCCCACGTAAGAATATCTCTTTGTCTCTGTCACTCTGACTATGGGAAAAAATTTACAAGATTTCAAAAAGATTTTTAAGTTTTTTTTAGTCCTTTTATTTTCAATCCATACGAACCAGTTGGAAAAAAATGCGGTCTTGATGCACTCCCATGGCCGGGTTAACGCGGGCGGACGGACGGATGGATGAACGGACGGACGTTTTCGGAGATGCAAGTGAGGGCGAGCGCGTGCATTGGCTGCAGGTTTGGCGCAATTTTTATCATTTTTGTCTCGTCCCCATTAAACAACAAAAAGGAAGAAGAGAAGAAATATGTTGAATTGGATTTGGGATGCGTGGCTGCCTGCGCTGCGCTGAGCTGCTGGCCTGAGAAAAAGAAACACTGACCATCAACTCACGGAGCGAGCGGCGACGGAGACGGAGACTGAGATATGTTTGTTTGTATCTTTCGTGGAAGAGATCTACCTAAAAAACAATAATAATAACGACGACTGACGACGCGACCCCGAAGACGGTCTAACAATAACAACAACAAAACGGAGACCGCTCCCGCCACCGCCAGAACTCCTGCCTTGAACGTGGTGCTTTAAAGATATCACATTCACATTAAAGAATAAACACAATCGTTCTTTTGGCCGTTCCGTTCTCGAGAGAGAGGAAAGGAACGAAAATTATAATAAACAATCCAAAACCAAAAGGAGTCTTATAGTTTGAAGTCTGAGTCTGAGGTTTGGTTTTGTTTTCTGGGGTTCTTGAGATTGAGATTTGGATTTTGTGTTAGTTCTTTTATTTCTGTTTTTGTTTTTCCAATCTCCTCCTGCTGAGATGCGATTTTTTCTTCCAAAAGGATGTATGTTTTGTTTTCTTCACACACCAAAGACAATCTCTGATGTCCAACGAGAACCAAAGGGCTGAAGACCATAACATACCTACCTTTAGAGAAGAAGAAGGAACACAAACAGCTCTCCTCTTAGCCAGAATCATCGTCAGTGATAAAAGACAAACGACAATTTAACACTTGAAGTCGGTATTTCAGGAATGCGGTTGTCCAAGTCTCTCCAACATCTACTTTTTTACTTTAAACGTGGGATGCGATCAAGGGTTTTGATGGACGTCGCTGATCGAACCCAAGCGAAGGTAGCTGATCTCTAACTTATTTTTTTTAATGAAATATTTAAGCCAACCTACTCATAGCCAATTAAAAGATTGGTGACATTCAATTTAAGGCTGATGGCAATGTCATTTACCTACTCCAGGGAGGGAAACAATGCGAATATTTAACAGTCGGGTTCTGACAAAAATTCATGATGAATTTGGAGAGGTCCATGAGTATTAAACTGGGTTACATGCAGAATGCGCAACAAAATTAAAATGGTTAGGATTGGGTTGAATTCCAAAAAGTTAGAGTCAGAGAAAATAAATTTCTAAATAAGTAATATTTGATGTTTACACGGCTTTAAGAGAAGGGGGATTCTCTACTTGATGAAGTTGGGCTCGAGTGTATGAGCATTTCTAGAAGCGCGAGTATGACAGTATTGAAAGCTTTGAAGCTGTAATTTTTGGACATTTAATAAAAATAAAATAATTTAGTAAAACAAATTGTATAACTAATACTGCGGGAAGTCAAAACATTCTAAAAAGTAATACAACCAACCTTGGTACGACTGGGAGTGCGAACCGGGTAGGAAAAAATCATTTACAAGACTCAGGCAGGTGAGAAAAAAGGATCTTATCTTTCAAAAGTAATCTAGAAGAAACATAAAAACTACACTATAAAACTAAATTAATGATACTAAAACTTTTTAGAAGATTGTAAGAACCTTGACCAAACAAGGCTATGTTGCGTCTATAAATGTAGATGTTCCAATTCTTACTAAGTACTTCGAAAATCTCCGAAAAAGGAAGTCAATTAGCATACATCCAATATGTACAACCATTTATCACAAAGAGCTTAGTTTCGCTTCAGGAATAATATCATGTTTCCTATACTGAAGAAAGGAGACCCAAAGGACTCAAATAAATATCAATACAAATCTTTTCTTAACGATGTTACTAAGATCTTTACAGGAGCATTATTGGAAAGACTCAATAATTGGGTAGATGAAAATACTCAATGAATAAAAAATCGGATTTCGTAAGTGCCAGTCCACAGTAGACAACATCTTCACCCTGACAAGTATTGCCCATCTACAAAACGGCAAAAAAACACCATATGCCTTTTTGTAGACTTCAAAGCAGCTTTCGTCGCCATTGATAGGAAAGCCTTATTTTACAAACTCTCGAACCTAGACAAGCCTAGGAAGATGCTTTATCACGAAAATCGCTCAGCTTTATGGGAAGTAAAATAAGGCTGCCCCCTTAGTCCACTACTTTTATCTCTCTTTTTGGATGACCACACTATACATCTTCCAGGAGGTATATCTTATGAGGAAACTCAAATCAAAGTTCTAATGTACGTTGATGAATTAGTTATATTGGCTGACAATACGAAACAAACTCAAAACATATTTTGACTAATGGAACTTAAAGCTAAGCACGAGCAAATCAAAAATTTTGATTTTCCGAAAAGGAACTGGACGGTTTTTAAGAAATGAGGAATGGTATTGGAAAAACGAAGAATTAGAAAAAGTTAAGCAATGTAAGTATCTGGGCTTCTTGGTAACCAATCGAGTTTTCTTCGAAGAAAAGCTAAAAGATGCAAAAAGAGCACTTAACAGCACCTGGAGTAAAATGTTCGAAAAAAAAAAATATATTGTGTGAAGTGCTAAATATAGAATATTTAAAGCAGTAGTTCGTACAATTATGTTCTGTGCAGCACAAGTATGGCGAATATGGAAATTCAGAGAGGTGAAAAAGCTCCAAGAATGCTTTATCAAAAAATGTTCTGACTTCTATTTAACACACCAAATTATTAACGACACTTGGAGGCTAAATTACCAACGTTCTTCACATGCATCCTAAAGCTCCTATCTCGACTACGAAAAAGAAGGTTATGAAGCAACCAGTACATCGTCTTACATTTAAAATAGATTCGCATCTTAAAAACTGCATCAGACAATGTTTTAATGGTCAACACATAAACTCGTTGAAAAAATTGATTCCTTCCGATTTGCAAGCTCCCACAATCAAATCCAAGGTAGCCAAAAGGAGATAAACATACAAGCATTTCCAACCTGACATTCAAACTAAAAATAAATTAGATGATGATCTAAGTGTAGATATGCAACCTCAGGCAAATAGAAGACAAGTATCCTTTCTTCGCAATAATTACAGTAGTGAAAAGGATATAAGTACAAGTCTGGCGAAACCCCTTACTTTAAATGGATAAACTTATCTAAAAACTAAACGGAGAAAACTCGAATCTTCTAGTGAAAAATAATGTCTATGCTAATTCCCTACAACTGATTCAGAACCCTTAAGATAGAATTCGTGAAGTTAGCAAAGGTATACAATCAAAAATGATTGAATTATCCATAGAAAATAAAATTATAATGATAAAAGTCAAACGGTGCTGAAACCGCAGCCAATTCTCTGACATCATTTTCCATAAATTATTGTAAACCTTCGTTTAGAGAAATAAATGATCATTGAACGTGTTTTTATAAAATGAAATATTTTATTAGAAAATCCAGCAGTACTCTCAATAATATCGGCCTCAAAACCCAACCTTGAGGTACACAATAGAAAAGAGTATTCAAGCAAATTGTAAGACTTATGCTAAAATTTAAGCAAGCCTAATTATTATCATCTTACAGTTTTCTTAAAAATGCTAGAAAAACATAAACAGTAGCTTTTTTACTTCCATTATAAATCTTATGTTTAATTTATTTATAAACTTTCATGCGTGTAGAGTTTGGCGCCCCGCGGCGGCTATTTTATGTTGGTGACATCTGTCAAATGTTTTGTCTTTTATTGAGTTGTTTATGCCAAATCATCATGGCGAGTTACACGATTAAATAGTGCGCTCAAATGATAAAACTTTATTATCAAAATGAGTGTTCGTTAAGGCAAATGTTGTGCACATTGCTCCCATTTTACAATAGACGTGGATGCCCTTCACAGTCCACTATTCAACATTTGGTGGCCAAATTTGAGACGAACAGTTCAGTTAACAATCAGCCAACTCCCGTATGTTCAAGGAACGCAAGATTGGTCGAGAACATCGCAGCGGTCCGTAAAAGTGTACAGTAGAACCCGAGGCAGTCTATTCCTGGTCGTACACAAGAACTCGGCCTTTCGCAGACTTCAACTTGGCGAGGTTCACCAGGTGATGATGCATCCTCAAAAAGTTACCGTTGGGTGTGGATTGTGGGCCGACGCACGGCGTAATTGGTCCGTCCTTTTTTGAAAACGATGTAAGTGAGGCGGTCACCGCCAACAGCGAGCGCTACATTACGATAATAACTAATTTATTATGGCCCAAATTAAATCATATGTACCTAGACAACATGTCTAGCTTAGCGCCAAACAGCAAATGCCACAATTGACATTTTGCGTAAACGATTTCAGGGTATACCTCGCAGAGGTGATGTGTATTGGCCACCAAAGTCATGCGATTTGACCCCCTTAGACTTTTTCCTCTGGGGCTTCTTTAAGTCGCTGGTCTATGAAAAATAAACCACAATCAACCGATGCCCCAAACCGTTGGAAGCCGTGGCGGGCATTTGAATGATATCATATTTCACATTTAATGGCATACATGCACCTTTCAAATAAAAATAAATATTTTGTTAATACCTCACACACAGCTTGTTTTATTCCATTTCAAAATCTAACCGCCCTTATGAATTCAATATAAAGATTGCATTCATTGAATTCAAAAAAAACAAAGAATTCATGAAGTTTCAAATGATAACAGATTGCAGATGATTTGAAAAGATTATAGTCAAAGGTCAAAGGATTGGTAATTGCAAAATTGTAAGTACTTATCTTTAGGGGAATTGAATGGATTCTTCCAGTGTCACATTTTTTTAATTCGGGCTTTATGATTTAAGTTAGCGACAAAAAAAAGGCTTCCAAAGGCTTAGATATTGAGATCTAAGCTTAGTTAAACATCATGATTATGCAAAATAGATTTTGTTATAAAATTCTTTAAACTGGGAACACAACATTTCTAAACTCGAAAATAGGATGATGCATGATTTTCGTGCCATATTTGTGCTAGGTTAGTCCTCAAGCACAAAAATCCCTTCCCTCCAAAATAAGCATTGCATCATTTTGTTTTCTTCGGAAGTTAGTTACTTGGAAACTTTGTGGTCAATATTTTTTGTTAAAATATATTCTAAGCAGAATTTTATCAAATCAAAAAAAAATAATTTTCTTATTCTCAAGAAAATACGCAATTTTTACTCTTCTTAACCACAAATTATATTTTTTTATCTCAAATTGTATTTACTTGGTGCGATATGAAAACAAAATGTTCATATCATCCGCCTACAATTTCAACAAAAGCATTTCAAGATCAAACATCTTGAAAGAAAAAAAAACCTCACTTCATATCGAAACAAAAATGTAAAAGAATGAAATTTTGAAAGAATTCAACTATTATTAGAACACTTGATTGGGAACAAACAGAAGAAGAAAAAGGAGAAGAACTTCTTCACTTGTCTTACTCCTCGATACCGCATGTCAATTATTGCAAAAATCTGTCAAACAAATTTCAAAAAAATTAAAAGAATACCTTACCATGACTTCTCTTAAAAAAAACAGCATACCCAAAAATTCCACTTAAACAAAAATCTTAAGGATTTGTCTTCCTCTTCAAATCACATGAATTCCGCATGTGAAGGACATCTTCAAAATTTGAACAACTTTAACCTTGCATCAGAAAGTGTATACAAAAATGAATAAGAGAGAAGAAAATCTCATTTGGGTGAGAAACTATACAAAAGAATTTCTTCACAATAGAAAATTAAGATTAGGTCCTTTTTTGGTAGAAGGACCAGCACAAAGCAGCAGGTCACATAATTTCATCGATATTGAAGGCATTCAGAAGAAATTCTACATAATGGCAGACAGTGAATTAAGAGCAAATTTGCACATAAGAAAAATCTATTTAAATTGTGATCAATCAAGTATGCAAGATCCTTGAAGTAAGTCTTAAGTGGTCAAGAGAAAGGATATCAAGATCGTTGATAAATCGCGAAATTTTCCTTCTTCACACCCACGTGCTATAAAATGCTGAGGAATAAATTCAATGCAGCTGACCGGAAAATTTCAATTTTGTCACAGCGGTAGGTTCTTGGGTTGTCCTTTTATCCTTTTTCTACTTTTTTTTTTAAACCTCGACACCATTGCGTCATTGTGTCACTTATTGTCCTACTGAAAGTGTTGTAAATGAAAAAAATATGAATGACGAAAAGGATATTCATTTCATTCATCTTTATTGTTTTCTTGAGTTTAGTTATGTCAATGACGAAAGGATAATTTTTTGAGCTCAGTTTTCTTTACAGAGTAGAAAGTATCCTTTTTTTTAATTATGAGTCGTTGGATTTTATTCCTTTTTTCTAACTATTCATAGTTTTTAAGTGCAAAAATTGTATTTACTCAACAACAATCAGTTTCAGTGTTCATAATTAAGGACTCCAAAAAAATGAATAATATTTTTAAAGGATACTTGAATAACAGAAGTGTTATTTTTCTGACTTTTTTATTGTTTGTATATGAATGATACTTAAAATTGTGCTTCCTTTTAGGGAAAGCGGGTTTCATTGAAGATGAAGAGCCTTTCTTTCTTCAAATGTAAATGGTTTTTTGCTACTTTCTGGTTAATACTTTATTCAAGGCGTATATGAAGGTATTTCTTATGTTTTCTCTAATCAACTTAGGTGTTTGTTGTGTGTCACTGAAGGGCTAAAGGTGATGTTATCTTAACGTTGCTTAATTTTTTTTCCGAAAAACTTTTTCTATTTATATTTTCTGGCTTAGATTATTGATTTTCGAAAAAAGGATTAACAGAAGTTAGCCAAATATATTGAAAATACTTGTTAAGATCTTCGTTCCTGCTGTGGTAAGTTCTGTGGTAGTCGGCATAAAGAAATTCAAATGTACGCGGGTTCTATCCTTCGTCTCGGTAATTCAAATAAATTCAAAACAAAGGATTTTTCCTTTCGACTGTGCCGTCAGTCGATTTTTCTTAGAATTCAGCAAAATATCAAATGTATCAACATTATATATGAGTTGAAAAATTTGGAATTCAATATCGTTCTTTGTTCTATTAATACTACGATTAATACGTGAGTTAGAAACAATTCTGTATCAGTTCCTTGTTGATTTTGTAGGCTTTTGTGTTTTGTAAAAAATTGAAGTTCCCGAAGTTCTTAATTATAAACCAATTTTCACAAATTTTGGTAACATTTTTTGAAAGTTTTTATTTGTTATATCAAAAAAAAAACATTTTGGATTTTTCTAAGACCACTATTTTGAGTTGACAACGAAATTTAGCACAGATTAAAATCATTTTAAAGTCAATTTCTTACTTTATTAACGAAATACCAAGGATTAATTTTTTGATTTTTACCAATTTTTTGAAGTATTTTTAATAGATTTTAGTTTTTATGATAAAAATGACTGTTGGATTTTTTTAAACATTTTACCGAATGTTGAAAACTATACATTTTATAACATGAAATTAGTTTCTTTGGGTTTTGAAAAGATATTTGAAACGAAAATAAATTTTTACCAACTTTTAGTAATGTCATTTTAATGCTCTCATTTTTTGTTAAAAAGAATCATTACTTCGATTTTTATGAACATTTTACAAGATGTCATAAACTTTATTCTTTATTGCAAAAAAGCTTAATAAAAGAATTAATTTGATAGAATTAAGAAGTATTAATAGATGTAATGGTCAAAACCATCCGTTTTGTAACCAGCAAAATTTTGTCTTGATTGTGCAATAAATCACATCAAGTGGAATCGAGCTTGGCATATCGTAATCAAAAAATGAAGAAAACAATTTAATTTGGACGAACCTGATGAATAAAACTGATATTTCCATGATTTAAGAAAGCTTGAAAAACGGCACAGCAAAGAAGGCGCTGGAATGGTATGGAGAGCAATCACCTACCACCTACAAATCGATTCTGGAACGAACTTTTCTGCAGTTTTCTGAATTATTTGGTGGACAACAATTTAATTCGAACAAGAAAATGCACCAATACACCATACGGACAACAAAAGACTAGATTTAGGGGCTTTCAAGAAAAGTCTACGAAGGAGGACGGCAATACGGAAAAAACCAAAGAGATAACTGACCATAATACGGGCCTTGGCCTAAAAATCGTTCATTTATCAGACAGCACTCTACCATAAGATTTTTGTTATTTCCTTCCTTCCGCGAAACACTTGGTGCTTCTCGAAGAATATCCAAGTGCTCCGCGGAAATAGCTAGTAACTTGTTAATTTTGGGCTTCTGATCTTGTAATTTTTATCGCAGCAGTCGGATTTGAATTTGATGTTCAAATGGTAGACATGTGCATTCAAGAGGACACAAGCGTCTACAGGTTTTTTCTCAAAACCCACCTCTGTCTATCAACTCCTACTCTCACCTCCCCGCGGTGAACATCGGGTGCCTAGTACCTCAACTGGAGATTGGGTTCCAACCCCAGTGGAAAGTTGTTGGGGGCAGCAAACGAGAGAGGGGGGGAGAGGTGTTTCCACTAAGGCACCTCTCCTTATCCAGGCGGCAGCGGACGAATTCTCGAGATAGAATCAACGGTGGCGTCTACAGTTCCAGTAAGGTTGAACTACTTAGTGAACACCTTATAGGGCTTCTTCGACATATTCGGAGCCCAGGCCTATAAGGAGCGGTTCATCCGGCTCCCCTTCCTTGGAGTTATACTAAAGATCTGGCCCTCCAGGTTGGGGGTTGTGCCGTCGGGGTGACTTCCTGGCCACGTAAAAATACCTTAAGTTTCGAAGCACCAACAAGCCTCGGATACAGACGGATTAACTGTTGACAACCCACGCAAACGAAATAAGGACAACGAACTTCGGATATATACGTGGAATGTTAGGTCCCTTAACAGACCACGTGCAGCCGAACAATTAGAGGAAGCCCTAAAGTGCTGCAAGGCAGATATTACAGCCATCCAAGAAGTGCGATGGGATGGACCGGGCAAACGCAAACTAAATGACTGCGATATCTACTACGGCGACTGCTACCGAGAACAAAGACAGCGTCTATTTGGGTGTGGATTTGTTGTTGGAACTAGGCTCAGGCAAAAAGTCTTGAGTTTCAACAGTGTGAGCGAGGGCATCACGACAATCCGCATCAAGGCTAAATTCGCCAACATAAGCCT
Organism: Eupeodes corollae; assembly: GCF_945859685.1. NCBI lineage: Eukaryota > Metazoa > Arthropoda > Insecta > Diptera > Syrphidae > Eupeodes > Eupeodes corollae. Next base: position 25,816,163 of record NC_079147.1, read on the forward strand.
AATATGCGCGCATGCCCCAACAGAGGAGAAAGATGAAGACACCAAAGACATATTCTTCGAGCTCTTAGACAAGACATATGAGCAGTGCCCTGGCTATGACATTAAAATTGTCTTAGGAGATTTTAATGCCAAGCTAGGAAGAGAAGACATCTTTGGTGGCATAATCGGGAGATACAGCCTGCACGACACCACCTCCGACAACGGATTCAGGCTGGTCGATTTTGCTGCGGGGCGAGACGCTCTGGTAGCTAGTACGCAGTTCACGCATCTTAATATCCACAAGGGGACATGGAAATCTCCTGATCAATCAACCGTCAACCAGATTGACCACATTGCGATCGACGCACGACACTTCTCCAGTATCCAGGATATCCGAACATTCCGAGAGGCCAACATTGAATCGGAACACTACCTCGTTGTAGCCAAGGTACGGCTACGGATATCCCGATCCAAGCCAAAACAAGGAAGTACTGTGAGAAGATTCGACGTTAGACGGCTACAATCGCAAGAGACTGCCATGTCCTTTTCCGATCGAGTCTTTAATAACCTCCCAAGGAGTCCTATGCTTCCTGCATTAAGCGTTGAAAACCAGTGGCAACATTGCCTTGCAGCCATCAGAGATGCCGCCTCTGAAGTGCTAGGTTTCACACGGCCACCACAGCGAAACCCCTGGTTTGACGACGAATGCCGGCAAGCTCACGCAGCGAAACAAGAGGCATACAAAACGGCGCTGCACAAAAGGACTAGAGCTGCTCGCGAGCTCTACGAGCAGAAGAGGAGAGAGGAACACCGGCTTCTTAGACGGAAAAAAAGAGAGCATGAGAAGCGCGCGTTCGAGGAGATAGAGGGATGTCACAACAGGAATGAGGTTCGTAAATTTTACCAAAAGGTAAAAAAAACCTCCCAAGGGTACCAGCCACGAACCGAAGCCTGTAAAGACGATCAAGGGAACATCGTAGTAGAACCACAGTCGATGCTGAGAATATGGAAAGATCACTTCTCCAAATTATATAACGGCGATGAAGAACCGAATTCCGCTGTAAGGGAGATAGAACCACTCAACCTCGGCGACGCAGATCAACAATTCCGCCTACCCGACCTTGACGAAGTGAAGATAGCTATATCTAAACTTAGGTCAAACAAAGCTGCTGGAGCTGACGGCATCACCGCCGAACTATTCAAAGCAGCAGGCGATGACTTGGTAGGGAGCATGCACCAACTCATCTGCAAAATATGGTCGGAAGAAAGCATGCCCGATGAGTGGAATCTCAGCATAGTGTGCCCGATACATAAGAAAGGAGACCCTCTAAACAGCGCCAACTACAGAGGCATTAGTCTCCTTAACATTGCGTATAAGATCCTCTCTGCCGTATTATGTGAACGTCTGAAGCCATTCGTCAACAACCTGATTGGTCCTTATCAGTGTGGCTTCAGACCAGGAAAGTCCACTACCGACCAAATATTCACACTACGGCAGATCTTGAAAAAAACCCAGGAGCTTCAAATCGATACCCACCATCTCTTTATCGATTTTAAAGCCGCGTATGACAGCATCTATAGGGAAGAGCTCTACAGATCAATGTCTAGTTTTGGCATCCCTGTCAAACTTATCGGTTTGTGCAGAATGACGATGGAAAATGCACGCTGCTCTATCAAGTTCGGAAAAGATCTTACCGATGCATTTGATGTCAAAAAAGGTTTTAGACAAGGCGATGCACTGTCATGCGACTTCTTCAATATCGTTCTGGAAAGAATTGTGCCAAACTCAACCGTCAACACTAGAGGCACAAACTTCCAAAAATCCATCCAATTACTCGGATACGCAGATGATGCGTTTTTGAGCATTGCGACGGAAGCGAAGAAGATGGGTCTAGTGGTAAATGAGGGCAAGACCAAGTATATGCTGTCATTAAAAAAGGACACTGAACGACGACGTGTTGGACAAAACGTCACCATGGACAGCTATAACTTTGAGGTAGTTAAGGACTTTGTCTACCTAGGCACCGTTATTAATGCAGACAACAACACCAGCGCTGAAATCAAACGAAGAATAACTCTTGCAAATCGCTGCCTCTTTGGACTTAGAAGGCAATTGAGAAGTAAAGTCCTCTCTCGAGCATGTAAAAACACCATCTATTAGACACTCATCATCCCGGTTCTCATTTATGGCGCTGAGGCCTGGACCCTGTCAAAGAAAGATGAGAGCGTCTTAGGATGCTTCGAGAGAAAAATTCTTCGGGTGATTTTTGGTCCCGTACGCATAGATGGAGAATGGAGGAGAAGATATAACGACGAACTGTACGGGCGGTACAGCGACACTGACCTGGTTAGCAGAATTAAAGTCCAACGGCTTAGATGGCTAGGTCATGTAGAGCGGATGGACATCAACGCTCTAGCCCGGAAGGTCTTCGAATCCAATCCCGAGGGACGGCGCAGTAGAGGAAGACCACGACTCAGGTGGCGCACCCAGGTGGGAGAGGACCTCAACCAACTTGGCGTGCGAAACTGGAAACAGCTAGCTAGGGACCGAGCTGGCTGGAGACGCTTGTTGGTTGAGGCCCAGGTCCGCCCCGGACTGTAGCGCCACCTTAAGTAAGTAAGTAAGTCGGATTTGAAATTCATATTTAAAACAAAAAAATCAGAATATTTCAAATAATTTGTTTTGTTTTTTTTTTTTTCAAAAAATCAGCATATTTCAAATAATTTGTTTTGTTTTTTTCAATGGCAGCCATATTAGACCTGCAGGCAATCGCAATCAGTCGAATACCGATAAAAGACGTAAAATGCATAATTTTTTAGTTGTAAGGAACACTTTTGCATCCGCTTGAAACGGTAAAAACACATTCAGGAACAAATTCCATTTTTTATTCCATCGTACTCATATAAATGTTCATACAATACAACGAAGACTAGTGAACCTCATTTGCAGTTGCTTTTAGTGCGTGAGTTTTACCATATTTTGTTTATATACATAAATCTTTCAAATGGATCGCTGGCGTAGGTCTGGATCCTTGAAAAGGACAAATGAATGCTCCGCAAAAGCATCCGAAGCTGCCGAAGAATCACCAACTAAAAGGTATGTCCAAACAAAATCATAATTTACGTAAAATCGTAATACCCGGTTTTAGTTTGATGGTTTCCCTAGAACAAGTTCCACAGTGATCAATTTTTTGATTTGCTGAGAAAAATGACAACAAACCTCAATGCGTAATTTGCGGCAAAGTATTGCCGAACAGTGCAATGTTTCCAGCAAAAAAGAAACGTCACTTTGCAGGGATTCATCTATATTGCAAAAGCAAATCGACTGATTTCTTCAAAAGAAAGTATGCTGAACTTGCTAAATCTCAAACGAAAATCGGTTGATGGCATTTTACTTGATAATTTTCAAATAGTGCAAACTGGTGAAGCTCATACCATTGCTGAAAACTTAATAAGGCCATGTGTTAAAGACGTTGTTGAATGTTTGTTAGATGAAAAGGCCCAAAAAGTAAGTTGAAACCGTTCCCTTGTCAAATAACACAATATCAAGACGAATTGGAGACTTAGCGGAGAATTTTAAAGCTACTTTACTTTTACAAATAGAATCCACAAAATTTGTGCTGCAAATGGATGAGTCCACGGATGTTGCAGGATTGGCTTAATTTACAAACCTTTCAAGAAGATCTGCTATTCTGCAAGCCGTTGCCATCTACCTCAACTGGTGCTGAAATTTCGAATTTGATTGAAAAATTTTAAATGACATACCATGGGTTACTTGCACGGATGGTGACAAGGCGATGACTGGAAAAACGTCCGGTGCCGTCGCAAGAATAAAAAAAATTGTTAAAAGATGCATCAATAGCCATTGCGTTCACCGCCATGCCCTCGCAATGAAAAAAAATGCCGGTCTCCCTTAAAGAGGTGTTGGACGAAAGCGTGAAAATAATCAACTTTATTAAATCACGGCCAAAGGATACAACTATTTTAAAAGTATTGTGTGATGACATGGGTAGCTTACATATGCTTTACATCTTCACCTGGAAGTAAGGTGGCGGAAAAACACTGACGCGGTTTTCGAAATGAGCCCTGAAATTAGAACTTTCTTTATTGACTACAAATTATAGTATAATTATGTAATTCCTTATTAAGTTAAGTTGAAATTGTTGTTGCATTTTTCGTTGTAGGAAGTGTTTCCTGATTTAAGGAATGAAACCTCGAAGAACAAAAAAGGATAGTTCGGGGGATATTATCTCCACTAAAATTCCTGAAGAAATAGCTCATAAAATAAGGCTAATATCTTCTGCGGAAAAGAATACAGCAAAGTTGGTACGAGAAATTTCCTCGTGGAAAAACATTGAAGCAAGATATGTTTAAAAAAAGTAAACCAAAGATCTCTCCTGAAGGAGCTTTATGCTATTTAATAGATTTTTAGTTATCATGTTACCGACAATAACAAATTATAAGGAAAAACGGTAAGGAAACTGAAAGCGATTTATACACTCCTAACTTTCTTCTGAAGAAATCTAAGGAACAACCACCAGAAGAAAGAATTTCGAACACGGAAATTCATCTCAGCGGAAATAAATTAACAACACGTATGCGACTTATATCAAAAAGATTTTATGAAGAACAATGAAATGTAAGTGGGAGCTTGACGGAAGTGCAGCACCAAGCCGTTACAAGCAAATTGTATTTTTTTTTTATAAAAATAAAAACCTAAAAAAAATTATTAAGTTTTTAAAACATGATTTGGGACTCAAATATTTATTTTATGAACGACATCCGTAGGCATATTAGTATGTTTTTGTGTCATAAATTTTTCGCAAACGCTTGGATTTTTTTTTATTTTCAAACACTCTTGAAAAATGTTAATAGTTTATGTTTTGACAGGGTTATAAGTAAAGTCAAAACATTAAAATTGTTAAGAAAACGTTAAAAACTCGTGATTTGGCTTTGACATTTTACATACAAATTAAAAGACCTTTTCATAACATTGACTTGAAGTCAGTTTAAAAGCCAATTAACTCAGAGTGAATTTAAATGCAGACTCTGTGAATCTATAAAGACTTTAACGTAGCTTAAAAGTCAATTTTAAATGCAAATACATATCATTATTTCACATTGGGTAACCTATTCGATGTAAAATAATATAAAAAATAATCAGCTTTAGGACTTTATTCAAATGACTAACTCAATTCCAAAATTGACTTGGAATTAAAATTGAATTTTAAATGACTTTAAAAACTTGTCAAACAGAATTGACAAGACTTTGTTTTTAAATTGACTTAAGTTATGACTTTTAAAAACGTAGTAACTTTTAAAAGTCGAAAGACTTTAAAAAATGTTAACAGCAGTCAGTAAAAAGTGTACAACTCTGCTTTTTTCGTTTAAAATCTAAGGTACTATTGCGGAAGTGTGGACGCATAAATAAAGCTCCCAATCAAAACTTAGATTTGTAGACATTTTTATTTTGCTTTCTTAATTTTTCTCTAAATGGAATAAGTCAGAATTGTCCTACCCTAAACACACAAAAGGTTCATATACTCTTTTATAGTAAAGCCTTTACCTTCATATTTGTTCAAAATTACCCTGGAGAATATTTCCGAGAAATTTGTCGGTATTAAATAATTGCTCAAAACGGGAAAAAATAATAATTTCAAGAACTGTAACCGTAATTGAAATTAGTTCCATAAGGTACTTGAAATAAAATAAACAAGTTCATTATTATTCATATTAAGTTGTTCCTTCCTGGTTAAATGTCAAATTGAACATGAAATTCAAAACCTTCCATCATCAAATTTCAAAATCTTATTTAAGTCTTTCTTATTCGTAGTTCAGAAAAAGAAAAACTAAAAAATTAGTTATGAAACCAAAATTAACTTCAAGTGACCACCAAATCATACCCCAGTTTTTGAACGTGACAATGAGTAACATCCGCACTTCATCTCTATCTCTATGACTCAAAAGATGAAACCGAATCTTTTTTTCAAGTCAAGTGCTGGACATTAGCTATTTTTCACTTGAACTTCAAAATAGTTACATACGAGTTATTTAGATGGAATTCATTTTGAGACTGCAGATCACTTGATCAACCGATCATTATTGTTTTGTGTCCTGTCGGTTGTGTTTTTTCGACAATGAGATTTATGTGCCAATTGACGTAACGACAGAAAAGGTTCGGTAAAATTGCATTCAGAAATTCGTTTCGGTTTGTTTTTATTTTTCAAAATTTCGTTTTTGATAGCAGTTAGCTGCGAACAACTCTCGCAAACGTCACGACAACTAAAAGTGGGTGTTAGCATTTTTTTTGTAATTTGATTCCCATGGTTTGGACCAAACAAATCGAGAATTATTCACTTCATCCTTCTTCCTCGTTGTCGTTTTCCTTCTCGTCGTGGTTCTATATGTATATGGTCGGCTCGTCGGTCGTTCAAGATCAAAGATTCCACTCGACTCTCGACTCTATACTCGACAACGAGCTTCAAAGATGATGATGATGGTGAAATGCTCTTTAGGTATCCATAGGCATGTTATATGAGCCAGACTACGCCGGCCGCCACGCCACCACGCAGGGCGAACTGATGGCTGCGACCGACGACGACGGGAGGAGGAAAAATCCTCCTCGTCTTCGTGATGTTCGTTGGATCGTTGAGAGTTTTGGTTCGCTTTGTGGGTTTGTTATAAATTTAGTCCTGCGATTCGCATTTCACATGCCATCTCATTTAACAACCAAGTGGAATACCGATTCCACACGGCTTGGGCTTTCAAATAAGAGCCTTCACTATATACAACATGCCTTTACGTAAACTGCGTCTCCATATGATTCTCAAAAGATTTTAGGTTGCACTTCGAATGAAATATTACGTCTAGGTTAATCGTTATACGCGGCAATACATATACATTATATAAATTCCAATGCAATTTCTTTCTTTCTCTTTGGTGTTTTAATTTTTTTTTATCTGAACATTTTTGTCCTGCGAAATATTTTAGATACAGTAAGGTTCACAAGACTGATTTCATTTTACCATTAAATTTAATTCCTTTCGAAATAAGTCTTTATGAAGCATTAAGCAGCTCTTAACTACTTGTGTGCTGACCAACACTTCTTGACAAGAAATGCTATTGGAGAATTTTGAGATAATTCAGTTCTGGAATCTCAATATCCCAAAAGTGGGATATTCCTAAGGTAAAGTATACCCTTGGAACGGAAATTGTATTTTAGGTTTTTGATTTGGTGTAACCGCCTTTTTCTTGTCTGTCTCGTTTAATAAAATCGTATTAATTTAATCATTAGACAATCAGCCCTATTATGAATTCTATAGTAATCGGAAATTAGTACGAATCCTGAAAAAACTGTATCATGAAATCCGTTCGTAGATAAAAATCTCATACAATTTTGCATTACGAACAGATTTCATGATACAGTTTTTCGGGATTCGTACAAATTTCCGATTACTATAGAATTCATAATAGGGATAAGACGAAGAAAGCATACTTATGTAGATATCAATGTTTTAAGATAATTGAGTTTGTTTGGCCAGTTTCTGAATTAAGTCCTTTTTTGCATAACGTAAAAGAATTTAAAGAACTTTTTAGTGCACTTATTTAAAGCCACGAATGACAGCATCTATAGGGAAGAGCTCTTCAAAGCAATGTCTAGTTTTGGCATCCCTATCAAACTTATCCGTTTGTGCAGAATGACGATGGAGAATGCACGCTTCTCTATCAAGGTCGGAAAAGATCTTAACGATGCATTTGATGTCAAAAAAGGTTTTAGACAAGGCGATGCACTGTCGTGCGACTTCTTCAACATCGTTCTGGAAAGAATTGTGCAAATCTCAACCGTCAACACTAGAAACACAACCTTCCAAAGGTTCATCCCATTACTAGGATACTCAGATGATATTGACATGATTAGAAGATCAAAGCGTGATGTCAGTGGAGCGCTTTTGAGCATTGCGACGGAAGCGAAGAAGATGGGTTTAGTGGTCAATAAGGGCAAGACCAAGTATATGCTGTCATCAAAAAAGGACATTGAACAACGACATCTTGGACAAAACGTCACCATGGACAGCTATAACTTTGAGGTAGTTAAGGACTTTGTCTACCTAAGCACCGCTATTAATACAGAAAACGACACCAGCGCTGAAATCAAACGAAGAATAACTCTTGCAAAGTAAAGTCCTCTCTCGAGCATCTAAAATCACCATCTATAAAACACTCATCATCCCGGTTCTCATTTATGGCGCTGAGGCCTGGATCCTGCCACAGAAAGATGAGAGCGTCTTAGGATGCTTCTAGAGAAAAATTCTTCGGGTGATTTTCGGTCCCGTACGCATAGATGGAGAATGGAGGAGAAGATATAACGACGAACTGTACCGGTTGTACAGCGACACTGACCTAGTAAGCAGAATTAAAGTCCAACTGCTTAGATGGCTAGGTCATGTAGAGCTAATAGTCTTCAAATCCAACCCCGAGAGAGGGCGCAGTAGAGGAAGGCCGCGACTTGGCGTGCGAAACTGGAGACAGCTAGCTAGGGACCAAGCTGGCTGGAGACGCACGTTAGTTGAGGCCCAGGTCCACCCGGACTGTAGCGCCACCTTTAGTAATTAAGTAAGTTACAAATTTTTATTTCAAAATTATATTCTATCAATTGAATCAAACCTAAAAATAGTAAGTCATTTTGATCCTTAATTTATAGCAGAGATATTGGTTGTTTGGAATTAAATATTTCCGAAATTGAAGATGGCCTTTTGAGTTAAAATGAAGACAATAAACCGGGTCCAGATGAAATTCCACCTTTTGTTCTTAAAAAATTTTCTGCTTCTCTAGCTGAACCGCTTTTCCTAATTTTGAATAGCTCTTTAAGGAACGGGGAATTTCTTCCATTGTGGAAGAAATCATTTTGAAATCCTTTTTACAAATAAGGGCCCAAACAGCAAATATCCAACTACAGTCCGATTTGTAAATTGTCTTGTTCCAAACCTTTTCGAAAAATTGATATATGATAAACTAACGTTTTAAGTTAAGGAACACATTCCACCGCTACAACATGGTTTCGTTACATAACGATCAACAACGGCTTATCTTTCTGTTTTCTCCAATTTCATTTTAAATAATCTCAAAGAAGGACATCAAATTGATTTAATTTATACCATTTTTACAAAGGCATTTGATAGAATAAGTCAATCAATTTTAATTAAGAAATTAATAGACTTTGGATTTCATTCTAAATTTTTGAAATGGTTGAATACTTATCTTAAGGGTCGAGTTCAATTTGTTTGCATTGACAAAGTTCTCTGAAAACCAATTTTGGTTTTATCTGGTGTGCCCCAAGGGAGCTATCTTGGACCCCTTCTTTTAATTATTTTTATAAATTACTTACATAGTATTTTCTTCAATTCTAGTCAACTTCTTTTCATCGATGACTTCAAAGTTTTTTCGTAGCATAAAATTTATTAATGACTGTCATCTCTTACAAGACTATATTTCGAAATTATCCCAATGGTACACGAAAAACCAATTATATTTAAAAGTATCGACATGTCAATGTTTTTCTATTTGCCGCAACTTACCTGAAATCATCTTTGAAAAATGAGAATCAAGTTCTACAAAGAGTAAAAAAGAAGAAAGATCTTGGTGGAGTTTTTGACCCTAAACTTAACTTTGTTAAGCAAATTGAATTTAGCGTAACCAAAGCAAAAATCCATGCTCGGTTTTTTCAAACGCAGTAGCTTAGACTTTAAAGACCCTTTTACTCTCAAATCGTTTTTTACCTTCTAGGTAAGACCAATTTTAGAATACTGTTGTGTAATCTGGAACATTCAATGTATAAGAATTAAAATGGTCCAAAAAAAGTTTACAAAATTCACTATTTAAAAATTTGTGTGGAACACTGAAACTACATCATATAAAACAAGATGCCAACTTTTAGCTATTCAATCACTTGAAAATAGACTAAAATGTTTTCTGTGATGTTTATAAATGTATTTTATCCTGTAATATCAAATGCCAATTTTTTTTTTTCATGACTCTGAAAATCTCTGAAAATTTGTTTAAAACAATTTTTCACTTGACTTCATCGAATATCCAAAACGTGGGCTTAGAGTTTTAAAGAATTAAATAAAAATAATTTGTTAATCTATCTCCTTGAAAAAACAAATGTTTGAAAGTATGTAGTTCTTTTTTTCATTCTAATTATGAACAGTCGAATATCCCAAGTATTTTTGAGGATGGCAACAAAATCACTTTTTTTTTTTTTTTTTAATTTTAAGGACTTTTATAAAACATTCTTTTCAACATATTTCACATAAGGGATTTCATATAAGGGATTCCCAGCACGATGTATAGTGGCCTTGACCCGGTAGTCTTTTTGATGCTAGGTGTTGACTTTTTTTTTATCCGAATAACCCAAACAGAAGAAGGCAGATATTTGTAGTGACCTCATCGATTTCAAGAAAATTTATTGATGTCAAACCAATAAGCGAAATCAAAAAGAACACCAACTTTTTACTTAAATAATATCATAGTTAGCGAATATCTCCTAAAACGTGTTTCTAGGCTTAAGTAGTCCAAGAAGTTTTGGGAAGATTATATTGACATGGTATGTTCAAATTTTGTTGGAATATCCCAAATATGAGAAGTGAGATATATATAATGAATATTCAAGGACACCCAGAGGTCTTGGGCTCGATCCCTGCTTGTGTCATCTTAAGTTTTCTTGTGAGAAATTCACAATTCCTTCAAGAGTAATTCTTGTCATGAAAAGTGCTTTCTCAAATTAGCCGTTCGAATTCGGCATTAAACTCAAGGTAACTTCCATACTTGACAATATTACACGCACATAGGAATGGTTGAGAGTTGTTAGTCACAAGGTCTTAGCCCCAAACTTAATTTATTTATTTATTCATTCAAGGACATTAATAATATAAACAACGAAAGCCAGCAATCTCGTCTTCCCGACTCAGACAAAGAAATGACTGTCGAATCTAGGCTGAAATCTAAGAAAGCCATGGAGCAAATGGCTTGAATGCCTAGCTTTTAAAAGGACCTAGAGATAATTTGGTTGGGAGCAACTTATCTCTAAAATATGGTCAGAAATAAACATCTCGTGATAAATAAAACACCAGTATTGTTTACCGGATACTGAAAAAAGGATAAACTCTAACCTGCACCAACTTTCGACAAATCAGTCTCCTTAGCATCGCATACAAAATTTTCTCTGCGTATTTTGTGAACTTCGTAAGCCCATCGTCTACAACCTAATAAGTCCTTAGCAGTGTAGCTTGAGACCAGGAAAGTCCGCAATCGATTAAATATTCAGATTACGAAAGATCCTTGAAAGACCCTAAGAACATCAAATCGACACCTATCATCTCTTCATCGATTTCAAGGCCGCATAGAGCTACGACTAGTTTTGGCATCGACAAGGTGATGTGCTGTCATGCGATTTTCTTAAATTAGTCGTTGAGGGAATAGTGCAGAGATCTCATGTCAACACTTAAAGCACTATCTTTCAAAAGTCAGTCCTATTACTCGTATATGCTGATGACATTGACATAATCAGTTTAATGTCAATGAGGCTTTAGTGAGTATTGAGGCAAAGGCGGCCAAGACAGTATTGCTATATCATCCTCGTCACGCTCTACAGGTCGTTTCGTCAGAAAAGTCCTCCGCGTTATCTACGGTGTCGTATGCATAGAAGGTTATTAGAGGAGAAGATGGAACGATGAGTTGTACGGGCTGTACAGCGACTTAAACTTAGCTGGTAGATAAGAGTCCACCGACTGAGATGGCTGGAAACCAATGTTTTGGCTCTGAAAGTCTTCGATTCCACTCCGACAGAATAGAGGAGAAAAAGAAGGCCGAGGGGCAACTGGCAAGCTCAAGTGGAAAGTGACCTCACTGCGAGTGCGCAACTGGAGGCATGTAGCTAGGCACTGAACTAGATTTAGAAGTTTGTTGGGTGAGGCCCTAATTCTAACAGGACTTTAGCGACACCTTAAGTCAGTAGGTAAGAAAGTATTGAGGGCTTTCATTAAATTATTTTAATGGCTGACCAACAATCAAATTAAAATCTTCGATGAACTTCTTACTCAAATCATAAATTTTTTTGAATATCCCACATTTGCGAGACTTCCATGGAAGCAGTCCAAGAATGCTTCAAAAGGGGTCAAAAAATTAAAAATATTGAATCCTTCTTGTTAGAAAAACTGTATTTCTCTTGGTTTTCGTTTTTTTTTTCCTCAATGGTACTGCGGATCATCAAAGGCTCTCCAGAAAAAGACCCAAAATCCAAACCTAAACTAACTACACAGCTAACGATGCAAACTCTTAACAGTCAACCTTCTTCAGTCTTTCCAAAATCCAGATAATGCAAAACGATCCAAGGAACCAAAGAACCAAAAACACTTAAAAGAGAAACGAAAAGACGATAAAAGATAAACACAAAAGTAAATTGAATATTGTTCGGTTATGGTGTGGTGACTACAACGACGACGACCGATGGACGGTCATATGGACTGGACAGTCATATGGACATAGGAATCCGGACAGAGGAGCGGTGCAGAGGTTTTGGGCTGAAACCGCGCGCAATCATATGTTTTTTGTTTTGGAACTAAAAGATGGAAAACTGGACAGACCGACTATAGGTAGAGGTATAGAGCTGTATAAGACTTGACAGCTCCTTTTTATCCTTTAACACAAATAAACAAACATAGCACCAGGTCTCCGAGTCCCAACACAGAGCGAAAGGCTTTGGAGTTTTTGTTTTTCTTATTTTTGAATGACTGCGCGCATCCAATCCACCACATATGATCCTATGAAGCAGAGTAATCTTCTTTTTGTTTTCTGGCCGGGGGTTTTCTTGGAATTTCTGTGCCATATAGTTGGTGATGTTTAAGCGGTACGTTCCACCAGTCTCCATGTGTAGTGTAGTAAACACCATTATCAGCGGCAACAGCAGCAAGAAACACTTTGTATTCACTCGTGGTGGCATTGATTTGGTGGTTTATTTTTATATGAGAACCCAGAATAGGGTGAGTTGTGAGAAGGTTGGTTTTTCACGAAGTTTGAAATTTAGTATCTAATGCTCAAAAGTTTTACAAGGGAATAAGCATTGAGTGAGTGGTGAAAGTGTTTCACTGAGTTAGACAGTAAGTGAGAAGTGAGCCAACTTATTGAGAGCTAGTGAATTAAAGATTGAGGGAAAGAATGAGTGTGTTTTAAATGAGCATACTGTTTGTTGTGAGTATAATGCGAGTATGTATAGTGAGTAAATGCAGTGAGTTAAATGAGTGTAGTGAATTTTGAGTCATTGAGCCTTGAATGAGTGAGTTTTTAGTAGGTTTAGTGAGTGTAGTGAGTTCATTGAGTGTATTGAGTGTAGTGAGTGCGGTGAGTGTAGTGAGTGTAGTGAGTGTAGTGAGTGTAGTGAGTGTAGTGAGTGTAGTGAGTGTAGTGAGTGTAGTGAGTGTAGTGAGTGTAGTGAGTGTAGTGAGTGTAGTGAGTGAAGTGAGTATAGTGAGTGTATTGAGTTTAGTGAGTGAAGTGAGTGAAGTGAGTGAAGTGAGTGAAGTGAGTGCAGTGAGTGTAGTGAGTGTAGTGAGTGCATTGAGTGTAGTGAGTTTAATGAGGGTAATAAGTGAATGAGTGATTTGAGAGCATTGAGTGTTTTGAGTACATTGATTATATTGATTTTATTGAGTATAATAAGTATAGCGTATTAATAAGTGTTATGAGTATAAGAAATATTTTGAGTCTAATAAGTATAATGAGGTAAATGAGTGTAGTGAGTATTATGAGTGTAATGAGCGTAATTGTAATGAGTAAAATGTGGGCAATAAGTGTTGTGAGTGAGTGATTTAAGAAAATAGCTCAATATAAGGTAAATACACCTCCCTTCAATTGTGGGACTTCATATTCCCTCTGTTTTTAGATTTCTGAATTTTTAATCAAATGAAACTACATGCGAAAAGACTATGAAAAACCCGCCAACCCATACACAAAACATTTATTTCATCGACAGAGAGACGGTAGGGACAGATTCTGTTCTGCTGCTGCTGTTATTTTAAAGCAATTCCTTGAGATCACATTTATATGTGTTATGGATTGTTTTGTATAGTTTTTTTTTGTGAAGTTATTTGAAGCTACAGCCAAGTTTTCCCGCCAAAAATGTTAAAAATTTCCACCGATTTAGAGGAGAACGAGAAGGAGGCTAAGCAAAAAAAGCCGGCTAAGTGGCAAAGTGTCGTAGTTTTATTTTTGTATCTTTTTCTTATTTTTGTGATGTGCTCAGTAATGCGGCATTCTTATGCTGGCTGTGGGCTCAAGTTGATAGGAGTTTCTTTTTATTTTTTGTTGGATCTTGTGATTTAAGTTTATTTATCTTCTTTAAGGTTTGAGAGTTTTTCAAGTTTTGAGAACAAGCGAATTGAGTGTCGGATTGGTTTTGGTTCGAAAATGAAGAAGAAGATGAAGACGGCCAAGACCACAACGATGATGGTGGTATATTCAATGAGTTTAACAAACGATAAATAAAAGGCTTGAGAAATGGAGTATCTTCTCGCTATTAATTTTCAGCTTATATATATATAAATTAATGAAAACGCGACGTGAAATAATGTGGCTTTAAAAATGGCAACAACAACATTAACAACAAAAAACAGGATTAAGAGATAAGTCGGAGTTTTTGTTAAGGTAACATTATTATCAAAATAAAATGAAAAATAAGGGACCCAAGACACTTCCTTGGGGTACACCAATTTTGAACGAAAATTCAACGGTCTCCTTGATTTTCTCTGATCTACAAGATTGCAATTTTCTTTACTTTTAGTTTTTAGCTATTTTTCGGTTTCGTTTTGAAATACCTTAAAATTATTAAATTTTAAAAATATTATATTATAGGCCCTTGAGTTTCAATGTGTGCACTTTAAATTGACTTTGAATCAAACAGTTATTTGAAACTTATAAGCATTAGACTTTATAAAACAAAACTATCGCCATTAGGAGTCAAAGTTTACTGTGGAACCTAAACTGTCTAATTAATGAAACGATTAAAACCAAACGCGACTGTGGAGAAAACTAAACGCAATGTCAAACTTTTAAACATCCTTTCTGACGTTTCTTTGTCTGCTTTACTTTTGAATTGAAAGCTTCATTGGGATCGAAACAAACTGAGCTATAAGTTTGTTGCCTAACCTTATTAAAATTAATAAGCTCTTTTTGCAAATGTTTTTATAAGAAAATTGTAAAGATAGATTTTAAACAAGCGACAAAAATTAAAGTTAGTATCTATGAAGCTATTTGAAGGTACTAAATGAATAAAGGAAGAATTAAAAGTTTTGGAAAAAATTAATGACAGTTTAGGAGTCATACTTGTACATTTACACGAACAAGCCTCAAGTGTCAAGATATGTAATAGAATCATATTGAAATGGTTAGAAAATTGACACTTTCAAGGTCTGAGACTTTCTGTCTTACAAGTTTATTGATAATGTTGTTTCAGGAAAGTAGTAAAGCTTTAAATTCTTTGAAACGAAATGTTTGACATAAAAATAATAATTCAATCTGTTTAGGGCTTACAAATGTCTCGAATTTGATGATTTATGCTTGGGTAATAATAAACAGTGTCATTTTCATATACCCCCAGATTACAGATAACAATTTTTAAATTTCTTGTCTGGAATAATTACTTTATTTTTCTATATATAGCTGGCACCCTAAGCTTCATTAATTATAAATGTTTATCGTTAAACAGCTATCTCAGAATTTCGAGAAACATACTTTTCGTTGTTTTTTTTATTTGTTTTTATTGTTGCTAAAGTTGAAGAAAACATATGCAAAATTATGATAGCATCCTCTCATAATTCCATAAATAAACATAAAATGACATCATCTTGGATCATAATCCAAGAAGCATCCTCACGACATACAAATTCTGGAACCTTGAACTTTTCTTCATTTAAAAAAAAAAATACTAACAGAAAAATAAATACTCCCTCGGCTTCAAAATTCATTCCCTCAACCTTAAAAAATAAAAATATAATAAAACTTCAAAACATTAATTGATTGACATCTCACAAATTACAAACAAAGCCGTTTATGAATTCCTAGAATTGTCTCAAAACTTTATTTGCTTATGAATAATCTTCAGCTGTTCTTAGGAAACTTAATGATATTTTAAAGTTTTCAAACCCCTGCCGTAGCGTCGTCATCATTTCAAGTGTGGTGGAGCTCATACCGAAAGCGATAGAGTTAAAAGAGGCTTTATGTTTCTGATCACATTATCAATATCAGAAAATAACAGGATAGATAGAAGAGTAGAAGAGTGCTTTGGGTGTCAAATGATGTTAAATTCCCAAAACCCTAAAAGAACATAATTGACAAAATTTTTAATGGAGATTCATGGAGATTATTGAGAGAATTTCACAGGTATTGTACTTAATTAACTTTCAAGATTTTAGTTCTCTTTTAGTGATATCTGGGCATCGGAACACATCTATTTGGAAGTTCCTGAATATAAAACAAAGCGAATAAACTTAAATCTTGGAAACAGACTTATCACTTTAAAATGTTATAAACTATTACTAAAGTAAAAGCAGCCATTTCTGTTTTTTATGAATCCGAGGTTGATTTTCTCAAATTTAAACCACCGAAAACCCTAAAGTTATTCTCAGTTTTAGTATGCAATTGAATCTATCTATCTCTTTTAAACTCTATTTAAACCTTGATTAATATATCAAAATTAATGGGTTAAAACTTTATCCATACATCAAACAATTTAAAGACTGCGGACCTTAAATAAGCCAACCGTTTGTGAATCTTGGGAAAACTAATCATGGGGTTTTGAGTTTTGAACCTCAGATTAAATCACTCTGAACTCTAGTTAAACCTCGATTAGTAAACAAAATAGCAATTTTGTGGCTTTAAATGATATGGGATTGATTTTCAAACTTTTAATACACCAATTTGACGGGGTAAACAAAAGTTAATCACGGTTATGCTACGAAATGAATTTTAACTCTTTTAAGTGGTAAACTTGAAGAAAACCTCGATTAATATACCAAAATCAGTGGGTTAAAACTTAATCAAACCATTAAAAGACTGCGAAACTTTAAGGTAAACAATCGTTTGGGCCTTTTCCAACAATTAATCATGGTTTAACATCAAGTAATAGGTAGAATTAAGGGCTTCAGGGTTTTGAACCTCAGATTAAATCACTGAACTCTACTTAATCCTCGACTAGTATACAAAGTAGCCATTGTGTGGCTTTAAATAATAGGGGATTGATTTTGAAACCTTTAACCCACTGATTTGACGGGGTAAATAAAGGTTAATCTCGGTTGTGCTATGCAATGAAATAATAAAACTCTTTTAAGTGGTACACTTGAGTTAAACCTCGATTGATATACCAAATTCAATTGAAACTTAATCAAACCATCAAAAGACTGCGGAACTCAAACATGGTTAATTCAGTCCATGTTTGAGTTCCGCAGTCACAGTTAATCAGTTAATAGAATAAAATCAATGGTTTAAAGTTTTAAACCTCAGATTTATTCATTGGTAAACTTATAGCATTTTCTCAATTTTGAAGCTTGAATACTAAATAGATTCACTATGCGAAATAAAACAAAATCAGAGGATCAAATTAGTGGATGGTGATCATATGATTTAACCTACCAAATGACTGAACTATGGTTAAACCTTGATTCATTTTTAAAAACCTCTTGTTCAAATCTTTTTATGACAGATAACTTTCGCACTCTGAAACTTATTTCAACCTGCATTACGATCTTGATGATCAAATTATTGTATATCTAGCATTTTCACCAAATCTTAGTTGCAGTTTTTCATCAAATTGTTTTAACCAAAACCCGGTTAAATTTTCTAGATTATGGGTGTGAGCATTAGGAAAAGAGGAAAGGCTTGGATAGGAGGTGTCGGTGTTCATTGATTTTAAATTCCTGAATATTGCAATGACAGGTAAAGACGTGGCAAGGCATTCCACAATCGCGTAGTACGGCTAAAAAATTGATCTCAAGGATAAACTGATGGGCATTGCTAGAAGAGCGGGTATTACGGTTAAATTGTTTCAGGGAAGGAATGCAACTGGCTATTTCACTAGAGCATAGTCCGTTAAAATAACGGTAAAAAGGTTGAAACAAGAAACCTTGCGTCGATGTTCGGGTGACATAATCAAGTTGATGATGTTAATGTCACCAATCATTTTAAAAGCTCTTCTTTGAATACTGTCTAAGGCGCTTAAATTAGTTACTGGAGCACTAGCCCAGAGGTGAGAGTTATATTCAAGTTACGGACGTATGTATATAGGTTTTGTAGATTGTAGCCAGATCAGATGGGGAGATGTATTTCTTGCATCTTCTCAGAATACAAAGACATCTTGCGGCATTTTTGGCGACATCGCGTATGTTATCGGTCCACAAAAGGTGGTTGCTGATGCACATTCCGAAAATTTCGAGAGTTACAGTTTCGTTGTTGCAAGTGCCACTCATGGATAGTAGCAAAAAGGGTATACCTCGCTTTAACGACACAAGACAGCATTGGGTTTTCGAAACATTAAATTCCACGCGATTTTTTATTCCCCATTGTACAATGCTGTGTAGGTCGGAATTTAATGAGCTTATCATATTTTCCCGTTGCAGTTCCACATCCGAAGAGGAGGGTTGTGAGTCTCGAAAGGAATATGAAAAGCTGAGAGTGCTATCGTCAGCGATACAATGTATTGCATTAGAAGTATCAGACAGGAGATCATTTATAAAAATGAGGAAAAGAGTCGGAGACAAAACGGAGCCCTGGGGCACACCAGCGTTTATTTTATAAGTTTCAGATTTGAATCCGTCCAAAATAACTTATATTGAACGGTTCGAAAGACAATTTCTAATCCAACGAAGAAAACATTCGTCTATACCGAAAGCACGCATTTTCGGTAAAAGAGATGAACCAGACTTTATCAAATGCTTTTGAAATATCAAGTGCAAAAATCTTACTTTCTCCAAAACGATGTTAAGATTTGTTGCTCTGTTTGGTGAGATGAACCATGAGGTCACCAGTGGACCTATTGCTACGAATGCCGTATTGCCGGTCATTAAGAAGCTTACGTTCTTCAAGATATTTCTTAAGCTGATAATTAATCAGCGTTTCCATGTCCTTGGAAAGAAGGGACGTTAGTCCTATTGGTGGATAATTTGTGGGAGAAGAAGTTCCTTCTTTTTTTTTGGGATTGGCTGAACAAATGCAGTTTTTCAACTACTCTTAACGAGCCCAGAAGAGTAGGATATATGGAAAAGCAGTGGTTTTGCTAGCGTGGAAGAACACCTCTGCAGAATAATAGCGGGGGTACCATCTGGGCCTGCGAATTTATGAATGTTAAGATCTTTAAGAACTCTCGCCACAGTTTGAGTACGAAAAAAAAATGATCCCATAGAATCATTTACACGTTCAAGAACTTTGGTAGCCATGACACTTTCTCGTAAAGTGGAATTTTTGGCGAGCTGCCTTGCAAACAACTTGGCTTCATCAACAGAACTAACTAAAGGATTGTCATTGACAACAAGCGTAGGAACCGAGGAAGAGGAAGAATTCCTATTGTTTTTTTACGAATGAACAAAAATTCTTACTGCCTTTGGGACATTGCAGTATTTTTGCAGTAACATAGGCTTTGCAGGTTTTTCTGGCTTGCTTAACCCTTTTTCGGTTTTCCTCGGTTAAAATACCGGAAGCTCGCCTCTTTCTCTTTGATAAACTCTTTGCATAATCCATGGTTTAAAATTTTAAACACTCTTCAAAATGAAAAGAAATCATTGTTATAATCTACGTGAATGCTCCATTATCTGAGGATTACAAGCATTTAATTACATTATGCTTACAGTATGAGGACAAATTACTGTAGCAGTTTATAAACCCCAACATTTTATTGAACACGGGTTATCAGATCAGTTACGATTTTAACTTTAGATCATTGCCAAACTGACACTTGAACATTGCTTCAGAGTTTATCAAAATAGAATTGTGGGTTAAAATTTTGATCCAGGAATCAAATAATTATAAAAAGGCTGGTTAACTTTTAAGGGCCGATGTTGAATGTGAATCACACCTAAACGTCAATAATTTTTTGACCATTTCAAGCGTCGTGAACGGTAAGAATAGTAGCAAAAAATGGGAACAGTTTATGATCAATTTTGGAAGACATTCATCTTCAGTGAAGAGGCACATTTTCATCTCAGTGGATATTCTTCAACAAGAATTTCTTTATTTTAGCCAAATAATAATTCAGAGTGATTGCCAAAAAACCAACCCACCCACAAAGAGTGACTGTTTAGTGCGGTTTGATGGCTGGCGGTATTGTTTCCTAATTGAGGCCAGTCAGGCAGTTACTATGAATGGTTTTCTCGCTATCGTGAGTGATAACGAAATGTGGATGGCCCGAATTGGAAGATATGGATTTAGACACAATTTAATGGCCGGTTCATACCGGGCGTTGTCAATTAGCCCCCAAGACTATGTGATTTGACACCGTTGGACTCTTTTCTTTAAGGTTTTCAAGAGCTAAAGAATGAGATAATTCGGTACAATAGGGGCATAGAACCTCAATTAAGCCTCAGCGTCATAGTAAATTTAGATCATAGGTTGGAGGTGAACCGTATTTTATTTATAATCAACATCTGAACTTATAATCTAAAGATCCTATAGTTGGTATTTTAACTACACAAATAGAGGTCCTAGTATGAACAATGGTTAAAGATGAATTGAAATCATGATAGCAGTAGGTACGAGTTAAGAGGAAACCTGGTCTATCTTTTTAAACCGCTGGCATATTGATGTCATTTAACTACTTCAAACTTTTTTTATCAAAAAAGTAATATTTCGATTTTCTTCCAAGGGTTTTTTTCAAAAAAAAAAATATTAATTTTCAATAGCCTATACCAGGGGTCACCAAATGGCGGACCGCGGTCCGCATCCGGACCGCTGACCCATTTTGTGCGGACCGAAAACGGCCGGGCGAAGTAACGAGCGAAAAAGAGTTCGCAGATTGCGGCAAATGTCGCGATGGCTAGGTTAATTCATCATAATTTTGAGCGAAGTACGCTGCGCGGCGCGACGAAATAAATATTACATTTGCTTGTTTACTTTAAGAGTGTTTTGGCTGTTTATAGCGAGTTTTGACTATGGAACAGAAAAAAAGAAAAGTTGAAGATGAAAATAGACAGTTTTTGCCGGAATGGACCGATTTATATTGTTTTACGCTGCCAAATCGTGCTGGAGCAGTACCAATGTGCTTGATATGTAACCAAACAGTGGCGTTAATTAAAAGCTCGAATATAAAACGACATTATGATACCAAACACAAATCTTTTGCCGGAAACTTTCCAGTTGGTAGTGATCTGCGTAAGTCTAGAATTGCAAGTTTACTATCAAGTTATTTATCTTCGACCCAGATCATAAGTCGCTCAATGACTGAGCAGGAAAAATGTGGTGAGGCTTCTTTACGTATTTCTTGGACTTTGGCTAAGCATATGAAACCATTTACTGATGCTGACGTAGTTAAAGAATGCTTTCTTGAGGCGGGTAATGCTTTATTTGAGAACAAAAAGGATGTTGTTGAGACGATACGACGGATTCCGTTATCTGCTTCTACTAGCACCAGAAATACACACGTTTTGGCAGAAGAAAATCATTGCGATTTGAAACGGCAGTTAAATAATGCAAACTATTACGCCTTGGCTATGGATGAATCATGCATTATCACTGATACGGCACAGTTAATTATTTTTGTACGCTACCTGGACAAAACGAGAGAAACTTTTGTTGAGGAGATATTGGCTCTTTTGCCGCTCTTTGGAAGAACCCGAGAAGAAAACATGATCAAAGCAGTAATGGATTATTTTGAAAAAGATGAGTTAGACTTGAAGAAGCTCTTATCGGTAACTACTGACGGTGCGCCAGCAATGGTTGGGAATAAAAAAGGACTAGTTCACCTGTTGAGAAGCAATGAGAGATGTAATCAAAATTTGATTTCGTACCACTGTATTATTCATCAAACTGTGCTTTGCTGCAAACTCAATCATAATTTTGAGCGTATTATGCAAGAAGTGATGAAAATAGTAAACTTTCTTCGTGCTAAATCATCATTGCAACATCGTGAATTGAAATCATTTCTTGAAGAAGTTGATGCACAATATGACGATCTACTGTTGCATAATAACGTCAGATGGTTAAGTAAAGGCTGCGTTTTAGAAAGATTCTTCAGCATTTTAGAACACTTGAAGACATATATTTTTAACAGTGATCAGACTTCAGCAAAATCTTACTTAAGTTTTCTAAACGAAAAAGAAAATGTTGCTGTCATTGCTTTCTTAACGGATACTTTTAAACATATCAATGACCTGAACCTTAAACTTCAAGGCAAGGGAAAGCTGGTATGCGAGCTCATGTCAGATGTCAAAAGTTTTTCTCGAAAACTTGATCTTTTTATTAATGATCTTGGAAATGAATGCTTACACTTCCCTCATTTATATAAAATAATCAGCAGTGACAACGAGACTGACGTCGGCCAATTCAAGACGTTCATTACGGATCTTAAATCGGAATTTCAAAAAAGGTTCGCAGATTTTAAGAAAATTGAGAATGTTGTAGAAATTCAATTCTCAGCAGCATTTACTCTCTGCATCCTGATGGTGAATGGAGCGATAAAGCTGCAATTGTTTTCGGAAGTGATAAAGCTATTCTGCAGATGGAAATGATCGATTTCCAAGAAAACACAGTTTTAAAACACAAACAATCGGAGGTTTCCAGTGAAGAGTTCTGGATAAAATTTGTATGTGGTAATAAATATCCAGAATTACATAAATTAGCTTTGAAACTTCTTACTTTGTTTGGATCGACATATATTTGTGAAGCAGCATTTTCGAAGATGAAGTTCATTAAGAATAAATTTCGATCTCGACTTACTACTGAACATCTCCAGGATTTAATGTCAATAGCTTGCACCAATTTTACTCCAAACTTCAGACAGATAATACGCAACAAAAAATGTCATTTTTCGCATTGATACCTATAAATAAATATATAATAAAATACCTTTGTTATTTCCTTAAAACATTTGTTTAATAAATATTTTTTCTTATAAATAAAATGTGCGGACCACGATGGTCATTTCATTTTTTAAAATGGACCCCGAGTAAAACTAATTGGAGACCACTGGCCTATACTATTTGGACAGCAACTGCCACCGTTTGAGAAGTAAAATCTACGCCATTACTTAAAATGGAATACACACGCTTTAACAACGCATTAAGTTGAAATTTCAGCATTTATAGTCACACTTATCCAAACCAATACGGATAACTAACATTGCTTCTGTAACTCTTAGTGTAGACGAAAACCCTTGTTTGTCGATTTCTCGTCGAACTTTGAAATTAAACATTCTAGTAACAACATTAAGGCTATAAAAGAACTCAAGCCGGTCAAAACCACCAGACAAATCGAAGTATGTTGATGAAGAAGTCTACCTTGCAAACTCTTATTAGGAAACCCTTTATCATCCAGGTTTACAAATAAATTAGTTGGCGCAAAAGTCCATTGAGAACTAGGACCTAGTGATTTACAACTCTTAAACATTCCTGGGTGAGAGTAATGTTTTCAGGGACCTACATTTTTTGGCCGAATCTGAACGACTATTTTGAGAAAGCACTTTTCATTACAAGAATTTCTCTTAGATTTGTAAGTTTCTGGAAGAGTCAGTACCTGTGAAGGCGGGGATCGAGCACAAGTCTTCTGGCATGACAGTACAACTCACTTACCATCAAGCCAAAGATACTACATCTCCTAGGTTTAGTCTTTTAATCGAAAGCTGAGAAGATTCAATCTGTTTAACCCTCTTTATGCAAATAACAAAAAAAATCAAACTTACTGGTGAAATTCTCCTATCCTTCAAGAGGAAATGTCAAAAAAAGAATGCAAAAAAAAGAAACAAGGAATTCAACAATTTTGGCGCCAAAATCTCTACCAACGCCAACACAAGATAAACCAAAAACATATGATAAGAAAAAAGAAGAACAAGTCTTAAGGTTACAGAAGACTTCAAGAAAAAAGACGAAGACCAAAAAGAAGAAGGAAGAAGAACCAAAAGGAGAAGAAGACGTGGCGACGATCACAACCGTTTAATTATCACTGTGTCAACAGTTTTCGTTATTTTCATTCCGCTAATGTGTATGCGCAAGCGCAACCACCCGCGCCGTTTCTTTCCCAACCAAACGAAGACGTCGTCGTTCCAACGTTATGTCGAGACCATGCGCTTCCCGCTGCACCATCATAATACTGCTTCTCAGCTTCAGATAGTGGATCATTCACTAAAAAGAAAAAAGTGAAGTGGTGGATGAAAGCGAGCTATTTATGGATGACCAGAGTCGCTCTGAAGAGATGGGAGAGGAGAGGCGAGGGGGGAAGATCAAGTCTGAATTTGAAGACCGCTCGATGGACAGCAGCAACAACAAATTTGTTGTCGCTGTCGGCATCCATCGACATAGAGGATGCCCTGAGAGATGGACAAGACGTAATGCGTTGATGCGAGGGAGGAAAGGTATAGCTTCAGCATCAGCATCCCCATCCAGAATATGGTGACGATGAAGACGACGACGATAATGACGACGACAGCGAAAAAGAAGACGGACGAAAGACGACTACGACGTCGATAGTGTTGTTGGTCCGTCGGTTTATATGTTGATGAGAATTTATGGGACTCTGTTTGGGCTTAACGAGGTTTTAATGTGAAAAGACAATCCTCGGTCGTTGTCGACTTGTTGTGGCATCGACCAACGACAAACTGAGGAACCGGAAAGGGGGGAAGCTGACATTAAAGACATTTAAGAAAAAAATTGGACTTTGGGTGGATGGACGGAGGCAGAGAAGTGCGTGCAACAAGTGCATCCGCAAGATCATGAATGAAAACGTCTGTAGATAATATGCAGTAAAGACGCGAAGAGTATTTTTATACCTTACATCTACACAGTTGCGGCCGAAAAATAATTACACTCAAGTTTAAGAATGAATTAAAGTTTTGTGGGATAAATGTTAAGTGGACATTGTTATGGTTTAAGAGTTTCTGAGGAATACATAAGAAAGTATCCCAAAATCGAACTCAACGCCAATTTTCAAACATGAGAGATTTTAAAGGGTTTCTAATAAGAACGGTTTGAATTTGACAGTTCGTAGCGGCCATATTCTATCTTTTACTTTCTGTCAAAATATTTTCTTTTATCAGTCATTAAAGACAAATCTTCACAGCAAGTTACAGCAACAGTTGATCCCAATTTCGGTCGACAAATCATCTTTAGCGATGAGGCCCAGTTTTGGATTGAAAGCAACATAATTAAGCAAAATTGTCAAATTTGGGACGGCACCAACCCAAGCGAGATTCACGAGGTGCCAATGCCGCTTCCAAATAAAGTTACTTTTTGGTGTGGATTTCGGACTGTAGGCGTGATCGGTCCGTACGTCTTCATAAATGCTGCTCGCCAAACCATCACTATCAACGGCAACCACTCTAGGTCGATGATCACCAACTTTTTGTAGCCTGAATGGGATGAAATGGACACTGAAGTCATATGGTTTCTACCGGATAGAGCCACACGGCTCAAGACACAGTTTTTCGCGAGTGGTTTCATAGCATGGATATTTCTCGCCGAGGTGAAGTGGTTTAATTTTTTTGACCGCAGCTGTATGTGCATATTTAAATTACTTTCGGCAGCGACTGACGTTTACACATTGTGATGTGAGAATAAATGTTATGCAACATTTAGTTTGCGGTTGTTGTTGTAAAAAGAGCAATATGGTTTTTTCTTTTTTTTTGGAAAACAAAATTTTATAAATTAAAAGCAGGACATTCTATTTTTATAAGATGAGATGAGATGAGAGGGTGTTGTACCTTACCTACATAAGACGAAGACCAATGACATTGAAACCACGTTGCTAACTTATTTATAGCAAACCGGTTAGAAGGGTCGGATTTTTGGAATTGCTTCGCTTTTTATTTTATGACCCATTAAATAGGCTTTAATAACAAGATAGTAGTGAAGGTCATTGAATGACAAACATCTTCCAACATTTAAGATCTTAAACTTAGTAAGACTTTGTTTTTGGGTTAAATCTTTGATCGGTCCAAATCAGCACGGTTTAACTAAGGGGCGGTCTGTCATCACTTTTGCAATAGATTTAGCTGAAAATTGTATTAACCCATTTTAAAGAAAAAAAACAATTGGACATTGGACCAATGTCAGCAAGGCGTTTGACAGACTGGGTTCTAGTGAACATTCCATAAAATGATTTCAATCTTATTTATTGGATAGATCATACTTTGTACTTTTCAGTGGTTGCGAATCAAACAAGTGAAAAGTTACTCCTTGGAATACCAGAAGGTAGTCATTTAGGCCCTTCGCTCTTCAATTTATCTAAAAACGATTATTAGTCTGTCTTGGATCAATTTATGTGCATCATTATTGCCTACGATGCACCAATTTTCAAAAGTTCTTGAATTTTTCGTGATTGTGAAGAATTGCAATGGTTTTTTTTGATTAGTGTGATCGTAACGTTTGCTTTGTGGTACGTAGCGACGTCCTACTGCAACCATATGTCGTCTAGGTCCATATGGTTTAATTTGGGCCATAAGAAATTAGTTATCATCGTTATGTAGTACTCACTGTTGAGCCACGTGCAAGCCCAAAAACCACACAAAACGGTAACTTTTTGAGAATGCATTATCACTTGGTGAACCTCGCGTGGGTTAGTGTCGTACATTTTTCTTAAAAACACTATCATTGCGCCAAAATTGGGGTCCAGCGAACAAACGGCGTTATGTACGGTCATGAACTTTGCCCGACGCAAAAAGCCGAATTTATGTGCGAACCGCGACGAATAGACTGAATCAGGTTTTGATGTACATCTTCACGGACCGAAGCGATGTTCTCGGCCGATCTTGCGTTCCTTGAACATATGGGTGTTGGCTGATTTTTTACTAAACCGTTAGTCTCAAATTAGTTTTATCATTTGAACGTGCTGTCAATTGAAAAACCCTTTACTTAGCTGTTTTAAATTATAAATAAATAAGACTAAAAACCGAGGTCCTGGTCCAAGCCAAAAAAAAGGAATTAACGAAGTTATATAGTTGTGCAAATGTTTTCAATAAAATCCTTCGAATTTTGCTATTAAAAAAAAAATACAACTTACGATAATAATTATTAACGTAAATTGTTTTTATAATCAGAGAACATGGTTCTTATTAAAAGTAGGGATTCAATTATGACAAGTGTTTGTAGTATCGAATTCATTACGTAAGAAAATACTAGCGAAATGTTTTAACTATCCACGTTTTTTAATTTAATATTATTATAAATAATTATCAAACGTAACAACAATACAAATTTAAAAACTGTATTAAAAAATAAATTAAAAAAGTACGTACACACCCAAGTGAACTATTTTGTGTACGTATGCATTTAATTTAAAGTCAAAACTGGTTAACGAAATTATTTAATTTGCACTTCCAATAAAACGTTTATAAATATTTCATAGTTAATTTACAGATGTAAAATGCTTTTTTCTGTGTGATTTAAGTCCGTGGCTTAAGCATTTCATTTCCTTAAAAAATTGCAAAGTTCAAAATCTAATTTATTTAAATTTAAATTCTATTTCTTATATTTTATGACCGGTCGCAGCCCTGAACTATATATAGTTTTTTTTAAACTTGGCTCACTGTAGCACCCATGTCGTTATGGTTAGTGGGTAAGACGGTCTCCCGAAAAAGGGAAAGGACAACTCCAACAATTTAAATCTTTGGTCGATAAGTCTTCTTCCGAGCATCAGCAAAGTTTTCGAAAAAATCATTAATAGGGCTCTGACTAAGTTCGGGTTCAAGACGGGTCATGACACAATTCATGCTGCTTCTAAACTCGTTTCTGATATCCAATGAAATAAATCGAAACAACAATGCACAGGTGCTGTTCTGGTTGATTTGAAAAAGACCTCTGAGACCGTATGGTTAGAGGGTTTCTACCTAAGACCGAGCAGGTTTTGCATAAGCAAGCCATTGTTGTATATACTTTATGATATGCTTAACGGTAGAAAATTTGTTGTCAAAAGTGGCAATGTAACTTCTACGACAACATTCTTGATTAAAAATGGTCTTCAACAGGGAGCGGTGAATTCGCCGATTCTCTTCAGCATTTACACCAGCGATCTAACAAAGTCAATTGCGTACGCCGACGATCTAATTGCGTATACACCAGCCCGAAAGGTTGAGGTTATTAGAATTCTCTTGCAACGTGATTTAGAAAAGATTCAGCGGTATTGCGACGATTGAAAATAAATATCCAAAAGTCCAAGACAATTCTGTTCCGGAGTCCGTTGGCTAGGGCCACGAGGGATACGTGCAAAAATTGGCGCAAGATGGTCCTCGTTGATCTCCACGGGCAGCGATTAGTGAAGTACCTCGGTATCTGGTTAGATCAGTAATTATAATTCGACAGATATATAAATGCTGCTCTGACCAGGGCCAGAAGAGCCTTCGCTCTAACGAAACGGCTGTTCAACGTTGCGCCTTCCCAGATGGAAAAGTTTCAGGTGTTCGGGAGGCAGTGTTTACGACGCTCTACGCAGCTTCATTTCACCAGAGGCATTCCTCTTTTTAGATGGATTCGGTCTGATACAGGATAGATTATCAGTTCCGCTAATCTACCACGTCAGTAGACAAACCGTGGATAGGCGACTCCTGTACAATCGGGACGTCATGGCACAAGGCGGAGCAGAGCACCTTCGGTTTAGTAGGGCTGTGTCCGAACGGGACCGAAATGAAACAGGAGAACCAGTTTCGGTGGCTTTAATCGGCACTTGATAGTGCGTAGTGGGGATGGGGTTTTAAGCCTTATCCGGCTTACATACTTGTTTTATAGTTTTAGGGTTTAGTTTTAAGTAGAATAGGCATGGTGACACAAACAAAAATAAAAAAAAAAGAAAATATAAAAAATATAACAAACATAAAAACATTAAAAATAAAAAGAAACCATGAAATGAGAAAAAAAGGACAACAAAATATGAAAAACTAAAAATGTCAGAGTTAGATTTGCTGCTGCGCTTGTTCTAGTTTTAAGTAGCTTATATGTAGAATAAGTAGTTTAAGTTAGTTTTAGTATTTTTTAAGTATATTGATATTAATTTTTTATTTTAAATTTTTTAATAAATGCAAAAATAAACAAAATTTAATTGAAGTAAAATAGATCTTGGGGCCGAAAGGCATTAGAATTCAGGATTATTAATTAACATAGAGAGTCCGTTAGTTGTAAGTTTTGGATATTTAGGATAGTTTATGAATATTTGCCTAGCTTTAAGACAGTTTTGAGAATAAATTAATAAAAGTAAAGAAAGACTGTCATGTAAGAGATCTTGGGAACGATTCCTTCCTCTGCCATCTAAAGTTTTTTTCACGGTTATTGGCTCTTGCGAAGAATTGAAAAATCTGCCAAGAGTAATTCTTGTCATGAAAAGTTCTTTCTCAAATAAACCTTCAAATTTGGCTTTAAATTGTAGGTTTCCTTTATCCTTGACAACAATACTCGCACCCATCAATTGTTGAGAGTTGTAACTAGGCCCTAGTTCTCAACGGACTGTTGCGCCACATAATTTTGTATTTAATCTTTGTAAGAGTATTCATAAACCCTGAAGTGTGCGCCCAACATAAAAAAAAATCTTTTGTTAAGCAAATGTCTGTCTTTGGTGTGTTATTCGAAGGAAAATTGATAGGTTCACAACACATTAACTCAATAACTAGGCTAATTCAATTCTTGAATGGATTAAAAAGTTTTTGATCATTATGTTTCAAAGAAGCTTTTTTATAGTATTTGTTAGGCTTATTATAAAACGCGCTTGTCAGGTCTGGACACTAAATTATACCTGTCATAAATCCAAGCTAGAACTGGTTCAAAAAAGGCTCATGAGCTTCCGGTAAGCGGGTTAATATGGGCTAGTTTCTACGATATTCCATTATATCAGTACAGATGTAGAACCTTATGTTTTGTTATGATTATAAGGCATTTAACTGATTGTATACGTTTTCCAAACTATCTGACTCATTATGAACAATGTTTTCTTTTGAATAGCATAATTCAATTATTTAATTACTTTAATTTTAAATGTATACACTCGCTTGACCATAGAGTGATTTTTTCAATTAAATTTAAATAAACTTTTTTTGACAATTACTCGTGTATGTAAAATTTAAACAAAATCTTTAAAGCTAATACTTAGCTGATTTAAATAAATAAATAAATTAAACTAAAATATGAGATCTTGGGCCTATTTCCGCAAATGATATGCTTACAAAATCCTTCAAATTTCACTAGTGACATCAGCTATTTAACAGATAGTCTAAAAAATTAAAACATCAATCATCTTTTGTTTGAAGTATTGAATTACTTACGTAAGAAAATACTAGTTAAAGTTTAAAACAACATGCATATATATTTACATATATATGCCATCTCAAAGATGTCATTCCACTTTCACTTGTATATATTGTCATTCACATACAAATTATCGAAAGTAGCACAAATCAAAATTAAGGAACTGTAAACAAAAAAGTAAGTATACGCCCAAGTCAACCATTCTGTGTGAGATTTGAGTCCGTGGATCAAGCATTCATTTGCTGAACTTAAACAAAACATTTTGTACTTTCAATAAAGTTAGAGAGACATTTTGTGTTAATCGTTGCCAGTTCACTGGTATTATCGAAGAAAGGATTACCGAGAAAGTTATTCCTTCTAATGGAGAGTGCTGGACATGTACATAGAAGGTGTTGGACTGTTTCCTCTTTCTTCTCGTCCATGCAGCTTCCACAAAAGTCATTTGTGTAGACCCCTTTCCTCAGAGCATGTCTTCCTATGAGGCAGTGTCCTGTTATTACTCCAATTTTAGAGCTTATACTTTGTCTGCTCAGGGATATCAAGCCTTTTGACCGTTTTAAGTCTATGCTTGGCCATATTTGCTTGGTTGCTAGGCAGGTAGTGCTCTGTGACCATCTAGCATTTGTTGATTCTAGAGCATATTGCTTGAGAAGATATTTGCATGTAGCAATTGGTGTTCCTATGTTATGTTTTTGTCTAACATTAGGCAGAAGTGTTCTGTTTTTGGCGAGCTCATCGGCTTTTCAATTTACCGGAATGTCTCTATGATCCGGCACCCAAATGAGGTGAATATTAAACTGTTCCGTCATCTCATTCAGAGATGATCGACAATCGTGGACTATTTCAGAGTTTGTGGAGACAGACGCGAGATTTAAGAGCAGCTTGGGTGTCCGAGAAGATTCGTATATCCCTGCAAGATATAACGCTTTTTTTTAGCCAGGATAGTGGTTCTTTAATCGCCATTACTTCTGCCTGGAATACACTACATTGATTGGGAAGTCTATAGAATAGACTGAGATTCAGTTCTTTCGAATAGATACCACTTCCAACTCCGTAATCGGCCTTTTAACCATCTGTATAGAAGTGTACCGCATCGTCTTCCAGGGGTCTCTCTTCTTCCCAGGAGGATCTTAAAGGGATGGACACATGGAAGCTTTTACTGAATACCATTTTTGGGGTGGTATAGTCTAAGCGATCTGGGATAGATCTGAAACTGTCTAGAATAGTAGTATGTCCAGTATTGTTACTGTTCCATTGAGAGGTGGCTCTAAGCCACCATTTTGGAGAAGATGTCAAGAGGTGTAAGGTTTAAAAGCACTCACTGCTGCGGTTTGTGTTGAGCGAAGTGCTCCTGGGATGCACATACCTGCTGACCGCTGGACTTTGATGAGCTTATTTAGATTTACTATCTGGTCCAGTGCGGTCCACCATACGACAGCTCCATAAATGAGTATCGGTCTGATTACCGAAGTGTATAGCCAGTGGGTTATTTTTGGGGAGAAGCCCTATTTTGATCCTATGGCCTTTTTACAAGTAAAAGTAGCCTTTTTGACTCTTTCATCAATATTTGCCTTCCAATTTAGTTTTTTGTCTAAAATGAGGCCTAAATATTTAGCTTGGTCGGAAAAGCTTAATGGTATTCCTTTAATCTTGGGTGGGCTAATCTGAGGAATTGTATATCTTCTCGAAAAAAGTATTAATTCTGTTTTATGTGGATTGACGTCCAAGCCACATTGCTAAGCTAATTTTGTTAGGCTATTTAAGGCATTTTGTAGGAGTTCCGAGAGAACTTGGGGGTGCTGCCCAGATAAAGATATTGCAACGTCATCAGCAATAAGTTACTTTTACCTTAAATTAGAAGCGAACATTCTTAAAGGTCAGTAGTTTTCGAGGTAAAAATGAACTTTATATTGAAAATTATTTCCATCAATTTCAAAAAACCCAATTACTGAAGTTACTGGTGATCTACCGAATTGAATCCGTCCCTTAGTCTTTATGCAAAATACAGTGTATCTCGTTTGTAGAAAGTGAAATGTCAAAATTCAAATATTTAACGCCAAATTATTAACTTTTTAAGTAATAATTCGTTTTCTGGGGATGCATGGTTTGGCCAGTTGATACGAAGTTTGCAAAACATCAACAAAAAAGTAAACATTGCATTTTGAATTTGAAAAGATATACATTTTTGAATGTTAACACAAAAAAAATAAAGTCAAAACTTGGATTTTTATGTCAAAGCTAGTGTGATTAAAACCAAAACAAGCTTCATTATAAATTAAAAGATGCCTTCAAGCAATATCTATTTTAAAACAACTAAAGTTAGATTATTGTGCCCTTAGCTTAGAGAAGCTGCACTGGTTTTTGAGCAGATGAAACCGACATCTTTAAGATATCTACTCTTTAAGATTTTCACTAAGTGTGCAAAACTATTAAGAACATGGCCAACAACAAAATTAGGAAAAAAGGCTCACATTAGAAAGAAGGCTCATATTGTTCTTAGAAAATCAAAAATTGTGTTCCAATCATTCACGTTTCTTTCCATTAACGAGAGTGTGTGATGGAGCCAGCTAGTTCAATTTCATAAAAATACAAGCGTAAATTCGATAAAGTTTTCTCATGATCAATTTTATGAAAGCAGTAATCAATTCTTCTCATCATCCTGATCAATTTATCTGAATCAGCTTTGAGATTGTTGATAAAGATCTGCGATTAACTTGATTGACATGTAAAGCATACGTTAGCGCTGAGGTTGGAAGTCTGAAAAGCTTCAAATTCCTCGAAATTATTAACTCCAAAGCTTGCACTCCATAGCACAAACAAGACTTGACTGTTACATTAGACACTTTGGCCATGGCCAAATGGTGAGTAATTTTGTTTGCAAGATATGTTTGCCACATCGTAAAAGTTAACATTCCCTTCGTTTTTGAATTAACATTTAACTTTTCTAAATATTTTGACTCAAGCATAGTTTCAATTATATATCAGGTTTCTTCCGGTTGCCTTCTTCTTTGGCCAATCTCAAAAATCTTTGTATTTATTTTCTGGCCAGTAATAATGTAGATTCTAATCTTCGCAATATGACGGAAGTATATTTATTAGGAGTTAAAGTGAAAACTGATTGTCAGACAGCAGAACTCCGCGTCCAGTAGCACCTTAAAAAGGCTTTTTACAAAGCTCACTTCACCAGCAAGAATACCACAAATATCATCAATAAACAGTGCAAAGAATAAAGGACTCAGAATGCACCCCTGTGGGACTCCTTCAGATGTTGCGAAACATTGTGACAAACCGGACACATCCCATACTACTGTCTTTGGTGTCGCTCGGAGATTGGAATAGAGGACTAAAAACTTAATTTTATAGATATTCTGATATTCAAAAGAGATATCATCAAAGCCAGTTTAGTAGATTTTCAACAGAAACATAAGTTACAATGATTTTATATAGCAATAATTATTTACTAATTACTAGTTAGAACCTTAACGACTTAGACTACAAGTGGTAGACTTATGTTCTTGTTTTAACTTATCTTTTCACTTTGTGTATTTGCCTATTTTTCTCACTCAGCAATTTTCTGTCAAACGTCTACTTATGTAATATTTTATTTAAAAGTAATCGAAAAAGGAGAAGAACTCCCTGCTTGGTCCATTGTCATACAACTTTGAATCATTTGAAAAAGTTATAGTTTTAAGATTCAACAGCTATGTACTTACCCATTTTTCGGTTCATCACACCTGAAAAAATACAAAAAAAAATACAAAATTATCAAATTATTCGAATCATCCTCTTCAATCAAATACAAAAGTACAATAAAATAATTTCCAAATTTCACATCAATCAAGCATAAAATTTATTTAAACCCCAAAATGACCTTAAAATTTGTTATGGCTTCCCACACTTATAAAATCTTTCCTCTCATCTATCGATTTTCTTCTATTAAAAAAAAAGAAAAAAAGGATAATCAAATCCTGAACCTGATTATAATCGACATTATAAGAACTGGTTCATTATATTACATCATAATTATAGTTGAAGAATGTTTTGGATATAATTTAGTTCATCTTCTTTTTTCATAGGACTTCTTAAGATTCCCATCCTTATTCCGGAGGCTCTGTTATTTTTCTTTTTGTTGATTTCTTAGAGATTCATTAAGGACAAAACGAACATTAATTATAGAAAAAGAAATCTCTGGATTTGGTCCAGTTTGCCTTTAGGGAGTATTCGTTTAATGGAAGGGTGCTTCTTTTTTTTGGTTTTCTTTCTTTGGAGTCCCCTCTTTAACTTTTTATGATACAAGGTTATAAGATTCTTTTTTCTTCTAGGAAACACCTGATTGCAAGGAGGAACACATAAAATAACACAACATCACAAAGAATGCGCCAGAACACCACAGTGAGTTAAGATGATGGACAGAGATTAAAGACGTGAAACGTTGGACAAGTCGTTAAGGAAGGGGCATCCTATGTATATTAAATAGGAACGAACTTAGCGTGATTTTATCTGTGATAAAATAACGTTTTTTTCTCTTTTCGATTTCTATAAATCAAGAGTAGTTAAACCTTTAAAATAAATGATCAGTCAAACTATTTAAATTATATTTTCTTTGCTTATTTTGTAAATGAGAAATCTTACTCTTAGAGTTCCTGCAAGTCAAAAATATACTATTCTAACATTTTTTAATATAAGGTTTGCTCGCCTGATCCAGGATCTTACTAAAGAAGGTTTAAGAACTTTAATATAAATGTTAATTCTGAATTCAAATTTATTTTCATACTATAAACTTTGAATAACATTAACGTATATTAATCTTCGTGATTCGGAATCACTGTTCTGATAGGTTGCGAAAAGCGCGTGTTTTTGGCTTATTTGTTTCCTTGGTATGTTTTCTTCGAATGCTGGTTTTTCCTTTCCGATTCATTCAC
Source organism: Eupeodes corollae (assembly GCF_945859685.1). NCBI lineage: Eukaryota > Metazoa > Arthropoda > Insecta > Diptera > Syrphidae > Eupeodes > Eupeodes corollae. The sequence continues at coordinate 25,851,531 of NC_079147.1, forward strand.
CTAGGGTATCTGTTCATGGCTAGTAATGTATATCAAATGCTTTTAATTTATCAACGTCTTTTAACCGACTTATCAATAGCTTTTTACAGGCTTATCAACGGCATTAAACCGGTTTATTAATAGCTTATCACCAGCTTTTTACCAGCTTATCAACAATTGTTAACTGGCTTAGCAACAACTTTTAAGTGCCTTATCAAACTTTTAAAACAACTTCTTTTAACCGGTTTATAAACGGTTCATAGCCGGCTATCAACAGCTCCTAACTGGTTCCTCGACAGCTTTTAACCAGCTTGTCAACAGCTCTTAAATTGTTATCAATATCTCTTAACCGACTTATCAACGGCTTTTAACCGGCTTATAAACGGCATATAACCGGCTTATCAACGGCTTTCAAATAACTTATCAACGACTTTTAACCGGCTTATCAACAGCTCTTAAGTACCTTATCAACGGTTTTACCCAACTTTTTTTAACCGGCTTATAGTCGGCTTATCAACAGCTTCTAACTGGCTCCTTCACAGCTTTTTACCAAGTTATGAACGCCTCTTAAATTGTTACCAACAGCTCTTAACCGACCTATCAACAGCTTTTAACCGGCTTATAACAGCTTTCGAAAGACTTATCAACGACTTTTAACCGGCTTATCAACTGCTCTAAGGCGGGTTATTAACGGTTTGAACCAACTTCTTTCCACCGGCTTATTAACGGCTCACAGATCCTTGACTCTCGGCTCTTAACCGGACTAACAACGGCTTATAAACAACATCTAACCGGCTTATTAACGGATTTCAAATGACTTTTCAACGTCTTTTAACCGGCTTATCAACGGTTTTAACCAACTCATTTTAACCAGATTTTTAAGGGTCTCATAGTCGGCTTATCAATGCATTTAACTGGTCCATTAACAGCTTTTAACCAGATTATCATAAGCTCTTAAATTGTCATTAATAGCTCTTAACCGGCTAAAACGGCTTCTTTCCGACTTATAAAAGGATTCTAACCACCTTACCAACGACGGCTCCTAGTCTTCAAAAAACTATCGAAAAAACATAGACAAAATTTGATTCCCAAAATTTAATATATCCATTCACTTTTGAAATCATGCCTAAGTTAACATCAAGTATCTTGGGAATAAAAAATAATAACATGGGAAACATATAAAACATAGAATCACAAATGTTTTATTATAACAACTAAAAAAATAAAATAACATAGAAAATATAATATAAAAGTATAAAACATAGAATGCCTCAGTCAAAAGAGTCACAACAAATGACATGGTTTATGAGTGGCCACATTATTAACGCTAAAGTTGGTAAAGAAGTGTTAACTTTTCCTGGCAACATGTTAAAGTTATAGAAAAACATAGAAAACATAGCACTACAAAATTGTGAATGTAACAAGTAGTTAAGGATCATTTAATGCCAAATTATCCACCATGCGTCTATTTGATTGCCTTTTTTTGTTTAATTTGTTACTATTTTTACTATTTTTGTTTAATTTCTTAAAAAAATAGAAAAAAAAACATAGAAAATATAGCATACTATAAACTATACGTCTGTTTGGTTTAAAATATTGATTTATTTTCAACCTTCTTTATTAGGTAACTTAAAATTACAGAATAAAAAAACATAGAAAACATCGCACAACAAAATTAAGGGCATTAGATGTAGTTAAGGATTACAGATTTAGTTTTCGCCATAAAACCTAAAGGAATGCATACAATTTCTGGGTCCACAGCGAAACCTCTAGGAAACAAAAGGTTAAAGCAAATTATCCACCATACTTCTATTTGGATAAAAATATTACTTCTACAGCCTAACACTTACGAGTACATTAGAAGGCTTTTTAAAACAGACTTCAACCATTGCCACATTCGTCTATTTTTAATAGATTCTTTGTTCTTCTGCCCTGTTCTCCCATGGAGAAAAGAGGTGGGTATACGTTTGTCCCGAAAAATGTACATGCTTCAAAGGAATTTATTAACATATTTTCGCACCGTTCTTGGGACAGTTTCTGTACCATTTCATATGCTGTTCTCATAAATCTGCACTGATTCAAAGTTGGAACAGAATAATCATAGCTTGGTCTTAACTAAATGAGTTGTTTCTCCAATTGTGTTTTTTATTCCCCTGTTTACGTCTAATTCAGTTCAACCCCTCATAGAGTCAATATTCCCAAGATATTGGAAATCTTCTACCATCTCTTTTGATTGTACAGAAATATTGGGTTTTTCGGGGAACTTCCAAGATGGAACCTTTTGCATTTTTCCAAGTCAATTTTCACCTTCATCATCTGCATAGTCCAGATTTTTGTGTCGAAATTTCAGACTCCACTGAACCCTTCCATTTCTATTTGGCTAAGCAGTTATTACTACCAGAACTATATTGGCGAGAGTATACAACCTTCCCTTACCCCATTTTTGATTTCAAATTTCTCTGACCTTTCCTTATGCAAGACTTGACGTTTGAATCCATCATTTACGTAGTCTTGTTAATAGCAATCAATTTCTTCACGTTTCCGTTTTCTTCAATTCAATCCAAATACCATTATCAAAACTCAAGCCATTCAACTTTAAATTTCTGCTTCAATTTGATACTAATTTTTCTTCTTCTTCGTGAAGGTAACACAGTTTACACATCATAATCGCTTACGAAAAAATTTCATTCATAAAAACGTTCATTGCACCGGAAGCCAAGTTCATTTCTTATCACCAAAAAAATTAAATGTACTCATTTTAATGCATCAAACCTTTCGTCAGATTTAAAAAAGTTTGCATATCTCAAGACTCAAGGACGTTTCATATTAAGATACTAAATATAATGGTATGCGTTTGCCCTCAAGTCAATATAATAATTGCAAAAGAATATAAAATACGCCTGCTGTATTTGCATTTTGATAAATGTTTGCAATACTTCAATAAAAACGAAGAGTTAAAAATAAAATAAACAAATGAAGAACAAGGCACACTTTCTTCAGTATCAAAAAATGCTTAAAGAAAAGTCATTCATAAATTCGAAACGATTTGAACACGATATCTTAAGGAGTTAACAAATATGCATAGTTTCGAAGGAAGGTATATACAATTTTTCTTATCTTGTTGCAAACAGCTGATTTGGTTTTATTTCTCATCGGTCTTGAAATATTTAAATATCAGAGAGTTGGTTCTGTGTTATTTCCGTTGAAATGGAATCTTTTCTGATAAGATATAGAAGATCACATTCTTTGAAATAAATATTATGCTTACTTTGCTATTTACGACTTTTGTAGATTGCGTAAAGGCTGTGTATAAATATTTATTGACTTTAAAAAATAGACAAAATCTAGGAAGAAATTTGCCGCCGGCGCTGATAGACGACGAATTCTTGAATTCTTGGAATTTCATAGATAAAATTTCATTTACGTTGTGATTATAATAAAATGATGAAAATGATGGGGATATGGACAGAGAATTTGCTGTTGTCAATAAAACGAAGAAGAAAAAAAACACACATGTTTTTAAAAATTAGGTTTTATTTTGCATAAGAAAATAAACATTATTGCGATGTAACAACATTCAAAGGGTAATCTTTTGTATTGGTTTTGGGTTTGTGAAAATGTTATTTGATTGACTCTTTTTATGTTGAACTTAGAAATGATGGTGAATCAGACATCTCATAGTCTGTTGTAAACATACTTCAATTTTGTTTCAACATTTTGAATGATTTTCTGAGAAGTTAAAGTTCCATAGAATGTGAGACTTCATATGTTCAGCTTGATACGGGGATATACCTAACTTTTTTATACTTCTTGATTTCTAAATTGACTTTGAACAATTTTTGATTCGATAGATCATACAATTTACTGGGGACTTATGGTACTATTGGCAACTAATGAAACCAATTAAAAAAATTAAGGGTTTAAGTGTGTTTAGAATTTAGCAGACAGTTTTTAATTCTAAAACAATCATTCCTATGACTTGGTTGGATACTTCTGCTAACTTTTCAAAGTTAAAAGTTAACTTTTAAGACTTTTTTACGTAATCTCGCAAGATGTAGGGTTTTCCAATAAAAGGTTCAATTTTAATATTTTAAATAGGAGTTATTTTTCTTTCATTATAAAGGAATCGAACAGAACCGAACAGCTAGCATTGAAACAGTTTTTTGACATTGGCCAATTCACAGACTTTAATTCCATCTTTAATTTCTTAAATCGTTTGTGGAGAAAAAGGCTAAATATAATAGATCACAAGATTTTGATACTAAATTGTAATAATTGCTGTTGGTTTTGTCCCCAGTGAGCGATATTGTCTTGCATGTTAATATCTTCCAATTGCAGTCATAAAAACTTAATAATCATATCCTGATAGCGGTATTCATCTATCGTAATCTTTGCAACATTATCACACTGTCAAACTGCACTAAATAGTGACACATTGAAATATTTTTATTTAATTTTTTGGAGCCCTAAAGTCCACAGTTCTGCTTATTAAGGTAGAATTTGGACTGTAAATAATATTCATCACTGAAAGTAATTTTTTGTTGAAAATTTAGAACACTTTAAACATTTTACAGACAGAATTCAAAGATACGACGTTGCTGGTGATTAAACACCTTGAGTTCCTGTTTTAAGCGAAATAAAAACCGATAAACCTGACATTTCCTCAAAACTATAGCCTATAGATACAATAAACTCATTTGTTATTCAACTTTTCGTTAGATTTTAAGTTATATTTACCAATGATAAAAGTTTACAATTTTAAGAGTAACGATCATCTACATGAAACCACTGTTTTCCAAAAACATTAAAATTTTGTGTAATTAGAAAAGATTGTCGTTAATTTTTGTGATAACCTTACATTTTTTAATAAGAAGCCGGGTTGTCCATAAGAGGCCGATTTAAACGCACTGTTTTTGGAGAAATTATTGGATTAGCATTAACTTACTTACTTGCTTAAGGTGGCGCTACAATCCGCGGCGGACCTGGGCCTCAACCAACATGCGTCTCCAGCCTGCTCGGTCCCTAGCTAGCTTTCTCCAGTTCCGCACTCCAAGTTGGTTGAGGTCCTCTCCCACCTGGGTGCGACACCCGAGTCACGGTCTTTCTCTACTGCGCCGTCCCTCGGGTTTTGATTCGAAGACCTTCCGGGCTGGAGCGTTGTTGTCCATCCGCTCTACATGGCCATCTTAGCCGTTGGACTTTAATTCTGCTAACTAGGTCAGTGTCGCTGTACAGCCCGTACAGTTCGTCGTTATATCCTCTCCTCCATTCTCCATCTATCCGTACGCAAAAATCACCTGAAGAATTTTTCTCTCGAAGCATCCTAAAACGCTTTCATCTTTCTTTGACAGGGTCCAGGCCTCAGCGCCATAAATGAGAACCAGGATGATGAGTGTCTTATAGATGGTGATTTTAGATGCTCGAAAGAGGACTTTACTTCTGAATTGCATTCTAAGTCCAAAGAAGCAGCGATTTGCAAGAGTTATTCTTCGTTTGATTTCAGCGCTGGTGTCGTTGTCTGTATTAATAGCGGTTCCTAGGTAGACAAAGTCATTAACTACCTCAAAGTTATAGCTGTCCATGGTGACATTTTATACAAGACGTCGTTGTTCAGTGTCCCTTTTGATGACAGCATATACTTGGTCTTGCCTCATTGACCACTAAACCCATCTTCTTCGCTTCCGTCGCAATGCTCAAAAACGCTCCACTGACATCACGCTTTGATCTTCCAATTATGTTAATATCATCTGCGTATAATTGGATGGACCTTTGGAAGATTGTGCCTCTAGTGTTAACGTTGAGTTTTGCACAATTCTTTCCAGAACGATATTAAATAAGTCGCATGACAGTGCATCACCTTGTCTAAAACCTTTTTTGACATTAAATGAATCGGTAAGATCTTTTCCGACCTTGATAGAGCAGCGTGCATTCTCCATCGTCATTCTGCACAAACGGATAAGTTTGACAGGTATGCCAAAACTAGACATTGCTCGGTAGAGCTCTTCCCTATAGATGCTGTCATACGCCGCTTTAAAATCGATAAAGAGATGGTGGGTATCGATTTGAAAGTCCTGGGTTTTTTACCAGATCGACCGTGGTTTGAATATTTTATCGAAAGTAGACTTTCCTGGTCTAAAGCCACACTGATAAGGACCAATCAGGTTGTTGACGAATGGCTTCAGACGTTCACATAATACGGCAGAGAGGATCTTATATGCAATGTTAAGGAGAGTGATGCCTCTGTAGTTGGCGTAGTTTAGAGGGTCTCCTTTCTTATGCATCGGGCACACTATGCTGAGATTCCACTCATCGGGCGTGCTTTCTTCCGACCATATTTTGCAGATGAGTTGGTGCATGCTCCGTACCAAGTCATCGCCTGTTGCTTTAAATAGTTCGGCAGCGATGCCGTCAGCTCCAGCAGCTTTGTTTGACTTAAGTTTAGATATAGCTATCTTCACTTCGTCAAGGTCGGGTAGGTGGAATTGTTGATCTGCGTCTCCGAGGTTGAGTGGTTCTCCTGATCGTCTTTACAGGCTTCAGTTCGTGGCTGGTACCCTTGGGAGGTTTTTTTTACCTTTTGGTAAAATTTACGAACCTCATTCCTGTTGTGACATCCCTCTATCTCCTCGATCGCGCGCTTCCCATGCTCTCTTTTTGTCCATCTAAGAAGCCGGCGTTTATCTGTCCTCTTCTGCTCGTAGAGCTCGCGAGCAGCTCTGGCCCTTTTGTGCAGCGCCGTTTTGTATGCTTCTTGCATTTCTGCGTGCGCTAGCCGGCATTCGTCGTCAAACCAGGGGTTTCGCTGGGGTGGCCGTGGAAACCTAGCACTTCAGAGGCGCCATCTCTGATGGATGCAAGGCAATGTTGCCACTGGTTTTCAATGCTTAATGCAGGAAGCATAGGACTGCTTAAGAGGTTATTAGGGACTCGATAGTCTACCGTCAAATCTTATCACAGTACTTCCTTGTTTTAGCTTGGATCGGGATATCCGTAGCCGTACCTTGGCTACAACGAGGTAGTGGTCCGAGTCAGAGTTTGCCTCTCCGAATGTTCGGATATCCTTTATACTGGAGAAGTGCCGTGCGTCGATCGCAATGTGGTCAATCTGGTTGACGGTTGATTGATCATGAGATTTCCATGCACGCGGTTTTGTTGACAAGTCAAATGGCATTTATATCCTTGAAGACAAACTTATTTAACAGGTATATTTTTAAATCTTATATAGGTACTTTAAACAGACTCTTTGCATACAGAAGCACGTTCGTGCGACCCAGTCGTGCATTTTATTTCTTTGGTTTTTGATTGCTTATGTTCAAATCTGACTTTCAAAATGAATCTATCATTTCATGTTTTTGAGATACAACTTTTCATATTTGACAAAAAAAACATTATATTTGACTTTTTAAGGTTATGTAAATTCATTACGTTCCTTTTTATTAATAAAATACATTATTACTTTCTAAATCTACAGTCCCTTACTTTGATATTCCGTTTCAGTAACTTTCTTTTACATCACTAAAAATTAATCTTTAAATTAATTATTCAAGAACTTCAGATTCGGATTTCTTGCAAAATAGGACAAGTTGGTAAACAATGGTAAACATCTTCGTTTTGGTTTGAGTTGCAGAGAGAACAAATTGCATCTATGTCAGTTCTATGTGGCTGTAGTTGAGCTCAAAAGTTTCAGTCCGTATTTTGAATATTTACCCTATACCAAAAGCAGAAAAGTCCTCACAGAAATAATTATTAACACCCAAAGTCAAATAAAGACGGCTATAGCCGTGGGAATATCCACAATATAGTGATATAAGCAGGATTTGCTTGTGAATGTTACTATCTATGGTCTATGCATAACTTTAAAAAGATAGTCTGCGTTGGCCTTTAAATTTCGAACATATATTTGCGGAAGCCCAGACTCAACATATATGGCGTAGTTAGGCGTGCTACGCTGCAGCCGGAAACCAAGATATTTATACTCGCTGAAAACTTCAATAGTGGTACCATCTAATGTCCAATTTCGTACATTATTATCTCAACGGTTTAAAGGTTTCAAAATCATAATTTTAGATTTAGAAATGTTGATTTTGAGATCCATCGAATCGCAATATTGTTTAAGTTTAATTATCTGAAGCTGCAGTTACACTGGGTTATCAGATAACACCACCAGGTCTTCAGCATACAGCAACATCTTCAAAGATAAATCGCCATAGTTGACGCCCCCGGTAATTTATTTTCAATATCATTGATAATAAGAGCGAACAAGAGCGGACTCAATGTCCAGCCTTGTGGAACACCTGCTTCGGTATTAAAGGATTTTGACATAGATACACCATTACAAACCATTGCAGACGTGTTTAATAAAAATTATTGATAAATCCGAATAAATTTGGTTGAAAGACCAATAACTGGTAGCTTATATAAAGTGATCTTCTGTTGGTGGTATCAAAAGCAACTTTAAGTCGACGAAAAAAGTGTAAAGGGGCTTTCTTTTGTCGATAAAACGCCTGCTAACGCTCGTAAGAGCAAAAATTTTATCAATCGTTGAATGGCCCACCCGAAAACCAGCCTGATAATGACTTATCAAATTATTTCTTTCAATCTAATTCACAAGTCTAACGTACAGCATTAGTGCAAACAGTTTTCTTAGTGAGCTCAGAACTGAAATGCCTCTATAATTTTCTGGTGAACTCGGATTACCCTTTTTAAATGTAGGAAATATTGTAGCCAAACGAAAGTAGCTCGGAAGTTTCTCTTCTGGGAACATTTTTTTTAATAACCCTAACATCATCGATTGAATAGGACAAAACTGATGGAATTCTAGTCAGGATCTGGCAGTAATAAACCTTCAAAGTATGTGGCCAGTTCGTCAACACTAATACTTAAAGACTATGACTTGCTGCAACCTTCCAAATCCGTACATTGTACCAGAATGATTTTGAGTCCTTACAGTCTAGAAGTTTAACAGCCGCTTATTTATTCTGTTCAAGGTAATTTCCTCTGTGAGTTTCGTTGACTTTTCCCTCCATATCTTACATTCATCGTCATGCCACTTGGATTTTGGCATCAGTTTTGAGGGACGAAATCTGTGCGTTGCTGATTGTCTTATTAGTTCAAAAATAGAAACTGTAACAAATTCTATACGTTCTGATTACGGGTTTACTTAAAAACTTTTGACTAAATTGAGCCAATCTACCTATAAGTTAATAACTTGAATTTCTTCAGGCTTTATATTTACGATTAAATCTATTTGAACAAAGAGCAAACGATTTAATGTAAGGTCTAGCAAACTTAGCAAAGTGGTATGTACAGATATTTACGAAGCATGAATTACAACTTTACTGCTTCTGTTTAGTACCTTGCTATTTCACGTCTTGATAGTCCTAAATCCTTCAAAGCATCTATTTTTGCTCTTTCTGAAGATATCAAAGTTTTTCCAGAAACCATATGTATTTCAGATTGAATTGAAACAGTTATTTTCAACACTCTTTTAGATATTCTATACAAATAGTTTTAAAAGGTCTCCTGCACGAAAAGGTTTTTTTTAGGAGTTTATTATTTGATATTGGGAAATTCCAAGGCTTGTTTCTAATTTTTCCTGAAATATATACCTATTCACAGGTAGTAAAAGTTTCTGGGTACTCCACTACAACAAGCTTTAAGAAGCTAAAATCGATTGTAAAATGTTTGGCCTCATCCTAGGGGTCGGCAGTGTGTGTATAGATTTATTCCGAGAGCTTGTAGGTTATAAAATAATGTCTTTCAGATGATGGCCATGATTTTTTAAACATTGAAGCAAACATTACACAAAATTCGTATATTTGAGGCTTTTTCACAACAATATAATTCTGGCTATGAAAACTTACAATTTAAATCCTAGTGCCTTTTTTATTTAGGATCGCTACAAATTAAAATACCATTGAGTTATTTCTTGATAAGTTTAAAAAGGATTTTCCAAAAACTTTGGAACTAAAAGCTTGATATTTGTATACAAATCAAATAAATTATTTCAGTTGTACATAAAAACAAGACAAAATATCCTTGATTTTGATGACTGCTTAACATTTATCTAAACCAAAAGTCATAAATCAAGTACAACTTTCATTTTCCTAAATTAACAACTCAATATCCTCTTCGCATTCTTAGGAAACTCTGTGTAAATTTATTGCACATAAATAAACCTGTGCCACACCCATTCTTAACAATCATTATATCAACACAAACAATTAAAGGTCCTTAAAATGTTTGCGAATCCATTCAAACCACCAAATAACCTTTTTTCCAGGTCATAAATTCATAATGGTGTCATTTATTTATAAAAGTCATAAATATAAATTATATTCAAAACTATTAAAATATATTGCACTTCATCAATAGATGAACGTTTAACGCACCTTCGCCAACAAGTCGTTTCGATTGCCAAATCATTCAACAATACTTCCATTCTTACCGAAATTGAAGGACATACAAATTCACACTTACTGCTCTGCGAGTAATTTAAGGATACCTGCGAAAACGTCTGCTAAATATTTGGCGTGTCCTTTGACACCTTTTATGTTTGGTGTAGGTACCAAAGTCGTTTTTTTTGGACATTAGAAAAACTCACATATAAATCAATAAATGATGTGTCCTTTCGATACTAATTGAACTATTTGTTGCAAAAGGATATTTTTTCTTTTTTTATTGTATGATTTTTTTACAACAACCATAATTGTGGAAAAGAACAAATTTATTGAAGAGTAAAAGAAGACAAAAACAATTTTGAAAAGGTTGACACAATAGAAAACTTAGACAAAAACGTCAAACCTCTTGAGGAGGAAAAGACATTCGGTTCGTCCACCACCACCATCTTCGTGCGTCGTCGTTTGTCCAATTTTTGACATGAAATATGAAGGAGGAATCTTCGAATTGGACACTTTCCCATGGCTACAAAATCAAAACACCAAACAATATCCTCGCAAGTCGTAATCCTGTGGGTGAAGCAACAAAACAAAACAAAGTATCGAAAGAATGAAAAAATAAAGTTGATTCGAAAGAAATCATCAGCTGATTTGGGGAGAACTATAGTTATAGATGGTTTATTGTCGGATTATATTGTTTTCCTACAAGGTCCTGACTCAAATGTAACAATCCAATAGTCCGGGGTTTGGTCCCATTGGAATTAGTAGCTCTGTCCTCCCTGTTTCCGAACTTGTCTCGGATTTAATGTAACACAACAATTACACTAATAAAACACACAGGAGGTATATTTCGCGCCTTTTTTCACCTCCTTTTCCTTCCCTTCCATCAGATCGAATTGAATTTGAGAGTAAGGTACTTACTACCTGTTGCTGGTGATCCTGCAGGTTATTTATCTATCTCCTTGTATACGAGAAGTCAAATTGAAAATGAAAAGAAAATTGAAATTAAATTTCCTAAAGGTCCTTTTTTCTGATAAAAATCGTTAGAAGAAAAGAAGAGATTTATCCACCATCCGTCGTCGTTGGTCTCCTTTTGGTGAGGTTAAGTGATGATAAACCCACAACTGTAGAGTGAGGATCTAATACACAAAAGGACCCACAAAGGATGCATTCAGGAAAAAAAATAAAAAATTCCGAAAATCAGCTGATGAGAAAAATATCATCAGAAGATCCATACGAACAGGTTCTTTCTTCTGTTCTGTGATTTTGTTATTGTGATTTAACGATTATTGGCTTTTATCCTTCGGGAAAGGATAGCGATGGTTATGGCTATGCGATGGTGGCGGTAGATTTTGATCATCCAAATTTCATTAAGATTCTACTGCGAGAGGGAAGGAATTCCCGCTGAACTACTCGCAGTCGGATACCTGTTTGGAATCCAGTTTTCAACTTGTTTTTGATATTTTTTCTGAAATGTTGATGATGCTTTGGGGGAATTCGCGTATAACCATACAAAATTGATCCTTTACTTTATTAATGGTGTGGCACCCAAGAGAGAAGAGATTGTGTATACATATTTTCTTGGAATCGTTATAATGTACCTGAAATCGAAAACAAACCTTAAGATCTAGAATAACCAAATTCCTATGGTTTTATGGATATTGGAGGAATTTTCGTTTGTTTATTGTGACGATGAAGATTAGGTTAAGTTGATGCATCTTTTCAGATCCAAATGTATGTATATAGAGACGATTTGGAATGATGTCAGTCTTGTGCCATTTGATTTATCAGGTGTCATAGAAATTGTGGTACCTTAGCCTACACCTACGTATGCATATACACCTATGAAGGTAGGTATATGGAAAGTAGTAGATTTATTGGATATATATGAGGACAACAAGAACTCACATGAAGATTAGACTTTTTACATATATCAAGATGATAAAAGAAAAGGTTTAAGCAAAGGTAGATAGAGGCAGGTTTTTGGGTACTTTATTGGAATTCATTTGAATATGTGTACCTACGTCAGATCTTATAATTTAAGGTATGGCATCTTATTGTTGTTTTTAGATTTGATTGAGAGCCAATTTTGACACCTTCTATATTTCTTTTTCCTTTTTTTTTCAATTTATAGCTATAAAGATTCAGTACAATAAATTTAACGTTTATTCTTCTAAAAGATTTGAATTTTCACAACAATGTATTGCATTTATTTTTCATAGTACGACAATACTGAAGCTAAGGGAGTTATAAGAGTGTTGAGAGTTTTATCAGCTTTTTACAAAATAACGTTAAAACATCTAAATCATTCGGTACGTAGCTTCTTTTTTAACAGTTGAAGGTCACACTATTTGGGTCTATTGTCGAAGTAGTCTGTTCAAAAAGGTTTTTGAATGGAAGGTAATTTTCTTAACTCCGCTCAATACTTAGAGTGGAGTAGTCGAAGTCCCATGTGTAATAATATGCGGCTAAATGCCGTCCAAGGAAATAGGAATGTGCTTAACTTCACATTTATAAAAGGTGCTAACAAAATTGTCTCTACCAAGAAAAATGTTATTTTGCTTTTAAAGATCGTCACAAGACTTTGGAGCTGGAAGCCAACATGAATTAACCACTTGAGAGCTAAAAATGCAAAATTTTCTTGGAACAACAATTCTTTTAAAATTTGTTTTCTAGTTAAGAATGGTAAATATGTAACGACCTTATTTTTTTAAAGATGAGTCGCGGAAACGATTTCGACACTAGGAACGTGGTCCAAAAAGAGTGGTCAAAATTTGTATAAAAAATGCATTTTTTAAAATACTTTGACAACTGATTTAAATCGTCTGCCGATCTTCACAATAAACAATTTTTCAGTAAAAGAATAACATAAGTTTTATATGAGATATTAACAAGGCTTTATCGTTATTTGAGAGCTCTATTGAGGAACTTTGTAAAATATAACATCGTTAAGGTCTAGTTTTAGATGACTTTGACGCATAAATCGGGCTAAGTTCAACCGATGGTATTGATTATGTTGTTTTACAGGACGAGGAGTTTGCGGTTTATTAGCATAGAACTGCGACTTAAAAATCCACAAAAAAAAGTAAAGGTGTCAATACACACGACCTTGGTGGCCAATTCGAGTACCTACGGCGACGGCGCGGCGGAGCAAGATAATCATGCTATGAAACCGCTCTCTCAGAATATCAGTTGTGTCTTGAGCTGAACGGAATGTAAACTGAAGAGTTATCCTGTTGAAATCAAATGTCTTATGTGTTCATATCATCCAATTCAGGTCACATAAAGGTTGGTGATCATTCACTTATAGCGATCGCCGTTGACAATGATGGCCTGACCAGTTTGATTTTCGAAGAAGTAGAGATCGATAACACTTCCAGCCCAAAATGTTCATTAATTAGAAACTTTATTTCGTTGCATTGGCACTTCTTGAACCTAGCGTGGATAGGTGTCTTCCAAAATCCGGCAAATTTGCTTATTCACGTATCCATTCATACGAAAATTGACTTCATCTCTAAAGATGTTTTTTCGACAAAAATGGGCCAACAATCCAATTAGAAAAAGACGACGCTGCGTATAATCGTTTTAGTTCAGCTTCTGGGTCAGTTAAATTATGTATTGGTGCAGGCTAAAATCATGACGCTAAAATTGGGGTATTATGATCTGCGACAATCCAAGTTCCGTGATATTTTCGACAGATTTTGCGTTTCTCGAATTTGGCAACCAAAAGTTAAAGTCATTGAAAAAATAGATTTAAGAAAACAAAAAGGGATATTATTTGGCCTACGGGGGGGCATGATGGGCATGGAGCTAAATTTGATTGCAACGCTAGCATATGTGGTTGGATTCATCATCAACATCATCCGTTCCAGCACATTAACAATGAGCCCACTTCCCGTAAGCTCTACAATTATGGAAAGAAGTTGAGGGCGTTGGCGCATCGTCAATTGCTAAAACAAGGTTTGTAGATTGTATCAATGCATTTATTGGCAATGGTATTATGGATTTCTGGTAAGAAATTGATTTGGATAAGTGGTTGATGAGCCTGTTTGTTGCACTTGAGAAGCTTGCAAATTTAGGTCAAAAGTAGGTTGCTCTTCATGCAACAAATCCGTGGTTTAGCAAGGCAAGAAGTTATGGTCTTCAAATACATTTGGGTTTGCCGGGCGTGTGCATGTATTTCGAAAGCCGTTTATCCCAACTGTCATTGTAGCAGAGTTCTTAAATAGGCTTTTCCTAATAATTGCCGCTCTTGGTAGCGTGTAACAGTTCTTCCAGGGTATTATCTCAGCCATTTCTTTACTTCTTCTATATTAAATGAGCTCAGAGGCTTCATAAACGTCACATTCAAGGTTTGCATTCGATGTGTGCAGTGTGGTGGAAAGCAACACATGTGACTTCAAAGCTCTTAACTTGACTTGCATGCTCATCTTAAAGCAACAAAACTGGTTGTTCGTTGGTTGCGCGTGACCATTCGATAATCTTTTGAACTATTTCAAAAACAGATCATTAGTTATCCATCCATTTTTGTTGCACTCGCCCTATTAATAAAGTGATGTTCCATCCATCAGCTCGGCTTTCATTCTTTTTTGAGGGAAAATAATCATCAGCGCTCATACAAATTTCCAAGGTTAATAGTTGTCCTCGCTGTGAAGAAGATAACGATCCTACTTGCTAGAATTTTCCCCAGACTCTTTGCAACGGTAGTGATCCCAGTTTCGTCTACGTTGAATATCTTGCTTGAGGAAAATCTATATTTTTCAATACACTCCTCCACCAAATTATAAGAATCATGCGATCATAAATCAAAAAAGGCTTTTTCCCCAATAGCGAGCGATAGTCTGAGCAGGTAGATTGCGTTTCAAAGCTGCCACTTTATTCGATATGGGTCATAGTCTCTACGATCACCCCCCCCTCCCTCAATTATTATTATTTTCAAAAATTGCCATTATTTGTGGATTGACTAAATTACGGACCACTTTTTCTTCCAACTTAATCTTAATGTCTGTTAAGTTCTTTAAAAAATTGTGTATTATTCTTAAGAAATGACGTAAACCAAGTTGCCACTTTCAAGGTTTAGTTTAAAAAATAACTGTTTTTTAACTTTGCAATTCAGAAAAACATTTTCAAAATCCTCGTATAACTGACTTTTCAAGTTCAAATCTTCTTTCCTTTCACACATGAAATAAATCTCAAAAAATCTTTAAGTTCTTTACTGGACCTGAATATAAAGTCGTCATTTTTGCAGAGACTTCTGTGTCCGTCTCGATAAAATAGTTATACTCGTTAATAAAATTTCAAGAAGTCAACTTTCAATTATTCTTAGTCCCCTTTTTTCAATCTAACGTATTTTTGTATGATTATAATTTGACATGTGTGTCCGAAACAAGTATCATTATAAGTCTTCTCTATGGCAATACTGGATCAACCAACCCTCCCCCTTAGATATTTATACCTATACAGTAGCCAATATGTGACTGTGATAAATTTGTTAATATATATTTCTCCCATTAAATTAAACACAAACTTTGCTTTTTAATTTTATAAATTACAAAAGGAAACAAGTTAATTTTCAAAGAACGAAAATAAACGCATTCATTCCCATCAGACTTGTCGCATTCGAATTTATGTATAGACTTTGAACGATCCCTTCTCAGAATATGACCTTCTAACCTCTTGTCCAATGTCCTTCGAAATGACACCGTAATATTTGACATTATGTACTCACCGACATTAAACAACATTGCAGTTGTAGTAATTTCTCGTAAAGTCCCAGCAGAGAAGATTGGGCTTATTTTTATTGCTCGAATTTCAAGCATTTGTGGTTATGTTTGACAATCTGTAAGAATTTCTTCAAAACTTGTGACATAACCGGGATAAGTTGGATAAAGAAACCCAACAGAACCAAAAACAAAAAACAACGAACTTTTCTACCTTCTGAAGAAAAAGAAGAAGAATAAGTCCCAAAAACTAGTTATGCTGATTTTGATGGTTCGAAATGTGTGCGACTAAGTCCAAAAAAAAAACAACCCAACCCATATGGCGAAAAATCCTTTCCCATCCCATCAACATAATCATCATCGACGAAGGAGAAGAATCAAGAACCAAATCTTAAACGGGACGACCGACACCAGGACTACTAGAACGACGACGATGACGACAAAGGAGATGGGACGTAATGGGACATTTACGAACCGGAATTCTTCCTTTCAAAAAACGGGACACTCTTCTATTCTCTTACGATCGTGCTATATTGCCCATCTGCATTATTTTGCATTATTAAAGATTGTTTCCTTCACAACATAAGAAGACAAGCTTCTCCAAGGACGAACCTTTACAAAATAAATTTGATTAAATGAGTTTTGTGTCAACTTCATAGATATAGATACATACTTACGTACGAGTACTTGTTATCCTTCTTCACATGAAATCGGGATGGGCTAAGGGATATTTGGATATGAAATCAAGAAATCCTTAAATGGGATGATATGCGAAATAAAGTGAACCACAGACGAATAATACAAAAATGAACAACTGGGGCAAGTATTTGGATGTGATCAGCTGAGGTTATGTGAGAGATACAAATTTAGGTGGGTTTTGGAATACTTGGTATACCTGAAATTCACAAAAGACCCTTTTTAGTCTTCGGATGTATCTGGATATCGACCGACCGACGATATCCAGATACACTCTTGATTCAATCCCAAAAGACGAACGTCAAAACGACATGTGAGAGATGATGAAGAGGGTTCTATAGCTGGTTGAGCTTACAGAACTGAAAAAAGCCTGGTGTTTTTTTGTTTTTGGTTTCTCAGGAGTGGGACCTGATGATGTTACCTTACCTATTTTTAAATAAATTAAATTTTAATACCTTTATATGTGGAATGATGTCATCGATTGACTCTGTTTTATTTTTCATGCGTGTGAATTGTTCTTTTTTTTCGATTAAGATAAAAATAAGAAAGAATTTCGAAACTATTTAATTTGTCATGTCCCACATTCCAGTGATATGTTTTGAACTTGAAAAGAGGCATTTAGCATTCATCACGATTCCTCTGGGATCGTCTAGCAAGCTGGCAATGTAGATTGTTGTAGAAAAATACATTGTGAGATATTCGAAAAAATTAAACTAAACTTAACTGAAAAAAACGATCTTTAACATCTACAAGAAGAAAGGTCCTAAAACAGAACCTCTTGAAAGCACATATCGTCATCCACACCTTCCAATTCGTATCACAAATTGAACACCATTTACAGGAACTGCCTGACCGGCCTCATTTTGGAAAAACAATTATAATATTCGAAGGGCGTGAGAGTTGCACGTCGTGTTGAGCCCGACGAAGAGTTTAGACGAACGGCTCTTCAGCCACATTATAGCGAACATATTTTCGGTGGTACGAGCTGTACGACCATGCACTGGTATTTTCATATCTTCTACAAACCCGGCGTCACGAAGTGCACGCGTTAAATTTTGAACCAAACGCCCATTATAGCTTTATCGCGTTGCTCAATAGTGTATCTTTAAATTGTTAAAATTAAATAAGTCTTAAATAAAGAAATGTTAAATAAAATGCAGAAATAAACTAAACGTTTAGTTGTGGTGCACATTAAACATAGGTCCCTAAAATTTAACCACCAACCAAGAACACAATACGAAACGAAAATTCAGGTCGCTCGTACAAATTCATCAATTTTTAACCTATTGTGGATCAAGGGGGTCATAAGAGCATTGCTCATATTTGTTTATTAATTTCATTCAACAAAAAAGCAATTAGTCTGTCAAAAACAACAGCTACAATAACAAAATTCTTTATATTAGATTCTGCTCCTTTTTCTTAATAAAAGAGATACGATTTTTCTACCAGGTTTGCTCATTTTCTGGCTTTTTGCATCTATATTTTCGAAAAGTTCTTCGTATTTATAGAAATTATAACAAGAACAAAATATATTGGAAAAAAGCAACGTTTTATCCCAATTTGTAACATTTCTGCGTGAAAATCACCAAAAGCTGTCTATGCTATTGTATTTTAACTTTCAAATATGGCACAATAACAATACTTTTGGTATCTTGGAAAGCTTTCATATATATGGAGTGTTTTAAAATAATCTAATAACACATGATTCCAAATGCACATCAACGAACTCAACGAACACAGCCATCGATATACAAATGCAATATCAATAGTAGCAACAT
Organism: Eupeodes corollae; assembly: GCF_945859685.1. Lineage (NCBI taxonomy): Eukaryota > Metazoa > Arthropoda > Insecta > Diptera > Syrphidae > Eupeodes > Eupeodes corollae. The sequence continues at coordinate 25,870,101 of NC_079147.1, forward strand.
TTGAGAATGATATCACATAAGATGCATTCGAGACTCGAACAAATGTAAAAAATCCATCCGTAGTAAGATTCTGCTTTAAGTTTTATCGGAAGTATTTGTTTTTGTTATTCGTGTAAAATCTTACTATGCTATTGATAGATTTTTAGACAAAACACGGGTAATATCAAAGAACAATTCGGAATCCGCCCTTCAATGCATTTAAACTTTAGTACCTAAATGATACGTTGTTTTCTTCACATAAGACTCTTCCAGAAGTTCGGTTGATTCTTTGCGTTTTCACCTTTAATAGATTCTGCAAAAGGTTTGACCTGATGTTTAGAAGGCTACTAGTGAAATTTGCAAGATAAACATCTATTGTGGAATAGTAACGTGGAAGATTGAGCATCATTTTTAGAATCTTATTTTGTGATACTTGCAGTTTTTTTTAAAATAATAATGCTGTACATTTGACAATGCTTACTTTTTGCAGGGTTCTGGAAATAAGCTGTCTGAGTTTTTGACAATTTTGAATTCCATTTGACAATAACACTATTTATGGAAAACTTATTGCTTTAAAGGTAATAAGACTTTCTTTTTCTTCTTACTTATAGTTTGTCAGAACTTAGCTAAATTTGGCATTATTAATTTATCATTAATTCGATTGCATTTACTTGGCTTAATGTTAACACCGATTTCATACAATGAAATTATGCCAAAAAACCAGATACACAATAAATAAATCAGAATAGGAAGTTTCGATATTTCTGGGTTATTTTTTCAGTTAAAACACAACTCTTGTATTTCTTCTCGCCCCAGAGAGTTTCAAGGTTGTTGTTGTTTTATTTATTTGAATCAAATTCAAAACTCGCCCCTTTTATATATTTTCTTCTTTTTTTTTTGAAATCACAAATAAAATTGATAATTTGTTCTTCATTTATTTATGATGATACCACAATATCCACAAAGATAAAATTTGTCTTATAAGCTCCCCTGATGATGGTTCCAATGAAAAGAAAAAGAATCCCCCCATCAAGTTGTCCATTAAATATAATTCTTGTGTGTTATCGATTAAATCGATATCTTTTATTTATTCATTCTGCAACAATGTATAATGTTATCGTATTAGTAATAAGATCCGTGCCACAAGACGACGCGACGAAGAAGAAGAAGAGAACTCATCGAGTTAAAGTCAGGTCAGGGGCAAGCCCATCCATTACAAAACCAACTAACAACTTCGACGTCCGTCGTCGTCGTCGGAGGTGATCAGAAACCCCCACTCCACCATCAACCACCGCCACCCATCATCAGTGAAAAGAAAATACGTTAGCAATTTTGTTTTGAGGTTTTCTTTCGCGCAACCTCAACTCTATACAAAAGACTGGATACTTGATGGGAATCAAATGGTTTGGTTAAGCCTGGAGATCAAGTTGTTGAGTGAACCTGAATGCTGCGGGATGGGCACGGGACAACTCTAAACCACCAATGTCTGGGTTCTGGATCTGGATGAATGGAGGAAGTCATTTACAAACCCACATACATACATATATCTATGTACTCCTAAATGGTTAGAAGGAGTTTGAGAGCGTCGTCATCGTCGTCGTCGCGGTCGCTCGTTAGAGCTGAGGCTATGGGAAAGTTGTTAAGCTTGGATCAGCCGGTTTCTGTTTTCTCCGAATTCGTGTTGGATAGTTTACTTTTATTTTTAATTCAAAAGACTCCTCCTGCGGCAGTTCGTTGAGGGTAAATTTAGTTGATCCATAAAAAGTCCCAAATTTGTTGGTTAATAAATTTAACTCTGTATTTTATTGTTCTGGAATCTTTGAACCTTCAAATTTTGGTTCTTCAATTTGCATTTTTATTTTTGCAACTAAAAATCCAGAACAACCTTCAGGTAAAGGTAAAGGTATGCTATGTTCCTATGTGCGTTCCAGTTGAGCCCTTTATGTACTCTTGTATTCATTCATTCCATTTATAACGGCTATGGGTATATAGTGGATATGTGTACCTACGAATACCAGAAAACGCGGAAAGAAAATGGAAATCAAAGCAAAAAGCGCCAAAATTTGGAATTTCTTGGTCGTTACAAAAGCGAAGACCAAGCAAAAAAAAAAAAAAGAAGCAGAAAGATTGAAGCATACAAGGCGAAGTGGCGCGGCGGCTTGGCGTATTTATGTAGCAAAGGTATTGTGATTGGAGAATGTACCTATACCTACATAAGTGCGAGTGCGATGATTTGCGATATGGCGTGAGAGAAATTAAATTCAACCGCCCACACGTGGATTTTCGTTAAGGTGCATACAAACGATTTTATAAAGGTCTACACTGTAAAGAGGTTAGAGGCACTCTACTCAGGGTGGAAAGATGAGATGATTGTTGACAGGATTAAGGTTGAATGAGTTGCGTTGGTGTGATAGCGTGATGGAGCTTAAATTTAATTAATGTAATTCTATATATTTTTCGTTATTTCGTTTTCGTAATTATGGAAAAGGGTGGTGTACCAGAAGGTGAAATATGACGGCCGGTATTGGTTTCTTAAATTATAATCATTTGAAATTGGATTTAATGAAAGACTTTTTTAGTAAATAAATGGAAGTTAATAGTTGATGTGATTATGGTTACAGAATTTGTTATTGCTATTGAAAATTATTGTACTCTGGAGACAATGATATCTGTTTGGAATATGAACTCTTCTGCCCGATTTTGACACTTGAGTAGTTATAATTTGAGGTGAATTCGGAGTGATATTCGTTTCTTGAATCTTATTAAGGTTTTGGCCGCTAAAAAAAGATGGTTTATATTTGTTTATCTTTGACTTCACAAGGTATGTGTCATTCTAGGATTGCTTAAGTGAATTCTTAACCGCATCATAGTAGAGGAAAGCATCAGGAGTATCTTGGAGTTTCGTATTGATTAAAATTTTGTTAGAACCGTGACGATCAGGTTGTATGAGTTAAAAAAGTTGCATATTCTCTCGAAATCGACTCAGGAAATCAAGGTTGAATGAAGTGCTAGTTGATATACACATATCGCCAGGAATTCTTAATGATTTATCATGAACAAGTTCAGCTAGGGTTGCATTGTAGTCATCTTCTTGTAGAGGCCATCTCAGACCGAGCAGCATATTTGGAAGTTTGGTAAGCCATGGAAAATTCCGTTCTATGGCATTCGCTTGCTGTCTTTAAAGTTCATAGAAATCGCTCTATCATTCCATTTGCTTGGGGATAATAGGCCGATGAATGGCGTCTTTTAATACCGAGAAGAGAAGATTCAAGATTCCTTGGTCTGTCACTATATCTTAAGGGACTCCAAATCTGGGGTTCCATCCTTAAAAAAAAGCTATAGCAATTGTTTTAGCAGTAATGTAAAAGAGAGGAATTGCTGCTGCCCATCTTGTTAATCGGCTCATGCATGTGAGGGAGTAAGTGGATCTATCTAAATATGGAACAGCCAGCTCAGTCCCTAGCCAGCTGTCTCCAGTTTCACACGACAAGTTGGTTGAGGTCTACACCCAACTGAGTGCGCCACCTGAGTCGCGGTCTTTTCTACTGTACCGTCCCTCGGTATTGGATTCGAAGACCTTCCGGGCTGGAGCGTTGATGTCCATCCGCTCTACATGACCTAGCCATCTAAGCCGTTGGACTTTAATTCTGCTAACTAGGTCAGTGTCGCTGTACAGCCCGTACAGTTCGTCGTTATATCTTCTCCTACATTCTCCATCTATACATATGGGACCAAAAATCACCCCAAGAATTTTTCTTTCGAAGCATCCTAAGACGCTCCCATCTTTCTTTGACAGAGTCACGGCCTCAGCGCCATAAATGAGAACCGGGATGATGAGTGTCTTATAGATGGTGTTTTTAGATGCAAAGGGTTCTAGTACAGGATTAATATAATAAGAACGTTCTTCAGTTGGTGCTTAATGGACAAAGGGTTGAATCTTTTTTCTTGGAAATAATAAATAATTGGGAACATTTTAATATTCAAAAACTCTTCATGTCATCAGCAATAATGAGAATATCACTTGAGCACAAATATGACGAAGATAAATAGAAAAGGGTCAAGATGGCTTCCCTGGGGAACTCCACTTTAAATATACTTGTCAAGGTTACTTTTACCCGAACAATGATGGAAAGCCGTTAGATTCAAGATTGAATAAATTAATTGCGTGAATAAGTTAGTCAAAGCTAGAAAAGTCAGTGTAAAAACAATAAACTTCATAAACTTTTTTTGACAAAAAAAAAGATTTGCAGCGGTTGATCTTTTTCTCAGAAATCCATTTTACTGTTTGCGAATAAGGTTTTTACTTAAAAGTTCTACACTATTAAAAATAACTAATTAAAAAGTCAAGGAATATAAGATAGTTGTGCAACAAGCCTGCAGCTTGTTATGTCTGCCTTGTTGCCTTTCGTGAATATTGGTGTGAGAAATGACTTCTTCCATAAACCAGGAAGTTTTCCTGTTTTAAGGGGAAAGTTTTAATATAAACTAAGAGGTTCAACTAAAGCATTTCTACAATTTTTTAATACAACCGGAGGAATACCATCGGGACCGTCTGGGCAGTCATAAGTCAACACAGAAGGAAAATCTAGGACCGTATTCTGCAGCACTGGGACACGGCTCAAGCTAGTTTGCAAAAAAGCGTGAAGATTATAAAAATATACTTCATCAAATACTTCAGGGATATTAACAAATGACTCACTGAAATTTTTCATAAAAGTTACAGAAATCAGCAGTTCTTGTAAAGAAGTCTATTGGAAAACCATCTGATTTCTAAAACTTGTCAGAATTTTCTTTTGAAGAGGTGCCCATATTAAAAAATGAGGAATTAGAAAAAGTCTTTAAATTCATTAAAGAGTTAAGTATAAAAATGGAGTTAGTTGAAGGCAGAGTTCTGTGGTTAGTTTTCCATGATTATTTTTTCCTGTTTCGCAATAAACACAGTTCTTTCGTGTACCAAGGACTGCTTACTGTACTTGATTTCTTTAATGATAGATTATTAAGGATTTCATAAAAATTAGAAACTGCTTAGTCAATATTAGAAAATGTTAATGTATCAGCAATTGCAGAAATGGTAAAATCTTCAGCCAAAAATTAGTTCTTCTCAAGTCGAAACTATGTAAGCAATCAAAAGAATTATACTGTGTTCCGTAACGTGATTACTAAAGTCAAGATAAATGTCTAAAGGAGGAGGGGGTGTTGGTTGATATCAGTATTAGTGATTCCCGTTTCTAGAACAAGCGTATTAATAGAGACAAAAGAAAATACTACTTCAAGAATTTTATTTTTAACACAGCTTGTTTGCTGTAAGTCTGTAAGAAGAGAGAAGTCAAAAAGAGATAGCTCCAATTGTGAAGAAATAAGAGATGCTTCAAGGCAGAAACCATCTTCAGACCAGACCCAGACAATGTGTGGTAAATTAAAATCAGACCTATAAAATCTTAAGCTACGATGAGAAATGTGAACTTTGTACTGGTTTGAAAATACTATTAACTAACATTACGAACATTTTTGTGAACTTCGAACTCCTGTCTAAAAAGTTTTGTGTCGGAAAAGTCAATATTTTGTCAAAAGCAATACACCGTGTTGGTATAATTGAGAGTTAGGAAAGGTTTTATCAATCTACGATTATGTCTCCAGTCGAATTCTAAAAACCCAATTTTTTAAATCAACGGGAATCTAGATTTACAACTTCTCTTTCAGTGATTGTCTTAGATGCATTTTCTCATAAGAAAGAAAAGACATTTTTAATCAAAACAAATTCCTTTGCATTGTCGTTATCAAAATAGAAGAATCAAATCATAGGCTGCCTTTCCCACAACAACGATTTCATTCATCCGATAAAATGTTGGTCCCCTCCTTCTGTAATCTCTTCTACTTAAACAATTTCCTGTTACACATAATATTTATTTTGTTTAAAGCGCCACACTTTTTCCAACGAGCGACGATGACGAAGTAAAAAACCGTTTTAGAAACATTTCCCTCGTAATGAATGACCTCATTGTAAAAAATAAATTCCTTAGATTTTTAACAAGAATTTATCAATGTGATAAGAAGAGAAGAAGAAGAAGCCGATCCCATCCCCATGATATTCTCTGAATGAAAAATCCTTCCAGGAAGGAAGGTTATAACAACCTAAAAACTAGGGCAGCCTTTTGAAGAGCTATTCGAATCCTCGTTTGAGAAAAGTAGGACACCCAAATCGTATCGATTCCACATTGGAAGGATATTTGCCAAACAGATTTTATAATTCTATTGGAGGCTTAATTTTTGATCTGTTGGGAAACAAAAATTGCACCAAACATCATAGCAACATTCCAGAATCTCAAAAATTGAATGAGGACCAAACCAACTTAAGAAAAAAAAATGCCACAAAGTGTTGCCGCAATTTTTCTCTCGAAATTTACTTAACCATAAGAAATTCCTGAGATTCGTATTACCTTTTTCAAAAACATACGAAGGTCCTTGTTCATTCATAAAACAACGTACAACAAGTGAGGGCGGATGGGATGTTATATTTTTTGATGATGAGAATCCTTGAGAAGATTCTCGATGGTGGTCCGCATTGGGAACTTTGCTCTCAGGAAACGTGACCTCAACGAGATTTTCACTTCATTGAAGAAAATAAAGAATGTAAAAGAATTCCTTTATTATTTTATTATTATAAAGATCCTTGTAGTACTTTATTGTTAAGACACCTTCACACAGAAGGATCAATGAAATATTTCCGCAAACAAGTTACAAGTTTTGTTTGAATTTTTGCACAAGGAATAAGGACAACAGCACGATTGGTTTGTCAAAAGATTATCCTTCTTATTTGAGTTTAATCCTTAGTTAACAACTATGTTTCTTTTTTGGTTCATTATCATCATTTCTAACACAGACAGAGAGTATTTAGCAGAGAATTATTAAGTACAATGAAAGTACACATCCTTGAAAAGAGAAAAAGGATGTGAAACATGTTCATTAGAGCGCGGGATTTTTTCTTTGAAGGTGCAGACTTATTTAGGTATTTTCCCAAATTCACGTTACAGCACGTGAGATTACAATAGATGGGAGAAGTTTCATTCAAGTCGTCTTTGTTTAGAAGGTCCTTGCAAGGTCATATCTTTTTCATAGAACGGTTAACACCTGTGTGAAAAATTTTCTATATAAATTACGCAAACATCCGGAAGAATATTTTCATTGAAAATTATGTGTTCTTATGCAAATTGAGGCGCGAAATGAGTGTCAGAACTCTTTTACTTATGGAATGTCTCAAGGACACTTTATCTAATAAAAATAAAAACAACCTTTACCTTTTCAAACTAAGGGCGGATTTGTAGGCAGTTGTTAAGTTGTTGTGTACTTAAATTCATTCATCCTTTTTGAAGATTGATGGTGGAGTAAATATCTTGTGAATGGGTTTACAGTCGTTTCAGTATGAATTTTTCTAAAAGGATTTCATTCATAAAATTTCAATTTGACAGTGAAAAAGAAATTATATGTTTAATGGGTGTCGTCCTGGGGATGCAGAGTTATTTGTGAATTCTCAGAAACTCATCAATAGACGTTTTATTGATTCAATAAAAGAAGGAATTTTGAAATTATGTACATTGTATAAAGGTTCCATAGTATTCTTTAGGGAAATTATGTTTTGAATTGTTGCATTTTGGCGCAATATTTAGGTTTTTGAGAGTTTGATTGCTTTGAAATGAAGGCGTAAAATATCAAAAGCCAATATTTTGTGATTCAGTAATGATTAATTGTTTGTTGTCAAGAATTTTTATTTATTTTGAAGGTTGTGGGAAAATATTTTTGTTGGATGCCTAGTGTCAGTGTCAAGTAAGGTGCACGGGAACAGATCCTCAATTAAAAACCTTAAATTAGTAAAAAAAACAAAACTTGACTATATTTTAAAATTATAAATATATGTACCTTGTATAGCGAATCAAGACTTCCTTAATCTAAAATTCTCATGATATTCCAAACTACTGCTGTATATGATTATGGTCCTACTATAGTATTCCCTTATCGATCCGCGAATTGGGTGCACCTTAATAACTTCTCAGCGCTCGAGAAAAAGTCTTGCGGAGAAGAATAGTTGGTCCCTTTTGTGAAGAGTCAAACCTTCCAAGTGCTGCGCCCATAAAGAAAAACAGATTCGACATTTGTGCGAAATAGTCTAAGCTTTGTTCTTAAGCTGATAGAGTTATTCCTCCAAATATTTGACAGCACACCGAAAGCCGCTTTTGCTTAACCGATGGGGCAGATGATGTCTTGTTCGGTTCCGCCTTCGATGAAGACGATACTTTCAAGGTACTGAAAGCTCTAAACTTTTTCCACCGGTTGCGAGAAGCTATTTATTTGAGTGGATGCTCGGGTTCAGAGGCCGATCATTATTGTTTTGCCGGAATTAATTTTCAGCCCCACAACTTCTGCTTCGCACTCCACTTTTGTTGTCATTTTATGGAGATCCATGATCGTATGAGAGATTAAGCAAATCACGCCCACGTAATCTAAGTGGTTTAAATAGGATATCAAAGTCCATTGAATCCCTCCGCTACCTGGCAAGCTGAGCGCAGAACATCGCTTATCACCAGCAAAAACAATATTAGCGACAGCATACAGCCCTGTCTGACTCGTGCAGAACGTGAAACTTGGATCCATCATGTGCAGCTTTAATAATAGCAAATAGTTTTTTCTGGGATGCCTCTCCTCCGCAAAGCTAACCAGATATACTCGCTGTTAACGCTATCAAGACCTTCTCGAGGTCGATGAACAGCAGGTGTAGTCGCGCTCGATATTCAACGCACTGTTCAATAATATTCCGCAGAGTGTTAATAGGATCAATACAGTAGGATCCAGGGCGGAAACCTGCTCATTCGGCAATTGTGGCCTAAAGTTCTTCAGATAAGTTTTATCGCCCTTCTTGTAAATATTTCGGAAATATCAGAGCTTTCTTAAACTCTCGAGAGACAATGTCATTCTCGAAAATTTAATTGCTTAAGGTTGTTCAAGTTTGTATGAACTCTTTAACATACTTATACAAATTCTCCTGGATTTCCTGGAAGATTTCTTTCTGCTATTGTTATTTGTGCACCCAAAATATCATCTTAGAAGCGAGGAGAAGCAGATTGGACTAAATTAGAAGAACTAAGTAACAGCTATGGTTTTTGCTTTTAGTGGGCTTCGTTCCATTAATGCTATCAACTTCTGTCCAGAAATCAGATACATTTGTGCAGTTTTTAAGTACCTACATAGTTTTTTAGTTGCTTACTTGAACCTTACAGCTTTGACGCCCGTCAAGTTCCTCTTACTAGGTATAGAGCCTAAGCCACTGCTCTTAAGAGAATCATTTTTGGAAACATATTTCAGCTCTCTACAGCTCTTCCCCAATTGCTCCTAAGGCAACTACTCTCAAACTGGCCCACTAGTCTACCTTCTACTCCATCGCTTTACCCACAAGGCACCTTCATTTTCCAAGCGTATGACCTATTCGTTCCCTTTTTGTTGTCTTAGTATAATAATAGCATCTATGAGTTCCTGACCTGTTTTCGTATTAAAAACTAAAGAAGAACGACGTTTATTCCAAGGCCAGAAAATTATCATATTTTTTTTGAAAACGTCTATTTTCAAACTTATGAAGATTTCCTGTGTCGGTATCTTTGACTTTCTAAGTCCCTCCTTCATAAATCAGCAAGAATTTAACGTTGGATCGAAACAGTCGTAATATGGATTTTCATATTAAGAATTATTTTTCAATTTATTGAACATTATTCCGAACTCAGCGGTTGTTTTCTAATACGGTCGTTTATGATGTCCAGGTCAGTTTAGCCACCTGTAGTGGCAATAATCGTTTAAATAGCCTTAAAGAAAAAGTCTAAAGGTAGCTTATTGTTATCATATCTTCCAGAAGTATATACAGTCCGGTCAATCCTTTCCGGCTTATCGGTGTAAAGTAGCGACCTTAAGTATCTCCCAAAAAAAAAGTCACGTGGCGTTAAATTTAACGATCTTGGAGGGCAATTAACAGCTCTGTAGCTTGAAACTTTGTAAATCAATCAATTAAAGCACTAGCTTTGTGGCCAGCATCGTTTCTAAAGAAGTACGTACCAAGCATTCCTCTAACCTAAAAAACACGTCAAACAGTCAATTTCTTTAAAAGTAACGTTGTCTCTATTTCTCATTTCGTCTTTCCAATCACTGTATCACTGAACTTGCCATCAAAGAAGACTACTCTTGGCTCTGAGTGAACGTGATATTAACTACTGATACAAGCATCTTCTCAGATAGTCAAACCACCATAAAATCATTAGACTCAAAATGGTGGAGCAGTTAAACATTCATCTTATATGAGTTCCAGGTCTTTAAGACATTGAAGGAAATTTCAAAGCTGATAAACTTGCAAAAATTGGAACAACTTCGAACTTTGATGAGCAACGAATCCACCATTCGGTATACCTCTAGCGTCTAATACAACCACTTAACCAATGCTAAAGGATCTAAACAACATATTTCGGTTGATAGATTTCACATTAGCTCTGTTACAGGAGGTCTTACAGGACACTGCCTAATACGTAGGCTTGATTTTGAGTTGAAGCTCCTGCATGATTTAAAAAGAAGAAGAAGTTTATATCCTGCCCTGTCACAGTGACGAAGTGACTCCACCTTTTAGACTTTTGCTATAAAGATCCTAGTGATCTAAGAAGTTTTGACATCTTTTGTCTAAAACGCTTCATAGCTAGTTCTAACTAGTTCAACGAGTAAGGTAAATCTTAAGGTCCATGTGGTATCAAAAGGGACTAACTATTGGTCTAAAAGTGCTGGTTTTGCCGTCAATAGCCAAATTAACCTAACTTTACCTATCGGTGTCTTAGACTTAAGATTTATCATCACTCTTAATAAGAACGTTTTGGTTTTTAAGCATTGAGCTGAAATTGAGCTTTATCGCTAAAAAATTTCGCTAATTTGGAAGCGTTGTTCGGGCGTCATTCTATTGTCGCGTTCAAATCCCAAACCTAACTAAAAATAAATGACTTAACTTCTGACAAAATGGCTGCCAGTAAAATATTGTTGCAAACTTAAAGTAACATAATCCTTAAAAAAAAGTAAATTACAAAATTGTTTGAACTACTCAAATAATTTTTTGTCGAAAATTTTTTTAGATGTTCGATAGTTGGTATACTTTCAACAGTGTTAGTACTTGAATACAGATACTTCGTATTTAACATTACTGAAGTTCAAGTTCAAGGTATTGAAAAATATCCGCGTCTGGAAGAACTTATCAAAATTTGGTGAGTTAGTTCAACTTTAATTTTAATCTCCTGCCATAAGGTATTTGCATAAACCTACGTCATTGTTATCAACAAATATAAATTAATTTATGTTTTAATAGGCCTCCAATTGTTAAAAGTTTTTCGTAATAAATTTTTTCATATCACATGAAAAATTTAAAAGACAGATAAAAGATTTCTGAAGATTTGTTAAACAAATTATCAAATTAGTTTTTTTTTTAAAGTTTTACTAAGCTTTTCTTATGTATTTAGTTTATTTTGTTTCCTGTTAAAATAGTTTAATTAAACACTAAACTAATGCTTTTAAATAAATTTATGTTTTTATTTACCACTTCTATTTGGCTTAATCGAAATTTACAATATTAACTGTTTGCTTTCAAACATGTTGGTATTTATTTAGAATGCTCTGACTTGGAATATAAAAGCTTGAGAAAAATTAGAGTAAACCAAAAGTTTTTCAGTTTCCATTGAAAGAAGTTTCCATTTAAAAATTAGAGAAAAATGTTCGCTTTAAAATATACTTTTGTTGTTTTAATGGCAATTTTTGCTATTTTATTAAAACCATCAAATGGTCTACCTAACATTGGTTTCCCAGGTTTTGGAGATTTAACAAAGGTTGCCGATGGACTTATTCCAGATGTTGGTGGTCTACAAAATAACTTTGATAAAGTTGTGCCAGATTTTGGAGACCTAACCAAGGTAGCTGATGGAGTCATTCCTGATTCTGGAGCTATTCCAGATTTTACTGATTTAACAAATAAATTACCTGGTAGTGAAGTTGTTAAAGATGCCATACAAAATTTACCCTTTGGCGATATGCTACCAGTTTAAGGAATTTCAAGAAATATAGCCTAAATGTGTGTGAAAAAGTGTGAAAAAGGCAAACTTGTCGTCAACCGTGATCTGCCAAACTTAAACCAAATAAATGAAAGTGGATAGTTTGAGAGAAAATAAATAATAAATTTTGTATTTTTTTATATTATATGTTCCAATAAAATCAAATAAAAACAATTTTAATATTTTTGTTTAATTTTTATTTATTCAAATTAAATAATTAATTAATTTATTTATTTTATTAGGTTTCGGTCTTGTAAAGTGTTTTCCAATAAGGGAATTAATTTGAAATAGACCAGTATCTTGGCAGTTAACACTTTTGAAGCAGTTATCTTTTGACATTTGACAAGAAAAAATTACGCCACAACCATTCAAATGTTACGATACAAGATTTCTTCAAAAGCGTCGAAATTATAGTCACTACAAAGGACTCGGGATAATGCTTTAGTGAAATACCCATTCTTTCTTTAAGTGGTTTGACCTTAATTGTAGGGTTTCTAGGAATGCCCCCTCAGTCTACACTTTGGAGGTACTGTAAAGTAAAGAGATTAGTTCCTTAGCCGTACAACGCGAATATGAAACGCCTTACCATGTGGTGTCTTTCTCTTTGATTGCAATTTGCCAGATGAAGATGAACGATGAAGAAGTCAATCGCCAATCTGACGAAATAAAAAGTATGAGAGATTTTTCCGAAAAAAAATTTCCGGAACGATATAAAAATATTAAAAGAACCAAATTGTTAATTGTGATTTTCGGGTTATACATGAGGTGACGTTTTTAAACCTGAATATTAAAGGAATAAAATACCGTTTACCGCTGACATACATTAACTGTTACCATTGGAAAACTAATCAGGGTAGTTCGATAAGCCTATGAGACTCATACCAAAACTTAGGTAGAACCAAAAAAATAGAGTTCAATACCAAATAAATCTTAACAATCTAGGGACTAAAAAGGCCAGAAAATTATCATTTGCATGGTTAAGAGCCTATCGTCGCTCATGCCATGAGCACTTTAAAACAAAATAACTTCAAGCAAACACCTATTACAAGACCTTGTGATTAAAAAAAAAATATTTTGAGACAGAAGCTAGGCGGTTATCGAAGGATTTTTGGAAGTTGATTAACAATTTGAATGGTAAGACCTTTAAAATCCATTCCAAGTTAAGCCCCTTGGGTTTTTCAGACCATTTTAAAAAATTGCTAAACCCAATTCATGAAGGGAACCACTTCCATTTTGCACATCCGGGTATTTATAATGAAGTTTTGGACACAGAAATAACCCACAGAAAAGTAGATGCAGCAATGAACAAAATGAAGGATGGAAAAGAGGCAGGCTCCAATGGGAAACCAGCGGAATTTTTTACTGCATTTTACAACCAGCTGTTGGAAACAGGTTTGATTCCTCACGAATTTAGTTAATTAATCATTTTTCCGGTCCACAAAAAAGCAAGTTGGTCTAAGATGTCGAATGTTCTAGGAATATCTTTTTTAAATTCCTGTTATAAAATATTTACAGCTGTTCTGCAAACACGGTTCAATAAATAGATAAAAGAAAATAAGCTGTTAAAAGAATTTCAGACAGGATTTAGATTCGGTTACTCAACAATCGATCATATCTTTGTTTCGAAAAGCATTGCGGATTCATTTATTAGAAGAAAGAAGAATTTATACGCGTTTTTGGAGGATTTTAAGTCTGCATTTGACACTGGGAATAAGCACGCTCTTTTCTATAAGCTCTTTAGTATGGGAATGTCGTTAAAATTTGGAAGAGTCCTGCAAAGCCTGATACTAAGGCAGAGGTTTGGAATGGTACAGGATTGGTTTAAAACTGAATCTTAGGCATGAGTACAAGCCTATTCCCTTTATTTATAGACAACTTAGTCGATTCCTTAACTGCTGGTACCGAACACGCGGTAGAATTTATTAAAAGTTCTTTTTGAGGACAGCCCTCATTCACCGCTAAAAATATGTTTGCAGCCTCTGCTTCATTACTCACAAAAACCCCATTGACTTCTCGTTAAGTTTTTCCATCATATGCGACTTATTGGACAAACTTTTGAAATATAAAGCCTCTAGTGTTGACGTGTGAGCTCTGCACTGTTCTTCCAAGCACGATGTTAAAAAAACCGCATGACAGCGCATCAACTTGTCTAAAACCTTTTTTGACATTGAAAGGTTCTGTTAAGTTGTTTCCAACATTTATGGGGCAGCGTGAATTCTCCATGGTCATGCTGCACAAACGGACGAGTTTGGCAGGGATGCCAAAACTAGCCATGGTTCTATACAGCTCGCCTCTGTAGATGCTCTCATATGCGGCCTTGAAATCGGTGATAAGATGGTGGGTGTCGATTTAATGTCCTTGGGTTTTTTCGAGGATCTGCCGTAATGAGTATATTTGATCGACTGTGGACTTTCCTGGTCTGAAACCACACTGATAACACACTTAGACGTTCACATATTACGACAAAGAATATTTTGTAGGGGATGTTAGGGCGACTGATTCCTCTACAGCTAGTGCAGTTTAAAAGGTCTCCTTTTCTAAGTATTCGGCCAAACACTACTTAATCCTTCTAATTAAAATTTTTTTTTCAAAAGTTCGGACTTCAAGCCATCTGCTCCAGTAACTTTGTTGGACTTTTACTAAGATATTGTAATCTTTGCTTTGTCTAAGTCGGGAAGACGGAATTGTGTCTTCGTCGTCTATGTTGAATGGATCATTCTGCCTGACAGCAGAATTCGGTTCGTCGTCGATGTCATACAGTTATCATTTGATCATTTTGGCTAACCCTAAATATGTCACAAACCAATAACGCTAGAGACTTTAATTATTTTTGTATTATATATTGTAACGTGATACTAAAAAAATATATTTTTGACACTTCTAATTATCGTTTTTGTTATAATAAATAAATAAAATAGTTGTCAATCAAAAATTTTACGAAAAAAATTATTTTATCTCCAAAACAATTTTATGCAACAAAGAATAACGTTTTGAATTGACAGTTTTTTTTTACAAAGGTGGTAAAAATTGATCTTAGACTTAGAAATATCTTTTCAAAAATTAAAAATATTGGCTTTAAACTAATTTTGAGAATAATCGAATTGACAATTTTTTTTACAAAAAATAAAAATAATTCTAAATCTTATCTCTCAGAAAATATTATTTTCGACATTCATGTATGCAAAATATTGTTGGTAATTTTGAAATTTTTAAAAATAATTCAACTGACAACTTTTTTAACAAAACAGTGGGGGTCGCATTACCGCCTCTCTTTTTAAGGTCCAATGCCCAACGTTTTGATAATATATCATATCAATCAAAATTTCTTTTTAAAAAACGGTTTTTAATAGGTATTTCGTAGCGTACAAATCTACAGAGACTTTCATTAAACGCTTCTTGAGAAAATTAAAGAAACTGACTGATACAACTTATCTATAGAATTTAACAATATTCAAATATCCACTGATTGGTGTTATGGCATAAATGTGAAACTTCAGAAATTTCATAAGAAAAGGTCCAACGTTGTCAATCGCTGCTCATAGTCTTTTTCGTTTTTTATTAGGTTATGGTTCTGTTGATTTGTTTTACGGGTAAATGCCCAAGTCACGTCACAAAATTCCGAAAGTCATGATCTTCGAAAAGCCAAGCGGTGAAGTGCTCTGAACATTGTCCCAGGCCCCAGTGGTACAATCATTTTATTACCTGGGCGTAATGGATAGTTCGAGGACCGTACAAATTCGCTATAAAACTGGAAAGCCATCCATCGCCAAAAAACTTCTTCTTTTTTTTTTTTAAATGCCATGTGTAGCTTCGGCTCTGTTGCACGTAGCGACTTGACGTCCTGTGATATTGCCAATATATTCCTTTTCAATTTTTGTGAACAAAACGTAAAAACTGTAACGGCCACTCTCTAAGCGTTGTTCCTAGTGTTGTCAACCATATTCCTTCAGCGAAAGGATAAAAGTATTATCTGTCAAATCAGACATGAGCTAAGTGTTACCATTCACGAAATAAGCACAAGTTGAAAAAAATAGTTAGATGGTGGACCCTATACATCCGCCTGTTGTGGATTTGAAAAAAAAACCTTTTAATTTCGAAAATAAATGTGATTTCAGATATGCATCCTAGTCGAACGAAAATACTTCCTACCTTAATGAACGAAATGCCACAAAATAATTGATGTTTATGTTTAACGTCTTTTTTTCATTAAATGCGTAAATTAAACAAAATCATAAATCAACTTGAGGTTTCCTTCGCAGTCTGCATAACTTTTTTTGACATAAACTCACCTAAATTACATCGCGCGCTTAGCTAGGTATACTTCCGTAAACTCTCAGCTTCCGGATTTCTGTATCTATAAGCTAAGTCTTCAAAATAAATAAGAAAGAAACGCATAACGAGCACTAGATTCCTCCCCATGTTGCATCTTAATAATTTTATTTCCTTATTTTGTATTTTTTTATTTACTTTTACGCTTAGTGAGCCTCCGATAATAGAAATTTGTTAATAGTTTTTCAGAAATCGTTGAAAATACCCGAGTAAGGTATTTTTTTGAAAGATTTTGTAATTGGTGAAGCGAATCGACCCTTTTTCTTTTACACCCAAATCCAAACCCCAAATGTATCAGCATCGTCTTCGTCTTCATCTTCAACTAAAAGGAAGAATCACACATGCTTTGGGATAAACAAAACAAATAAGAAAAAAAGGAGTGTTTTTAATATCTTTTCCTTGTTTAAGTGCGAAGGATTTGTGCCTCCTTCCCCATTAACCCGAATTAAAATAAAACCAACGAATATACAAAAGAATAGCGTGAGGATTGTTTTTGAATATCTAATACCATTGTTTCGGAGGTGATACTTAAAACAACGCAGCATCCCGTTTTTGAAAGGATATCTTCGTTTATGAAGAAGGATTTTCTGTTTTTATGTTCTATCTCGTAAATCGTTAAATTCCCTTTTTTTGGAAAGACCTATGAACGACAAAAGAACTTAGAAAACATAAACATCGACAATAAATCCAAAAAAGAAGCATCTTCTTTGTGTCGTTACAGAAGAGGAATAAAAAAAAGAAATCATTAAATAAGAAAAACAAAGAGGATTCCAGTGCGAATTTATTACACATTACAAAATCTACGGAACGACCGACCAACGATAGAAACGGCTACGAAGACCAAATGAAGATTGAAGAAGAAAGAAGATGCTGCGGCAAGGCTGCAGGAATTTCTGTGATGACTTTAACAAAACAAAACAACAGAGAAAAATCCATCCCACAAGGAGTTCTCTGTAATTGCATAATCAGTGGTTCTTCGCAGCAATAGCAAGAAATATAAACCCTTTATGGCGAGCAAGAGAAGATGTCTTCCCAAGCCAAGCAGGATGCTCTATGTACCTTTACGTTAAATTAAGTACTATTTTTTGTTGTTGTTGTTTGTGTTTCAAAAATTCCCTTAGATGGAAGATAGTGAAGCAGAAATTGCTACTTCACCATCAAACATTAGATCCAACGATCTTTGATTGGATGTGGATGTGGAGGAAGTCCTCCTCCTGGCTGATGCCTCCTCGCGCGTTCCGAGTCTAGTTCTAGGCTTCTTAGTTATAGGAAAGGAACTTCTCGTCAATGGTGCAACTTAAGTCGGACTTAGTTCAATGATCCTGAAGAAGAAGAGGAGTTTAATGTTGTTATTGAACATTGAAAGCCATCGAATGAGGCAATGAAACCGATCAGTGTTCTTTGTTTTGTTGCTGTTGTTGATGCAAAGGAAGTAGCAACTGCCAGCTGATGGGGCGAATAGACATGTTGTGTATCTTAACCCTTTATGCATTGGTTTAGTTTAAAAGGTGTGTAAGGTAGGAGATTGTATATAAATGGCTTTTAAATTGCCCAAGCGATGTAATATTGGAGCATTAAACTTATTATTATTACCTTTGTTATTATACTTCGAATAAACTAGAAGTTGTTATCATTTAAACAACAACTCTTCTTGGACGGAATTAATTTGTGGGTCTTTGTAATGGTTAAGTTGAAGAGTGATGTTCTTAAATAGAGCAACATAGCAGAAGACGGATTTATATATTTTAAAGGCGTTTGGTATGATATTTTGGAAAATTATTAATTTCTTCCTTCGGCATCTTTTGAAATGAAGCAGTGGGTTGGTTTAGGGCAAAGGACAAAACTCCATACATTTATCATTTTTGTGTCAGGAATCATCTTTTAAAAGAAAGCGTCAAAAATTTGAAAAAGTTTTGTCAAATCGTACTCCTATCGAGTATTTTCGTTAAAATGGAATGAATTGAACTTCGATACAAAACTAGCCTTGGGAAATATTTTGGGGGATACTTCATCGGGCTGGTTTGCTCAATTTTGGTGATGCCGAACATTCTATCCCGATTGAGACGAAAAATGCTCAAAAAAAGAGTTTTTTAATGACCCACTAATTTGCATTTTATACATTAACGTATCAACACAAGTTCACAGGTAGATATTCCAGAAAAGAAGTTTGAAAACTTTTTTACGCTATTTCGGTATCGGTGGATGAAACCCTCAAGTCGACAGAACACTTTTTTAATAGATCGAAGCCAAAGAAGAACAATATGGGTTTGCTTGTGACATATTTTTGTTTTATAAAATAAACGCCAATCAAAGGGTTCAGTAAAGCTTATTATGCCAAAGACAAAGTATGAGAATAAGATTAAAAGAGGTGGGTAAGAGAGGAGGCAGCGGCTTAAAGTACAGTAGTTTTGAATTCTTGAACATTGTGCCATGACAGAGAAAGACATTCCACTTTCGCGTAGTACGGCTGAAGAACGTTCATCTGTTTTTAAGAGAGATAATGTAAAGATTTGATAGAAGTGCCACAGATAGCTTTATCGATACAAGATATCATTGCCCTTTAGAAGAAATAACACGTGTTTTCTTATTTCTTCCTGGAACTTGATAACATTATTGCAGACTTATAAGATTGGAGAAAGGTTGGATGAAGTATATCCCGCGAGTCTATGATGGTTTTTTGTACATGGCTGAGGAAGACTCATCGGTTCCCTTTGGGTCACTGTCAGCAAATCAGAAGATATTCGGTGATTTCACTTGTGGTGAGAAACTATAGGTCTGTGACTTCTTTTGGAGAAAGTTAGATCGGTTGGGGCTATGTTCTCTGTTAAATATCTATCATAATAGCAAAATAGATAACAACAGGTGGCCGGAGTTTGTCCATCATACAATTAGAAGAAATGGATGGCAGAATAAACGGGGTGAAGGAAGAAAGTAGGTCGGGACTCAAAAATTACGAGACACTCCTGTACTCGAGGAACTTATTGTGCTTATCAAATCTTTCATTTTTTTTGTATCAAATAGTCTTTCAAGAATAAATAGAAAAGCATTCGTTTGAATGAAACAAATAGTTAATTGTTTTTTCCTGTTTAGATTTTACTTCATTAAATAGGCCTGTAATAAGAACAAGTTTTGTCAAGCACTTCTTTTGTTCTTACGTCTGCCCCAAACTTAACGTGAATTTTGAATTTGACAACATTTGTGGAGGTGAATGTTAAGCAAGCAGTAGTCGAGTGATTTGCGAGACTGTGTTCTTTTTAGAAGATACCTTTTAAATCTCAATTAAACTCACCTTGAAAAAGCAGGCCTTAGTAATACAAAGTTTAAAGTATGAAAACAATCCAAAGATTTGCATGCATAGGTACTACAAGTGCCATAAGGACTACTCTAACTGCAGCTTCTACTCGCTAACCCCTCTCAATACATTCCTGCGAAAACTGGGGACTTATTGCTCATTAGATATAATACAGGGTAAAAACTGGAAGAGAGCCTTTTCTGGTCACAAAACAATACAAACAAAAACTACTGTCACAATGTCATGGACACTAAAACAGACAATTTAAAACTTTACAATCAAAAACAGGGTTATAAAAAAAACCATGTATCGGTCTTTACGGATGTTTACAATACATAGGAAGCCGCTAAAGATCGCTCTTCCCCACAGTTTGAAAAACAAGAACATAGACATATTTATCGACAGCCAAGCAGCAATCGAGGCCATATCTAATACTTCCACGAAGTCAAAAATGGTAAAGCCGTGTCGTATGGAAGATTCTTTTACCTACAAAGCCAACAAAATTGCCCTTGTTGGGAAATATCAACGTAAATGAACTAAATCACCAAAGTTTTATTGTGATTGCAAAAAAACAGGTGGTTGGCTCTTGAAATTTGCAGGGTTTAGAGGTATCTTTGGCGAAAATTCCTTTTAGGCAGGCCTCAATTGTCCTCATTAATAGGTATCCTAACGGCTTAGAACTAATTGGGCACCCATTCTATTTATTTAGAGGATGTTAGGATGAAATAACTTAGGAAGATACGCCCAAACCGAGCCAAAGAAAGAATGACAGTATTGAGAAAATATTTTTTCGGCGACCTATGCGGCGTCTCGTCCTTGCAGCCTAGAGGCACTCTCCACCTATGTTCTCACTAACCTTTCTTAACCTTATCCAATTCTTCCCCTTTTCTGGGGACCACAATAGATTCAAGGAGATCCAAGTGAGATATTTGTCTGCCTTTAAAAGTCCAACATAAGTCTCACGAATACTAAATGAAAAGCAAAAGTCATTACACACAACCTTTAACCGGAAGTCTTAGTAACTACTATATTTATTTAAAACATGTGTCTCCTCTTGAAAATACTAATGACAACTATAGAATCAACAGGAGTTGTTGCCCAATTCTTGAAAAAAAGAACAGTTCAAACCTCATTTTACTGTCGGCTATTTCGCCGTCTCCTCTCTTTTTCGGAAGACTTTTGCAAATGCCGACAATTATTCACTTTCTCAAAAAACTCTTGCTCAGAATACTTGGAATTAAGGACGAGTCCAAATCTTACACCACAGTTTATTATATTAACTTTTGTTGTTGCTATATTTGAATGGTTTTAATGTGTGTCAAGTTGAAAGAGGTGTGTTTTTTATTCTTAACTTCTCTCTAACCATTTTACACAAAAACAGACAAAAATAAAACACAAAATTTTATTTGAAAACGACAGTTTTATGGAGTCTCTTGAGAATATTGCATGCGATTCATTTCTAAAGATAAGAAGTTGTCGTGTTTATGATCATTTTGTTATTTTATTTTGTTGTGTTGTCAAAAGAAATCAAATTGTTGTGTCTTTTTGTAAAGGAAAAGGATATACTCGAAGGATTTAGGTACCTGTTCTATTATGATGCAAAAGGATGTATATTATAGTGGGTGTACTTTTATGATGCTGTGTGGGTGTCCGCCTTTATTGCAATAGAAAGGAAAACTATTTGTATTTTATTACTAATTTTTAAGAATTCCACAGGTTAATAAAAATAGTAAACTTCTATGAACAGAAGCCGAAGAAGGAGGGCTTCTACATGACATATTTAGGGTTGTTTTCAATTTTTTTGTCAATACATTTATTATCCAATAAATGTTCTGCTCTTACACATCAACAATTATAGAAACTATTAATTAAATACCGAAAAATTATAAAAACTGTTTTTTTTTTTTCGTGGTTTTTCACGGTTTTATTAAAATGAAGGTTAAATTTAGCTAAAAAGTTTTGTTTATACGTCAGGTAATTAAATTGCATTTTCTGCTCGGAAAAATTTCGTAACTGGTTAGGTTAGGTTAGGTTAACGTGGCTGCGGATTAAAAATCCACACACTTAGGCCAAGAGAAAGGCCCATTGTGATACCACATGAATCTAGAGAATTACTTCTAACTAGTCGAACCATTTTGAGCTTTTTATAAAGCGAAGAAGATATTTGATATCCTTTTTAGCTAGCTCACTTTGATTATCAAAAGAGTAGTCCCCCAGATGAAGTTTGCGTCTGAGTGAAAGAGCAGGGCAAGTGCATAGGAGATGAGAGATTGTTTCCTCTTCTTCTTCGTCCATACAGCTCCTACAGAATGTGATGTCTCTGTGACCCTGCACCCAACAGAGGTGTATGTTAAATTGCTGCGCCATCTCCATAAGAGACGATCGACAATCGAGGCCCGTTAAAGATTTGGTTGAGACACCATCAAGGGATTTGATAGCAGCCTGACTGTCAGAGAAGATGCGGATATCAGAAGTTGATATCACGTTTTCTCTTAGCCAGGAGAGGACCTCTTTCATCGCTAAAATTTCCGCTTGGAAGGCGCTACAATGATTAGGGAGGCGGAATGAGATGCTTAGATTAAGCTTTTCTGAGTACACACAACTACCAACTCCCTCATTTGTCTTGGATCCATCTGTATAAAAATGAATACTTTTGTTATCCAGGAGTTTTTTGTCTTCCCATTCATCTCTGGATGGAATGGATACTTGGAAGTTTTTTCCAAATAGGGTTTTAGGTATAGTGTAGTCTATGTACTTTGGTATAGAACCAAAGAGGTTCAAAATGATGGAGTGCCCCTCATTGTTGTTGGTCCATTGAGATGAGGCGTCGAGTCTTATCGCTGTACTCGCTGCCACTTGTTTACTGAAGATGTCGAGGGGTGTCAGATGGAGGGAGTGTCTAACGCTGCTGAGGGTGTGGTTCTCAATGCCCCGCTTATGCAGAGACATGCAGTGCGCTGAACTCTGCTGAGTATGTCGCAGTATGCCATACTGCAACTCCGTACATAAGTATTGGTCGGATGACCGATGGGTATAGCCAGTAGGTTATGCGAGGTTGAAAACCCCATTTGCTTCCTATAGCTTTCTTGCAAAGGAAAAGAGCTGCTGTAGCTTTTTTAACTCTTTCCTGTATCTTGGATTTCCAACTTAATTTTTTGTCCAATATCAGACCAAGGTATTTGGCATCAGTGGTATACCTTTTATTGAAGGAGGTACAATTACTGGGATCTTGTATTTCCGTTTGAAAAGGACGAGGTCTGTTTCCGCAGTGATCAGCTTATCTAGTGAGCATATTGAGTGCATTTTGGAGGACGGTGATAGCAACATCATCGGCATACGCAACCACTCTATAGCCTTAACTCTCAAGGGATATTAGTAGTTCGTTAACCACTATGTTCCACAGGAGAGGGGACAGAACACCACCTTGCGGGATGCCTCTACTGACAGACCTTTTTGTGTACAAATCTCCCAAACTAGAGTTGATGATCCTGTTTTTAGCATTAGATTAATCAACTCACAGATTGAGTATTCGACGTTTAAGGTCGTCATAGCAGAAGTGATAGCGGATGTGTCAACGTTGTTGAAAGCGCACTCAATATCCAAGAAGGCCACCATAGTGTATTCCTTTTTCTCTAGGGAGCATTCGATAGTTCTTACCAGAGTGTGCAAGGCTGTTTCTACCGATTTCCCTTTGCAGTAAGCATGCTGAGACATTGATAGTCTCTTCTCAATGTTGTTACGTATATGGATATCGATCAATCGTTCCACAGTTTTGAGAATGAAAGATGATAGGCTAATAGGTCTTAGGTCCTTAGGGTTGACATGCGAGCATTTGCCCGCCTTGGGTATGAAAACTACCTTTACATCCCTCCATCGCTGAGGTATATAGACCAGATTTATACAACTTTTGAAGATCATCTAGTAACTGGTACTTTTATTAAACTTTTACCAAGGATTTTGAATTTTAGATTTACCGAATTCAAAATCACTAACCCATGTTACATCAAACTATTTGAATTAACGTAATTTTTATTAATTAATTTCGTAAATAAAATTCAATTCCTTGGTTTTTTAGCATTCTGTATGACTATTTTCAGCATTTGAAAATCTTGATGTTTGATTATTTTCAGTATTTGATAGTCTTCACCTGTCCTTCATAAACTTTAAAATAATTTCTTACCCATTCATGCAATATCGGCTTTCCAATAAAAGGTTTCATTATGAAAAACTCGTTATTTAGGCAGCATTCATTTTTGAAACTTGCAACTTTTGATAATTGACAAGTATGAATGATACATTTTTCAACAAAGCGTTTAAATCGTTTAACAGAACTGAAAAGCTTTAAGTTAGTGGTGAAGCACCTTCTTAGCCAGCAGTAGTGAAATTTGACAAATTTGAGCTGTTGGAATAGATTAGTGATGTGAATATATATTTATCGCTCAAGAACAACTGAGAATATAACTAAATCCTAGATTTTTCGGTTCTTTGGTGATCTTTGGAAATCGAAATATCATAGGACCATGTGATAGGACCATTTTAATTTGAAGGCTTAGTTAATAAGCTCGATTGTTGCATTTGCGACTCGTAAGATCCAAAAGCAATTGTTAAAAAGCTTCTTCATCCTCAACGTGTTACTGGCGGTGTGGAACTTACTTATTTAAAGGAGGTAGGCACCACAGTTAAAAGACAAATTAGGTGGCGCAATAGTTCGTTAAGAACTAGGGCTTAGTGACTTACGACCAATCATTCCTGTATGCGAATAATGTTTTAAGAAATGGGGAGACCTACAATTTTAAGCGAATCCAAACGGCTAACTTGAGAAACCATTTTTCATGACAAGAATTACTCTTGGAGAATTCTTCAATTCTTCGTAAGAGGCAGTAACCATGCAAAAAAACTTAGACGGCACAAGCAGGGATCGAACCCAAGACCTCAGACAACATGACAGTCCAACGCTCTTATCATCAAACCACGGTCACTGCAGGCACCACAGTTAGACGTGTTTTTGTTGGTCCTACATAAAAGATACGAATTATTCCAAAGCTCCAAAATCGATTTAAATTATTGAGGATATTGTTAAGTAATTTATCTGTTAAAGTTTCAAGGTGTATTATTTAAAAGTTAGTATTTCAAAAAGTCATTGAATAGAATAAACTTGTATTATTTGTAATTCTAGTACTGCTGTTAGTTTCCGACACAGTTTGCTGTTATTTCAATGTTACCAATAGGTAAGGTTAGGGTGAGGGGCTGATAGTTGATGTCTTTACCGTCACACTTAGATCAATACAGATCCATTGTGATACCCGTGAGTATTGCTACTTAAGCTAATAAGAAAAACCTATGTGTTCAGTTAGTCAAGCCATTTAGAGGCTTTGACGAAGTTCAGAATGTTCGTACCTGGCGTACTAGAGAGTTCTTCTAAATCCCCGAAGAAATAGTTGCCAAGCAGTTTCTTCCTTTGATGGGAGAGTGCGGGACAGTGACACAGAAAGTGCGGAGTGTCTTCACGCACCAATTGAACTGATGCTCATCTTTTTCATATGATAACCTAAAACCTAACAGATTATGTCCGGTGATTATGCTCAGAAGAGATCGAAGTGATCCCTTGTGTAACTGCATAATTCTTTCCGTTCTTTGTTTGTTAAAACAGGGCCAGTTCTTTCTTGTAGTGCCGCAGGTGTCAAGAAGGTTCCACCTTTCATCGGCCTTGATAATTATTCTTTTTGAGATTTCTTGTTTTAACTAACAGGTAGGGGTGCTAACTAGCTGAGCTTGGCTTACGTCAAGCATTGATTCTAATATTGCTAATTCATCGGCTTTTTCGTTGCCTAGTATATCGCTATGGCCTGGGACCCAGCAGAGTCTAATGCTGTGCTGTGCGCCAAGAACCTTAAGCTCTTCGCGGCAGCATGAAACAAGCTTTGATTATACCTCAGCTGCAGTAATCGCTTTTATTGACGCTTGGCTTTCAATGTAAAAGGTGATATCAGCTCGTGGTATCGCCATCATTGATACCTTTTTAGCAGCTGTTGTCACTGCCAGGACCTCCGCTTGGAAGACGCTACTGTAGTTTGGAAGCCTAAGCGATGCGGTAACTTGAGAGATTCAATATAGAAGCCTGCCCCTACACCAATGTCAATTTTAAAGAAATCAGTATAGATAGCTATTGACGACTTACTGGAGTATGGTATATTATCTATCCATTCCTCGCTGCTTGGTATGCCAGCCTGGAATGGTTTATGAAAATCAAGTACGGGTATTTTATAGTCTGTTGTAGTACTATGACCCATAACTTTATGAAGGATCTGGGCATGTCCTATGGAACTGTTTATCCAGACTTTAGTTTGACTAAGTTTCAGGGTACTTTTGGCCGCAGATTCTAGAACAAGGAGGTCTAGGGAAATTAGATTGAGCATAACTTCCAGTTCCTCTGTTGCCAATAAGTGGCATGACTCTTCCTTTACTTTAAAGATTAATCAATTCTATTGGATGATTCTTCTTTCGCACTGTTCACTTGCTAAAGTACTTAAAGATCTTGACATTCACAAATCCGCTGGCCAGGACAGTATCCCCCCTATTGTTCAGAAAAGTCGTTCTTCAACGCTTTCAACACCACTGGATAAGTTTCTCCACCTGTCCTATTCTACAGATCACTTTCCGAGTGGATGAAAAATAGAATTTATTAGGCCTGACCCTAAAAAGGGCGAATCCTCCCTACTTTCTAATTATCGTCCAATTGCACTTACGTCCCTCTTCATAAGGTCATGGAAACGCTGATCAATCTTCATCCTAAGCAATATCTTTTTTCTTAATGATCGGCAGTTTGCATCTCTTAGCAATAGGTCTACTGATGACCTCATGGTGTATCACACCGAACGGTTGAACAAATCTTTAAATCATTTTGATTAAAGTTAGATTTTTGCACCTGAACTTTCAAAGGCATTTGAAAGAGTTTGACATGGAGCTCTCTTATCGAATGAAAATGCGTACATTTGATATTGATGAATCTCTTCATTGTTGGGTTAGAAATTACCTTTCGGACCGTTCATCCACAAATGTGAAATCCACAAAATAAACGCTTAAGCTCTTCGCGGCAGCATGAAACAAGCTTTGATTATACCTCAGCTGCAGTAATCGCTTTTATTGACGCTTGGCTTTCAATGTAAAAGGTGATATCAGCTCGTGGTATCGCCATCATTGATACCTTTTTAGCAGCTGTTGTCACTGCCAGGACCTCCGCTTGGAAGACGCTACTGTAGTTTGGAAGCCTATGCGATGCGGTAACTTGAAATCCACAAAATAAACGCTGGCGTGCCTCAGGGCTCCAATTGCTCTCCGACACTCTTCCTTATTTTATAAATAGTCTTTTTTCTGAAACTTCTAACCCACTTCATTGTTTCGCTACCGTCAGCTTTTCATATTCTTTTCAAAATTACCATCCTTGTCCTTTCGATATGAATTAACTACCAGCGGCAGTGATAAGCTCAATGAATTCTGATCTTCACACCATTCTCCAATAGGGAACCAAAAACTGGGAAGAATTTAAAGCTTCAAAATCACATTGATGTCTATTGGCGCAAAAGCGTAACCCTCCCCTAATGCCACTATCCATGGGTGGTTCTCTTACTGAGACATTTCCTACTCTTGAATACCGCCAAAAGATCTTATGCCTAACATTGTTTTATCAGAATTCTCATAAACAATGATCTAATGCAATAGCCAGTTTGTATTCCTTAAATTTAACCAATTACCCTTTAGTTCAGTTTGACATACTTTTAAGTGCAGGAATACTTTTTTTAGCCGCACAACACGAATGTAGAATGCTTTTCTTGGGTATTCATAACCCCTTCAGTAAAACATAAATTCTATGCCAGTGCTCCAAATTAAATTAAAAACCTTAAAGATGAAATTCGTCAAACTATCGAGGACTGACAGCTTTGATCATGAAAAGTTTCATAAAAGGAATATGGTGCTATAGTTGCTCATTGATAATGGCATATCTTCCTTTCTTAAATAAAATGGACATACATTGCTTCTCTGAAAAAAATTTTTTAATGACAGAATGAACTTGGTTTTTCTAGTTCTTAAAATGTTTCCAACAACAAACGAGGGCAACAAATAAAATAAAGCCTACAAATTGTTTAGATTGACCTCAAACGTCTACGAACCCAAATCTTATTTTAAATTCCTCAACAACTGATAACTAAAAACGTTTTAACTTCGAAATTTGTTTGCTTTGAATTTGAATAAATGATTAGTAATTCATTTCTAATGGGTTTTGTCTTCGTGTCTTCCTGCTAAAGCCTTGCTTCAAATCCCATCACAGACAATGCCGACAAAATCTATAAGAATACTTCTTCTTCTAAGTCCTATTATTTTGATTTTCTTTCTTTTTCACTGGAGGATTTTTCAATCTACCGCCTTTGAATGGAAACTGACTTAACCATTTCCATCGATTATTATCCATTCAAAATTATTCATGTTGGCACGAAGTTTTACCAATCTACCTACCTTCCTACCTACTCGTATTCCCACTTTATACTGTCTATACAAAGTTGTTGAAGGAAGAAAGGATTGAAACTGAAATTGAAAACCCTCGATTTTTCGCTTCTGATATTCCTGAACAATCCTAAGCTAGATGCGCATCAGAACAGAAGAGTGTATGCAAAAAAAAAGGAAACTCGAATATAACGTATGCATCTTTTGTACATGTATTGAAATGATTCGCTCCAAGGTGAAGATAATTTATTTCCAACCCCACGCGTCCCTTTTAGAACTCGGGTTGTAGTCTTACTTTTCGTTAGAAGCAAAACGATCACTGTGCAATTTGAAGCAAGGCTTTTCCATTGTGCACTTCTATGGTGTCCCTTTGGTTCAAAATATATATAGTTACGTGACGTAACGACGACAAAGACTACGACGGGATTGTTGAAGTTGATGTCAGTTACCTATTATTTGGAAGAAGAATAAGAAGAAGAATAAGTCTCAAGGCATTGTACTGTCTTCGTACGAACGAAAGAAGGAATCTTCTACCAACCATCAAACCATATACTCTCAACTTGTAGAATTTACCTTCGATGAGCAGGACTCCCCGAGACCGAAGCCAAGACTACGTTCGACGCTCGACGAGGAGACTGATGATGAGAGAAGACTCTCTATACCATCAAAGTTGTTTTTAATTTATTCACCTCATGTAAGGCAATCATCCGCAGCTATTTGCATCAAATTTCCTCTTCTCTTTGCGCGGCGCGTTGGAATGTTGTTTGGAAAATTATTTGTGTCTTTTTAGAATTCGAATAAAAATAAAATGCATCACAACTCAGAACAAACAAACAAACAATCCCGATGAAGACTTGAAGACAATAGTCTTCGGAGTCGGTCGTTGTAACTTGCATCAGCAGGCAAACTGGCAAAGTGAAATGATTCGAGAACGGGTTGGAGTTAGGAGGTTTCCTTTTTTAAATTTGTTTATTATTTTTATTTTTCTAACTGACGTCGAAAACGATGATTGTATGCAAATCCTCAAGACTGCTTGTCGAATGGTTGAGGTATTTTGTTTACAATTTCGTTTTCTAAAAAGAAGAAGTAAAAGTTATTTTTCTTACGGTGGTGTTGTTGTTTTTCTTTGCAATGATCATTGATCCCTTCGTTTTTGAATATTTTGATCACGAATTCGATGTCTATTTTTAATTGAAGTTGAATTTTCTTGTGAATGAAATGGAAGGTTCTGATAAAAATATCTGAATTTAAAGTGGGAGGGTGAAGGTGACAATATTTTTAGGGAGTTTCCATTTTATTGATTCAACTCTCGGGTTTTACTTCGAACTGCCAAAAAAACCTTTCACTTTTACGTTGACAAAAATTCTCTCTATAAAAAAAGACAAGCATAAGTTTTAGTTTAATTTTGTATTAAGCTCGAATTCAAGGGGTTAGGAACACCCTTAAAATGATTAAACACAGTTTGAACAATTCGTGTAGTATGGCTAAAGAAAGAATCTCTCGTTCCACATTCGTGCAGTGTGGCTTAAGAAAGAATCTCTGTACTTAAAAGTACGTCCAAAATTGGGCTCAATGGTAAACTGATGAGTATTCCTAGAAGCACGGGTATTACGGTTGAATTGTTTAAGAGAAGGAATACAACTGCCATGAGACCTTGCGGAGTTGTTCAAGAGTAGCAAATGTCTTAGTTGGAGATCGATCGCACCATCCAAAATACGATAATTATACTCGAGTTCCGGACGAATAAAAGCTTTGTAAGTTATGGACATGAGTTACTAGTGTGTTGGACTATCATACTAGAGGTCTTGGGTTCGAACCCTCCCTGTGCCATTCAGATTCAGCTTAAGACTGTAGGTCCTCTCTATTCCTGACAATATTACTGGCACATAGGAATGGTTGAAGGTGGTTGTAAGACGCTAGGCCGTAGTTCTCAAAGGTATGTTCCGCCACCTAATTTATTTACTTATTTTAAATTATAGACAAATCAGTTGGGGCGAAAAACTTCTTTTTTCGGGTAGGTTAGGTTAGGTTAGGTTGGAGTGGCTGTCCAGATGTCTTCTACGCACGTAGACCTAAAGGGTCCATTTTGATACCACTAATGAGGTTACTCATGGGAGAGTAATGAACAGAAGTCATTTGTGTAGACCCCTAGCCTCAGAGCATGTCTTCCTATGAGGCAGTGTACTGTTATTACTCCAATTGTAGAGCTTATACTTTGTCTGCTCAGTGATATCAAGCCTTTTGACCACTTTAAGTCAATACTTGGCGATATTTGCTTGGTTGCTAGGCAGGTGGTACTCTGTGACCATCTAGCATTTGTTGTTTCTAGAGCATATTGCTTGAGAAGATATATGCATGTAGCAAGTGGTATTCCTATGTTATGTTTTTGTCTAACATAATGTGTTCCGTTTTTTCCGAGCTTTGATGAGCTTATTTAGATTTACCATCTTGTCCAGTGCGGTCCACCATACGACAGCTCCATAAATGAGTATCGGTCTGATTACCGAAGTGTATAGCCAGTGGGTTATTTTTGGGGAGAAGCCCCATTTTGATCCTATGGCCTTTTTACAAGTAAAAAGCGCTACAGTAGCCTTTTTAACTCCTTCATTAATATTTGCCTTCCAATTTAGTTTTTTGTCTAAAATGAGGCCCAAATATATAGCTTGGTCGGAAAAGCCCAATGATATTCCTCTAATCTTGGGTGGGCTAATCTGAGGAACTGAGAACTTGGGGGTGCTTCCCAGATACGGATATCGCAAAATCGTCAGCATAGGCAATCACCCTCTGCTTAAAATGCTGTAAGTAGGTCGTTTACTACCATGTTCCATAAAAGAGGCGAAAGGACTCCACCTTGAGGAGTGCGTCGATTCAACGATCTGGTGGTAGTTAAACTTCTCATGTTGGAATTTATTGTCCTGCTTTTGAGCATGAGACTTATAAGATCTATGAGTGATTTCTCTAATTTCAGCTTATCTATTGCTGTTGTAATCGCCTGGTAACTGACGTTGTTGTCGTTCAATATCTAGGAACGCTACTAAGTTGTATTCTTTGTATTCGAGGGAATGTTCAATAATACGTACCAGCGAGTGAAGTGCTGATTCTACTGATTTTCCCTTAGAGTAAGCATGTTGAGCTGTGGATATGAGACATGTCTGATGTAAATTTCAATCAATCTTTCCAAGGTTTTAAGAAGGAACGATGATAGGCTGATTGGTCGTAGATCTTTAGGGTTGACGTGTGAGGGTTTCCCTGCTTTAGGAATGAAGGCTACTTTTGCCATTCTCCAGGCTTTGGGAATATATCTCAACCTTACACAGCTTGTCAGAATGATTTCCAATCGTGGAATGATTATGTCTGAGCATATTTGTAGGTCGGCCCGAATTATTCCGTCTGGTCCTGGAGATTTATATGGATCAAAGCTGTCTATAGGACATTGCAATTTTTCCCGCGTTATTAGATCAACTAAATCGCTTGTAGAAGCTAGAGACGCTGATGTTAAGTCGTTGAGTATGTTAGAGCTACCTGGAAAGTGGGTGTCTAATAACAGATTAAGAGATTCTTCATCTGTGATAGTCCACGTGCCTGCTTCTGTCATTAATGCACTGAGTATTGTTCGACTTTTTGAGAGAATTTTCCTGAGTTTGAGGCTTCTGAAGTAATTTCTATTTAACCACAAAAGCTGCTCCAAGACGACCTCTTACTCTTCCTCAATTCTTATTTGTATTGCTTTAGAGCTTGTTTGTATAGGTCCCAGTCAGAAGGAGATCTAGTGTACTTAGATCTGTTGAAGAGTTTGCGACAGCTCTTTATGAATGGTTCTAGTTCGTTACGCCACCAATGAGGTTTCTTTTTACCCTTTAAAATGGTTACAGGGCATGAAGTTCTCATTCATTCATTTAAGGCTTCGGTGAGATGATTTCCAGAAAGGTCTAGTTCATCTTCACTGGAGGAGCTTTTAAGATCAAGCAGTTGTGCTAGTACCTCCTTTCTCCGGGTAATAACACCAAAACACTTATCAGCAGTTTTGGCAATGTCAAATATCTTATCACTTCTCAAGGGATCTTTTTTTATGCACGTAACTAGAACTTACAGCTCTTGGTCGATGCAAGTCCAACCCATGGAAAGTGGCTTTTGGCGGGGTTTTGAGACAGTTAGGAGCATTGAATTTTCGAAGATTTAAATTCTTCACAGGTTTTGATTCCCCATTGGGCAATGGCGTCAAGAATATAATTTAATGAGCATATCATACGTTGCCGTTGGTAGTCCACATCCGATGAAAAAGGATGAAAATGTAAAAACGAATATAAAAAGCTGGGAGTACTGTTATCAGCGAAACAATTTAGTGGGTTAGAAGTTTCAGAAACAGATCATCTATAAAAATAAAAAGAATGTAGGAGGTAATACAGTTCCCTGAGGCACACCAGTCTTTATTTTATGGATATCAGATTTGAATCCGTTCAATACTAAAGGTTTTTTCAATAAGTACGGGTAGAAGTGGAAATGGAATAAAACAAGCTGTGTGTGAAATATTAACAAAATTACTTTTATATTGAAAGCTGCATGTATGCCATTAAGTGTGGAATATGACATCATTAAAATGCCGCCCGGTTTCTTACCGTGATACGGATCCGAGTGGTGGGATCTAGATCCGGCTGAATTTGAGCGATTGCTTGTGTTATGTGCACCTTTAGGGTATCGGTCAATTGTGGTTTATTTGCATATACCTACGACTTCAAAAAACCCCACAGGAAAAAGTCTAGAGGAGCAAGTCGAATGAGCTTTGTTGCCAATTCGTCATTCATCCAAAAATGCACCTCATCACTAAAGATGATTTTTCGGAAATAATTGGGGTCCTCTACTAGACCCAAGTCCTGACGCAAAATTCGCCAAGTTGAAGTCTGCGAAAGGACGAGTTCTTGTGCACGTTTACTTTAATGTGCAATTTTACTTCCTTACACAGCCATTCATCCAAAAATGCGCCTCATCACCAAAGATGATTTTTCGGAAATAATTGGTGTCCTCTACCAGACCCAAGTCTTGACGCAAAATTCGCCAAGTTAAAGTCTGCGAAAGGCCGAGTTCTTGTGCACGGCGAAAAATAGACTGCCTCGAGTTCTGCTGTACACTTTCACGGACCGCATAGATGTTGTCGGCCAATCTTGGTTCCTTAAACGTACGAGTGTTGGCTTATTGTTTACTGAACCGATCGTCTCAAATTTGGCAACCAACATTTATGTTAACGAACACTCATTTTGATAATTTGATAATTGAAAGTCTTTAAAATGGTATGTGGAATCTAATCTTTTAAATCTAAGGAACGGTTTTTAAGCATAGTCAAAAGGTTAATATAATATTTTAAGATTTTCTTTCAAAAATGTTGTATGCCTAGGGTTAGAAACTCATGAGGCAAAATTATATTGGTTCAACTTAGGAACAAATAAAAATCCAAAAGTACACTAGGGCGTATACGTAATTTTATTATTTTTATTTAAATGATTTAGACAAAACTGCTTTATAAAGTTTGGAAATCGAAAAAGTCTAACATAAAAAACAATTGTTTTTCTACTACTTTTTAGGTTGTATCGAAAAATAAAACGATTCGACCTTTTTTCAACAAATTAATTAAATATTTCAATAAAAAAAGCTTATTATCAAATTACATCAAGATTTTAATAAACTCTATTCGTTTGAAGATATCAAAGCAAATAAAATATGACATGGTTAAAAAATGATAACATTTTCCATGGATGCAGCATTAAAAACAGCACTTAGAATGTCTGTTATTTTTTTGATCAAATATGCAAAATATTGTTTATTAATTTCCTCATTTTTAAACAAAAAAAATATCTTAGATGGAATCATGTTCATATTATATTTTTTTTGTTCAACTAAAAGTCTAGTCTCCTGAGAATTCCATAAAAAGATACTTCTCATCAACAGACTACAATTTTATTTCAAAAATTAGAAAAAACTTCCAGACAAAAAAAAATACGAAACTTTTCCAAAGATCAGAAAAGCATTCTTAAAGATCGCATATCTCATACAATTTAAGACTCTTAAAATTCGTAATGTGAACTTCCGCTAGCTACTGCACGTATTCATATAAACACCTTATATCTTCTTGCATATTCTATACCGTAATCGCAACTATTTTAAACTATGCTTTGCAGATAGATACGAGTCTATAAGGGCAATATATTAAATGACGACAATTCTTAGAATTAAAATGCCCAATACCGCAGAACGTTTCCGTCTGCGTGATATTTTTAATACCTTTTATAAAAAAAACAACACGTAAAAATAAAACGATTAGATATACACCCACAATAACAAATCCTCAGTAATAAAACACATGTAACCAAACCATATAATAGGCTCCCTGGGCCTAAGCCGGTACGAGGGCATTAGATATACAACCCATAGGTTCTGAAATTCTTGAGGAATTAATTTGCGGAAGAGATATTTATACAAATCTATAAGATATACCTTTTTCTATCTAGATAGGTAAAGGTACCTACATCCATACCTTTGATACCTTGGGTCGTATTTTATTTGCGTGGGCTAAAAATTCAAATCCATCGTCAAGTCGTCGCGTCGTCGTCGCCGTTCATCGGTTTATTGGACTTGAATGTTGTCATTTCACCCATTCGTAGGTATATCCATGTCGTATAGATATTAGATACGACTTCTAAATCTATCCATTACTTTGCATAGATAAAATGCGACAAAAATCCCACAATCCCAACCATCATCGAGTGACAGCGAGCCCTTTTGACTGGACTTGGGCACAAGGGGTGGTCAGGTGAGTAGGTTCAGAGTATATTCCCCTGGTCTAGATCATTGATGATCCGTCAGAGGGGGCTTCGTGTGAAGAATTCCCGATCAGATTAAGGCGGGCGACGCGCACACACGACAGAAATTACAGATACCTGATGAAAATAATAAAAATGAAACAGACACAAAAAAAAAATAACTGCCAGTTCTATATGCAAAGCCCGTTTTGCAGGCTCTTAATACACTTATAGGGCTTTACTGACTCTTGTCCAATAACATGGGGATACATTATTTTAAAGCTGATAGTCTGGAAGATTAAGTTGGATTGTGAATTTTGATGGCGTCGGTTGTTATAAAGAATTAAAACAAACTGGGAATCTGGGATTTTAGAGCTTCAAATGTGGGATATTCATAAAAAAAGTCAAGAAATGATTACAAACTTTATTTTTTGTTGAGATTATTAAAGGAAATTATATGCTCAAATATGGGATATTATTAAAATGTTCAAAATTTTATATCAAGTTTTGGACACATTCATTGAAAAATATGACATTAAGTTGGAAATTTTTCAAATAGTCCACTACAATAAAATTTGTGTATATGGCGGAACAAATAACAAAATTACGTTTTTTTGTGGCACAAACACAACAATACTTTTGAAAAGGATTAAGATGTCCTGAATAACCATCTCGCTTTTATATTTTTCTACCACATCAGTTTTTTTTTAGGAAAAAAAACCTTTTATTATTATTATTTTTAAAATATTTTAGTATCTTACACCATTCAAGAAAATTTCTCTTTGTATGTTATGATGTTTTTTTCTGCGAATGTCCCATATATAATTGTCCCAGACTCTGGAGTTGCATTTAATTTTTGAGAGTTATATAGATTATAGATGGAAATACATTGCAAACAAGGATTTATGTCAAAAATATTTTAAAGCATACAATATGTTCGGAAAAATATTTGTGGGATGTTCGCGAAAGACCATAAGTCTCATCGAATGGTCGGTAATCCTGGAAAAACATCCATTGACAACTGTAATTGGCTCGCACTAAATTAAAAGAACGGTTGAAATGTGTACATTGTTAAGAGAATTAAAGCAGATGAAATGTGGGATTTTCGAAACTACTTCTTGATTTTATAGTTTTGGAATATCCCACAAATTATATGAAATGATACAAATGAATGCGATCTCAAGATATTTTAAGTCTTGATTTAAAAATGTTTTAATATCCCCCATATCCTCGGATTTCCCTGAATGAATTGACCCGCACTAAAACTAAATTTAAAAAACGGTTAAAGTTTTTACGTTGCTAAGAGAATAAAAACATTTGACATGTGGGATGTTCGCCTAATTGACCATGAAAGTCAGCTGATCTCTGTAACAGGCCAATCACTAGTACTTTAATAAATTTTCTTAAAATTTTCAAGTTTGTGGAAAATGATTATTGAATACTTCTCGATTTTATCGTTTTGGAATATGCCACAAATTGTATGAAATGATACAAATAAAAGCGATCTCTAGTATTTTAAATTGTTGATTTAAAACTTTTCCAATATCCCACATATGTATGTTTGCATTTCCCTGAATTCTACCACTCTTCGTAGGCAAATGTCTTTAGCAGACCGACATATCAGTCGGTCACGAATATCCCGTTTATCCTACTTGCTTCACGGGGTTTCATTTTCGTGGATATTTGTTTTGACTATGTAAGTTCTTTTTTGTGGGATATTCAGAAAAAGTTGATACTTTTTACAAAAATAACTGAAGTAGTTATGAAATTTGTTTTATTAAACATTAATGTGTTATGATGGGATTTTCAAAAATTTGGTTCCAGATTTTTATAATGAATTCGAAAAAAGATCCTAGAGATTTACTCTTCAATGTTTAACTTTTCATAAGGACCTATTGCTCAATATTTATTTTTTTGCTTTTGAATATCCCACTTATGGGATATAAGGTAGTATTTCTAAGAACCTTGAAGAACTTAAAAAAAAATTGGTGGTTGACCAATTCTTGAAAGAAGTTAACATTAAAGTAAAAATGTTCGAACATCCCATTTGAAAGCTTTATAAAAGCATTGCCCCAATCTTTTGACTTTTGCAACATTGCCTCCTCAAACCATAAAAGTGAATATAGAATTCTTACAACCGACCACGTTCTGTGCGCCGGGCATTGTGTAATCTCTTCTTGTTTTGTCATCAAGTCGTCTCAACCGCCACCACAAGACCCCGCCGCACCTCCACCACCTCCCCGCCATAGCACTACTCTCTATCGCGCCTTCTTGCCCGGTAGGATATTTGAATATTTTCACGTTGGCTTGAAATGGCTGTTAGGTATCATATACCTATATGTAAATATGAGTAGGTTGTTACTGATGGCAGAGAGAGGATAAATACCGGCACCGGATGAGGGCCATTACAAGTGGGGCGGGGCAGACACAAACTTACGCGACTCATTCATTATTTTGTTGAACATTCCATGCGGTGCATTGCTGTGGCAATGGTGGCTACATAGTATTTCAATATGTTGAATGTTGAGTTTGTTTTAAGGAAAAAAAAACTTCCTATTTGGGAGCTGGATCATAAACTTTCAAGTTCATCAAAAAGTAGGTGTGGTAGACTGTTTTTGGTAAATTTTACTTCTTTTTTAATTAACGAATTATTTTGACGTAGTCAGCTCGAAAACAACGACAATTTTGGGCAGGAGATTAGTTTTAAGAGTATTGAAATAAAATTAGGCTGGTTTTGAAATGAGTTCAAAACGCTCTGTGAGTGCAATGAAAAGTCTAAGAATTCCATTAGATTGAAGATATTGTCATCGTTTAAGATTCCCTAGCGGTTTAATACTATCGGACAAGTCTCAAGGTCCAATTTTTAATGACTCTGACTCACAGAGTACGCTGTATTTGAGCGACAGTTATGTGTCTTATATTGATTTGGGGTTGTGGATTATGGTTTATTGGGATTGATCTGCATCTTCAGAAAACTTCAGCAAAATATCTAACGGTGGCTAAATTATATGTATGCGCGAGTAATATTGTGGCATTAACTTTGAGTTACATGGTACCATTCTGGAGCAACCAAATTTTGTCCACATAAATTACGTTGATTTTGAGCGATGGTTATTTGTCTAATATCGACTTTGAGGTTATCGGTAGAATGTTATTGGTTCGCATGGATCTACATATTTCGGCAGAATAATTCACCAAAAGATATAAAAATGCTATAAAAGGGCGATCTTAGTGGGGAAAGCATACGGGAGTAATATCTACTCTCTATCTGGCCATTTGTAAGAAATTTGCGCAATTTTACGCTATCGTCTTCGATTTCTAGGGTTGATTCCAATGACACTTTTCTGTTAATTCGATGAAGCGTAAACGATTTTATGGGACGAATCTTTTTGCGCATTCGTACCATTTCTAGAGTACTAAAAGATCTTGACATTCACAGAGCCACTGGCGCGGATAGCGTCCTCGCTATTTTTCTGAAGGAGTGCCCCTCAAAATTAGTCAAAAACCACTGCGTAAACTGTTCTAGCCATC
Source organism: Eupeodes corollae (assembly GCF_945859685.1). NCBI lineage: Eukaryota > Metazoa > Arthropoda > Insecta > Diptera > Syrphidae > Eupeodes > Eupeodes corollae. The sequence continues at coordinate 25,908,632 of NC_079147.1, forward strand.
CTATTTAAGAAATCCCTTTAGAAAGTGGATGAATGATCTTAATAACCGTAATTATCGTACTTCTAGGAATGCTCATCAGTTTTCCCTTGAATCCTATTTCGGACTGTTAACTTCATGGATTCTTTCTTCAGCAGCACTACACGAATGTGGAATGCTTTACCAGGGTCAATATTTTCCACTCATTAGAATGTGAAGACATTACTTCTTCTCTTTTTGCTCGCATTTCGTTAAATCTGTAAAAAAGCATTCATAACCCTTTGAGTTGGAGGGAATCGATACTGTAACATTCATTTTTTGGAACGTAGCTCCATTGTGGAGAACCACACGTTCGTTCACATTTCTATACGCAAGTCAGAATACCTGACATTATTTAGTTCCATATCCAAGACTTTATCTTCTACATTTTAACTAGCATTCCTCTTCTACCTACCTAACTTTATGCACCAGGAAGTTCAAATAGATACGCATTTTCAGCTTGTTATGGTGACTTAACAACAAACAAAGAATTCTATGTCAACATAACCTACTCTCTAGCAGCCTACGCACCACATTTTGAACCTCTAGCTGAGTTCGTTTTGTTGCTTTATTTTTTCCAAAGCAGAGCAGAACAGATTTTTCGCATTCCATTCTAATCTTTTTCCCTGACGATGACAAAATTTGTTTCTAACGAAATTATTCACTTTTCTGGTGCGCGATGCATTTACTCGTAGATTTTTGTGGCATGCAACACTAAAGTGGAAACAGGTTACATTTTTTTTAAAGGTTTTATATTTATCAATAAAGAACTAAAGAACCAACAAACAGACAAAAAACATAACACCAAGCTACCCCTCCCCCTTTCCCCCCTCTTTTCCATTTCCTGAGATAATGCACCACTGTCTTCGCCATCAACATCGATAGTGGAGGAATACCTAGTCTCTGCTCCCTGGATACATCTAACCTGTACCTGTTGGTTTGATAAAAAGGAAAAACTCGGGAGCGTCGTTGACGCTGTCGCTTGCTGTTGCCGTTGCCGCCACCACTGTGCGTTCGCTTACCGCCTTCGTCGACGTCTCTCTAACGACTTTTCCAACAGACTTTCCATGTTATCGGGGTTATTGAACTTTTTGTACATTAGGTTGAAAAGGTGCCTGCAACAGCAGCACCAACAACAAAGACCGGCGTTTGTCCGGCTTTGAATTGAATGGAATGACTTATACAACAACAACAAAATAAATATATATAACATAAATAGATGTTCCCTTAATGGGCGCATCATGGAGCTCAAGTTGCAGCGAGTATGGGAGTCAAGCCTATTTGGAGCTTGGGTCGAAAATGGAAAACAAAAGAAGCAAACATTTATATACAGAATCCAAGAAACGTGATCAAGAAAAGATGTTTTTTTTGTGAGTTTGAAGAAGAATTTATTTGATATTTGTTTGTATTATATACAAACGAGCCACCCCTCCCCCCCTTTCAAAAGATACGTTAGTGCATTATACAGCTACAACTAGTCTGTTATATACCCCAGAAGATTATGATTGTGTACCCTGGGATGCTTATGGAAGTAAGATGTTCTTCTTTTTTGTAAACAACACACATTTTGGGAGAATTCTGTGAGAACCTAATTTTTCGGTTACTATTTCAAAATTCAAAACTAAACTCAAGCTATTTTGAAAAATTGATTTCTTTTCGCAAAATATACAAAATACGCACAACCAAAGCGCTAAAACGACTTTGATATCTTTTTTTATATCATCTTTCATTCACAAGAAGGGACCCACAATTATTAAATAGTTACTTACAGAAGAAAATTAGATCCGCTTTCACAAAGCTAGGAAATTCCAGACCTGTTAACATTAATTTAAGTAATTTTAGACTTTGGTAATTTTAGGAGAGGTTTTTAAAATTAAAATGTCTAAAAAGAATCTTGCATACAATAAGGAACTTTAGATTTGTCGAAATAAGAAACACATCTAAAATCGGGCGGCAGCTTTAACAACAAAATTCAAAAAGATCAATTTGGTTTAATAAAAGTTTGTCTAGGTTAAAACATTTCGTAGCTAAACTTCGTGACATTTCGTTTTGGATTCTTTTCGTGAACAATTTATTAGATCTAGGAAAGAGTACGAATTCTTCAGAAGATTTACATATAAACGTCTCTTGAGTCGAAAATAAAAACTGATTCGAAATGTTTTTGGTCATTTCTAAATACTAAAAGAAAATTAGTTGGAATTCCTTCCAGTGTTTTTTAAATTGGTATTTTTTCTGAAAATTTAGAAGATATTTGAAAAAACTTTGCTTTATTTTTCCAATCGAACTTTACTGATTTTGATTAAGATTATATTGAAACACTTAGTTTCAATTCTAACATTAATGTTTGTGACCTTTCTTTATTGCTAGTTTCTCTGCCGCACCGGACAATATTCCACCTTTAGTTTTGAAATTTTGTAAATATAAATTAAAAAACCCACTTTCCTGTTTTTAATTTGTCCTTGAAACGAGGAGTATTTTTAGATACATTCTGATAACTCCTTTGAATAAATCTGGATCTAAAGAATCTGTGAAAAATTATAGACTATTGCTAGGCTTCAGCTAATACCCAAATTATTTGAAGCAATTGTATGAATTGTATGAAACTCTATAGTTTAGTTCAAAACCATATTTCCCTGCATCAGCACGGCCTTATGGAGTGGAAGGTCTACCGCAACAAATTTAGCAATTTTTACACATTACTTCCTTGGTTATTTAGAAAATCGTACTCAAGTGGATGTAATCTGCACCTATTTTTCCAAAGCGTTTGATCGGGTACAACATAATGTTCTTTTGAAAAAACTTGAATTGCTTGGCTTCCACTCGAATCTCCTAAAATAGATCAGAAGCTTTTTGGATGGAAGAAGCCAATATGTTAAAATTCGTGATGTTCTTTCCAATAAAATACAAAATTTTTCTGGTGCACCACAAGGTAGTCATCTCAGTCCACTTCTTTTCATTTTGTTTATAAATGATTTACGGAATTGTATTAAAAGTTCTAGATGTCTTTTATATGCTGATGATCTCAAGATTTTTAGTTCTTTATCAGAGGCTAGTAAAATTCAATTGGATATTGATAACATTAACACCTGATGTTTCAGAAATGATTTAAATTTTAATGTAAAAAAGTGTAGTATTGTTACGTTTTCTAAAAAAAAGGATCCGATATGGTTTGATTACGAAATTGAGAATCAATTCGTAATGAGGCTAACAAACCAAAAGGATCTTGGTGTGATTTTTGACTCGAATATGAATTTTTCTCTATAAATTTATAATGTTATTTTAAAAGCTAACGCCATGTTGGTATTTATTTAAGAACTTCTAAGTAATTTGAAGATCATTATACTTTAAAAACTCTTTTTGTATCCCTTGTAAGACCTTTACTTGAATATTGTTCCATAATATGGAATCCTTTTACGCAATCAAGTAAAAAAAAGTTAGATATCATCTCAGTTTTGGCTCACCCATTGAGCCAAAAATGAGCTTCGTCGCTCGCTGGCAGAAGCGCGCGATGAACTTTCTTAACAGAGCACGCATTTTGATGATTAAATTCAATAATTTGCAAACTTTGTTCGTTTGTGAGACGATTCATGTTTAAATTATAGACCGAACTGAAGATATTTGACAGTGGAAAATATATGAAACATGCGTCGTCTGTTTAAACCAGTGTTGTCAAAAAGATAATAGCTTAAAAATCACCCTTTATAACCTTTTATTTCCCGAACAGTCTAGTTTTAGGTCTAAACACAGATAGGGGATACGTAACGCTTCTGTGTCTGCTTGATTTCTGGAAGGCTTTCGACAAAGTAAACCTTCTGTGTCTGCTTGATTTATGGAAGGCTTTCGACATAGTAAACCATAGAAACTCTATGCAGGAAATTCAGAAATCTGTTTTGTTTTGGAAACTCTGCAGTAACATTCTTCGAAACCTCATTTCTGACAGACATCAGAGGGCTATGAGTAATGAAACGTTTTTAAATTTCCTTTAAAACCCTTACGACGGGGTCTACCACAGGGATCAATCCTAGGTCCTATTTAGTTTGTATATCTATTAATAACTTGCTGTCAGTTTTCAAACATTCTGTAAGCTTCTATGCTAATAAAGTTCTAGAGCTATACGACAAGTTAAAAATAAAGAGGAACTTGTTCTATATTTAAATGAGGACGTTCAGTAAATGTTGTTTTACAAATGGGTTAAAACTAAATCCAAAAAAAGTCTCAAGTTATTCCAATAACTAGATTCCAATTAATCCTGAATACGTTTCCAAGCATTTTACTCTCTAAGAAAAAACTTGAAATTTTTGAAACTAAACAAAAGTATGAGCTTTGTTCTAAATAGTAACCTTTTAGGATATGACATCTATTTTAAAGATAGGACATACATATGTGTGTCTTCCAAAGTTATGGATGACTGCTAACTTTTCTCGACAGACGTCGCTGAAAATGCGTTTGTTATGGCTTTTTTGGACTTTTAAGATTGGTCGTATTCAAAAACCCTTGACTTTCTGAGTTTCAATATGTACATGACACACGTGTAGGTGGCCGCATTCTCCTGATACACTCGATTAAAATCCCGATATTTTTGAGCAAATCTTAGTATAACAGACGTAGTCCAAAACAAAATATTAACTCTTGACAACCTCGATTTAATAACCAAGTGTTATTGGTGTTTTTTGATGACAACCTATTGTGATGTATGTACATTCATTTAAAGATTTTAAGTCCCAACAAATTAAAGCCTTAAGCTATAAAAGTCACGAATGCTTTAAAGTAGTTTATCAATTTTATCGGAAAAGTAATTTCTTTTAAGGAATGTAAGTTAAAAAGGGTTTTAAAAAGTTTAAATTAAACCAACTGCTCGCTATCGCGATTTAAGTCACAAATGCTAATTTGTGTGTCGTTAATAAATGTGTAAAGGTAATGTCCTGAAATCTATGACAATACAAAGGGTTTGGCTTTTGAAAATTACATTCCAACTTTCAATCGAAGAAGTTCACCTAAATCTTAAACTTTATCGCACATGGGTATCAGAAGTTGGTTTATTGTAATAGATCAATCCTAACTTTTTGACGTCAGCGCAGATATGTTATTGAGAGAAGGACGAAACAGAATGTAGATTATTAATGAACAGCGAAAACAGTAAAGGTCCAAGGATTGATCCTTCAGGAACACCAATATGAACAGGAAGGAACGAATACACTTAGCCATTGCAAGATAGGTTTTGCATGCGATTTGTAAAATATGAATAAGATTTTTAGTTGTGTTAGAGAAGTTAAATTTTAGTCAGTTTATCACAGAGAAGATTGGAATTCAAGCAATTAAATGTAGTAATTTTTTTGTCTTAAGCCTGTCATCAGGCGCCACTTTGACCAGAACAGAATTATGAATTTTCTTCCCTAGTTTTGGGATAGGGATAGTTTTGGATATCTTCAAAGAAGGTTAATAAATAGAGATCATCAATTTGGATAAAGTAAGCCTATCAACTTTTACCACGATACTGTCATTGCACCAACTCCTTCTTTAATTTCATGTGGTTAAAACTTTCCATGAACAAGCACATCATTCACTATTGTTTCCTTTATTGGACCTCAAACTTGGACAGATTTTCGAATTCTCAGGAATTTGATGCTCTGTCTGTCTCCATTCAAATAACTGTCTCCCTGTATCGTCAAACTGAAATCGTTATTAAGAGCGATTCCAAAGTACACAATTCTTCATGGCTTCAACATTGGGGCCAGACAACACCACAAGGAGTGTGTGCTGAGATCTTCGCTGAATTAAACCACCTAACTCAGCTGGTTAACGAGCATACTCGAATATCGGACGTGGTACTCGTAGGTCGAGCAGCAAACACTCTTGACTTGTTTCCTACCTCTGACCCTGGTGCCTATATAGGCACATCTGACCATTGTTTCATATCAGCAAATTTCTCGTGTCAAAATACTCCAGTTAAAGAAAAAGCTCCTAATAAAATCGTTTGATATTATGAGAAAGCCAACTGGGACGAGCTTAATAATTATTTTAGGATCTTTATCTTTTCATTATACTTCCTTGACAGTGACGTTGTTGCCAGCGCTGATTGATCACAAGTTTGGTTTTCCTGGGAATGAGAACTTTTGGTATCCCCGCTATTGTTCTGAAGAGGTGTTGTTCAACGCTGGCAAAACTACTGCGTAAGCTTTTATATCTGTCCTACTTCTCGGGTCTCGTTCCGATTGAATGGAAAACCGCATTTGTCTACCCTTTTCCCAAAAAAGACGAATCTTGCTCACCCTCTAATTACCGACCGATTGCAATTACGTCCCTTCTTTCCAAGGTCATGGAAACGCTGATTAATTGTCAGCTTAAGAAATATCTCGGGGCACGGAAGCTTCTCAATGACCGAAACAACGGATTTCGTAGCAATATGTTCACTGGTGATCTCATGGTTCATCTCACCGAACAGTGGAACAAATCTTTACATCGTTATGGGTAAAGTAAGATTAATGCAGTTGATATTTCAAAGGCATTTGATAAAGTCTGGCTTCAAGTTATTTTATCGAAAATGCATGCTTTCGGTATTGCCGAATCTCTTCTTCGTTGGATTAGAAATTTTCTTTCCAACCGTTCAATACAAGTTGTTTTGGACGGATTCAAGTCTGAAACCCTTAAATAAATGCTGGTGTGCGTCAGGGCTCTGTTCTATCTCCAACACTCTTTCTCATTATTATTAATGATCTCCTTCTTCTTATCCAATACATTATTTCGCTGACGATAGCACTCTTAGCTTTTCATATTCGTTATCAGACTCACAACCTTCCTCTTCGGATGTGAAACCGCAACGGCAAAATATCTTTGAATGCTTTTTATAGTTCTTGTTTAAAAATCTAAGACTTTTCTCCGATCTTAGCATTCAGTCATTTCCCTCAGGCGGTAAGTTTATCATCGACGAAAAGAATACGTCTACTTTCTTTGCATACTTGGCTCATTCCATATGTATTGTTTCGTTTCTTCAACATTACTTTCAATTTAATAGCATTAGAAAATAAAATAGAAGCTAAGGTTTGTACCAAAGCACGAAAATCAATTTTCACGCATTCAGGTGTACGCAAAGGATGTGTACCAACTTTGTGGTGAATATATAAAAATTCTTCAAAGAAATTCATCTACCCTCTGACATGAATTAACCACAAAACAGCCATAACGTCCGGAACGTTTTATGATGTGCAATATACCCGTAATCTTCAAAGGAATGAACAGAAACATCATTAATTTTTATTAGGCAACAAACCAAAAAGGATAAAGGAAGCGCACATGCGCACATTAAATGTTGCAAAGTGCGTTATACAATATGCTGCAACAACCAGCATGGTGGTCAGCCTAAAAATCAGGGACCACAAATGTTATTTCTTTTTTTCTTAAGTAAGGATACCATTTCGCTACTCTTTAATGGTTTGATAGTTGATCTTCGGTCGGTGGGTTAAAAATGGTCAATATGGAAATTGTGCGTTGTCATTTCCTTTTCTTGATGATTTTTAGCATCTCGAAGATGGATGATGGATGTGGTCAGCAGTGCGATGATAATATTATACCCATGCGAAACAAATACTCAATGACCCAAAGTCACTGACGGGCTTGACCGCAAGACAACAAGACAGATTGATTCGAACTAGGTAAAAGGTATTCAAATTAATAGTCTTACCATCATTGGTTGGTCGTGTCGTTGTTGTCGTCATTTGATGGTTTCATGGTTTGACGGATGAACGGAGACGTGTAGGACTTTGGTGTCGGTGTCGGTCGATGACTTTTTGGTGACGTGTTTGAAAAGTAATTTGCGGTTGGACCATTGAAGATTGCCATTCACGTCTTCGAAGGGAAGATAAAAGGGCTTTTGGATGAAAGAAAAAGAGGCGTTTCTCTGAATGGAAATATTTCAATACTTTCAATTGATTGTGCAAAAAAGTGTTTTCAATTGTGGTAGTTTGGAATCGGAATCTTTGACGGTTGAGTTCTAAGGGATGTTTACTGTTTTAGATAAAAAGTTGTGTTTTGCTCTTGAAAATCTTGAAAAGTATAACTACGATATATACATTGCTTTTGTCTTGAATTCATATAAATTGAAAATACAGTAGAAACAATAAGATAGAAAACATTGCAAACAAAAACTATTTGCGTGTTTCCTAAAAAGGACGTAGCATGCGAAATATTGTCGTATCTACGGAGTCCATGAGTATATCTAATCAATCAAAGCCGTCGTCCAGTATCGATTAAAGTAAAGCTTGCATTTATATATCCTACCTATAAAATAGTTTGTACAGTCGTTCAACTTAGTATATAGAACAAATCCCAGAACTTTGTATAGTTTCAACAATTTTTAGTTTTTTCTTAGAGAATGAAATCCTTGGAAACGTTTCAGGATTAATTTTCTTCTTGTCATTGGGATAACTTGAGACTTTTTTTGATTAAGTTTTAACTCATTTGTAACAGAACATTTACTAATTTTACAAAGGTCTCGTTGAAATATAAAACAACATCCTCTATATTGTTAACTGGTCGAGCCAAGTACAGTTGAACATCATCGTCATAGAGTTGTACAGTGGAATATTTGCAAACAGATGGCAAGTCATTAATAAATTGACAGACCTAATAAAACTTAGGATTGATCCAAGCGGAACACCCTGTCGTTAAAGCAAGCCGTTTGAAAACGTTTCATTCCAAAAAACTCTCTGAAGTCAGGTTTTTGAAGTTTTCAGCAAAGAATGGTTTACTTTGTCTAAAGCCTTCGAGCAGACTAAAAGGCGTAAGAAATCCTTAATCATCTTGTCTTATATATATTCTAGTATGTTAACAATGGCAGTGTGTTTAGACCTTAAACCTGATTGACCAGGAAAAAAAAGGTTATGCAAGGATAAGTGCTCAAGAATCTGTTGATCTCAAAAACTTTCTATAAGTCTAAAATCACTTGCAGGCACAGACTTAATTTTAGTTTGCATAACTCTTACTTTCTTCCATGACTTACTACGAGATCAGCATCAATTTACTTATTCTTATTTCCAGATGATAAACAACGATTAACCGTATAAGCAACAATCTTAAAAAACAAATTTAAAAATTCAAAAATGATTCACTCAGTACATTCCTAAGGAATTTAACGACTGATGCTTCAACTGCTATGGAAAGAAGCCAAGCGCCTGAAAAGACATCAGTTACAAAACTCGCCCTTGAAATTTCAAGATTGGAAATGGATCGGTAACCCGAATAAAAAAGCTAACCTTTTCGCGGAACATCTTACGAATGTTTTCAAGCCATACTCATCAAACGCGGCTGAAAATAGCTTACAGTTTGTTGATAAGATAGATGAAAGTGAAATACCAATTGTTAGACTTAAAGAAATAAAAAGTATATGTTTACATCCACTACCAAATAAAAAATCACCAGGTTGCGATCTTATTACTGCTCAGGTTATGAAAGAAATGCCATTGAAAGCCTTCATAAAACTTCAATATATACAAAATGCATGCCTTAAGCACCGGTATGTCCCGCACCATTGGAAAATTGCTGAAGTAATTGTCATACCAAAGCAAGGTAGACCAACTTCAGAAGTGACGGCTTACAGACCAATATCGCTTATACCAATTATGGCAAAAGTGTTCGAAAAACTGCTTCTGAAGAGACTTGGCAAAATCATAGAAGAAAGAAGGTTAATCCCAAACTATCAGTTTGGCTTTAGAAATAAAAATTCCAAGATAGACCAAGTTCATAGAATATCGGATGTAATAGAAAAAGCATTAGAAGAAAAACAAATAGGTTCAGCTATTTTCTTAGATGTTGCTGAAGCTTTTGACAAGGTTTGACATGAGGGACTTGAGTACAAACTGCAAAGGGGTCTTCCCAGGCAGTACTTTGAAATATTAAAATCGCACATCTCAGACCGATTGTTAAGAGTAAGGTACGATCAAGAATACTCGGAATTGAAGAAAATAGAAGCCGGTGTACCACAAGGAAGTGTCCTAGGTCCTACCCTGTATTAACTATACACAAGGGATATTCCAGTTGGTAATCACACCATAATTGCTACTTTTGCAGATGATACCTCAATTTTGGTACCCGACAAATGTGACTCTAAGGCAGCAGTAAAACTACAAAATACCGTCGAAAAATGGCGTATCAAACTCAATGAAACAAAATATTCACATATAAACTTTACAAATAAATAGATGAACAATATTGAAATATTTATTAATAATCAAGCTGTAATTTGCGCCAATACGGCCAAATACCTTGGAATGATTTTGGAAGCAAAGCTAAAGTGGAAAGAGCACATCAAAAGCAAAGAGAAGAACTAAACTTGAAATATAAAAAAATTATTGGTTACTTGGTCACAACTCTGATTTATCAATCCAAAACAAAATAATGCTGTATAATCAAGTACTAAAGCCTATTTGGACCTATGGAATCCAATTATGGGGCTGTACAAAGAAAACAAATACCGAAATCATCCAAAAATTCCAAAACAAAGTCCTTCGTGGAATAGTTAATGCACCTTGGTACATAAGAAATACCGATCTACATCGTGACTTACAAATAGAAATGGTTACAGAAGTGGTTCAAAAATACGCTGTATCGCACAACCAGAGACTGCAAAGTCATACTAATTCTGAAATGGAGTCCGTCTTGAATATAAGAAACCATGTTCGGGGATTAAGAAGAACCAAGCCTCATGAGCTTATGGTCTAAAAAAACATGGGAAAGTATTAAAAGTTTAAACTTCCCCCAAAGTGATTGTACAAAGTTCCTTCAAGATTGGTCCTAATGAAGAGGTGGTTTAAGTGGTTAAGAGTACTACACTACTTGGTGTGCCAAGTGTCTTTTAAAGATTTCCTTCCTTGCAAAAAAAAAAAATCAATTTACTTATCCGTCGTAAATAGTTTTAAAAGGTTTTGGAGGTATTCAATTTTGATGCATAGTAATTACTTTTTGAGTTTCTAATCACTACAGTGATTATTTTTCAATTTTCTGTAGAGTTTTTGCTTACATTTAATAGCTTCATCAACCTCCGCATTGTACCAGGACAACTTTTGTTAGTTTTGGTTGGAAAACTTTTTCTTGAAAACGATTTAACCTAGCATCAAAGTCGGAAATAAAATTACAGTCATCCCAAAGTGTTAGAAACGTGATATGATGAAGATCAGCCAAGTTTATCGACCGAAAACTATAGAAAAAGTATAATTCAATTGCTACCTATAGAACCGGTAAAGCTTTGTTATTATCAGAAAGATAAAAATTTAATATTTTCTATTTGTTTTTTTTTTCTAGAAAGTGCTATTAAAATAAATTAATCTCAAGTAACCCCAAAAAAAAGAAAACATTTAGGTTGTAGTAACGACTGACAGTTTATATTTTCCTTCATCCCTTTTAACTTCATCATCTCCTTTCCGTCAGTATATTTCAATCTATAAGCCCAAATTTGATATTCCTGAGATGAATGACAGCAATCATTAAAATCGAATAATTCGTTTCAAATATTTTGTAATCGTTAAATGGGGTTTGCTTCGCCTTTCCAAGAAGTGTCATGAGACAAAACAATAAAGAATACACAGGATACACGCAATACCGCCCGAAACTTGACATCCATAATAATTTTCAAAACAAAAAGGAGCAAAAGGAACTTTATTCATCAGTTAAAAGAACCAACATTGAAAATATACAAAAATTGTAATTCAATCCAGATATGCTCGTAAACAACAACTGCACCAACAAAAACAACAACAACCAAACTGCTGCTGCCTAAGCGTTAGCAGTGCGCAGCTCAATGCTCAAGGCAGTGCTGTACATTCCTCAGTCAGAATTCTAATTGCGTTATATCAATCAAAATATAATCCTTTACCGATGACGTGGGTCGCTGTCGCTGTAGCTGCCGATGTTTCTGTTACTGCAGGTTGCCTTATAATTCTTCCTCCCCCTTGCCCTCTCATCAAGAACCAACAAAAAGACAATGGAAAAACTATCCCCACATTTGGTTTTTCGTATTTGTGATATGATTTCCACTTAAATCCCTTTTAGGAAAAAAGATTTTTTCAAACTCTCAAGAATCCTAAGATATTGTTCCCATAGAATCATTATGTACAACAGGTGATTGACATCGTGTTTCTGGGCCGAGAGTGGAGAGGATACAAAGTGGGGTAGATTGAAACGAATATGGAAAAGCCAAACAAAGACCATCTCTCCATCCGCCGCCACGCCACCGTCAGCCATAAACAAAATCTCAAACAAAGAAAAACCAACGCGTGATAAAGGAAACCGAACATTTCCGATGCGTAGCGTCGTACACTGTACGCAGACGCATCACATAGGTAGACAGGTTTTCCCAATCCCCAATAATGTAAGCTGTTTGTACCCACAGCTGGAGCAAGCTGTGTGTCGATACGTCCATACAACAACAACAACAAAAATGACGCCGCACCGAGCCACAAACGTGGATGGGCGTCAATTTTATCACGATTCTTGAAAACACGCACCTGATCTTAATGGATCTTTGGGGCTTCGAGAGTGCATCTGGATGCAGCTTCACCACGTTGCATTATTATCGCAGTAAAATCGTGACGATGCCTTTAAAGGTTCTCTATGTCTATGGCCATGTCTATGGCCATGTCTATGGCTTTGCCTATGACTTGAACTTGAAGTTGCAGTGCAGTTGCATTTGTAGTCGCTGTATACCGCCCAGAGGGAAAAAGGCCAGGCGGAAGGTGAAGATGAGCTGAGGAAAACATGTTTTTCTATTCGTTTTCTAGCGTTTTCCCTTTTTTTCCAATGATGCATCTTTGTGTATCCCCTCCCCCCACCACCTTTTCTTCATCACAATCAAACTTGTGACTTGGGGAAAGGAATCTTAATAACGATCATGTCGATGAAAATGAAACACTACAGTCTGCGTCTATAAGGTCTCTAAAAGGTGTAGGAAAAAAAATGGAGTCAAGAACAAACAAACAGGAAGGAAGAGAAGCAAGTTCTTGGTTGGAAGAATGTTGGGAAAATTTTGTAACGACTTTTTTGAGCATACATTTAGTTAAAGGTATAGATAGATGTTTTATGGAAAATATATGGGAATTTTATGTATCAATTGTTTTTATTAGATTTCGATTACCAAGCTCATATGATGTTCTAAATGGGTTCTAAAAATTACATACTTTCAAGAAACCTCCATCAAAGGATGGAAGATTTTTCTAAGGAACTGTACGAAAATTTTCTTTAGTTAACAGATTCTAACCAAAATGGCTTGATTGAGGTGATTGATTGTCGCTTAAATAATACAGCCAAAGCTTGAACAGTACCAATGATAAGTGTCTCGTCTCAGAGGCTTCGCTTTAAAGGTGATTGCCACTTATGAGGGTTAGGCAGTTATACAAAAATCAACTTAAGTGCACATAGGCATTCCTCGCCCATACAGCCTAAACCATTGAATCGATTTAGTTCAACTTGAAAATTAAGGTTTTTAGCAGATCCACGTTACATAAAAAATCGAAAAGTCGAGGGTATTTACGAATTTTAATATAAAAATAAAGGTTTTTAGGTTTTTAAATGTTCTCAGAAACTATTGAAACAATACAATTATTTCTGAACAAGCTCTTATATCGTTTAAATAATATTTGATCATCAAAAATGTCTAACTCTTATTTTAATTTTTCGTTTTTTTCTTCAAAATTCTATATCTCAAAAACAAGCCAAAATTTTATGAACGAAATTAAAATGAGAAACTTTTTTATTTTTATTTATTTTATAGACACTAAATAACTGCAAAAAATGTTTATAACAAAATTGAGGATTGAGAAAGTGTAAAATGACCTTTAAAATAATTTTGGAAAAAGAGGATGAAAAATATTAAAGTACATTTTTTTAAGATAACCTTATCTCAGGGGCATATTTTTAATTTCGAATAGAGCTTACGTAATTCGTTCCGATTTGTCATATTAAAAATGTTTACATTTCTCGACGTTTAAAGGTTCTTAGAATCGAAACCAATTTTTAAAGAGATCTCTGTGTGTGCATGTCGGGATATCATCCGGTCGTCCAAATCTCAAGAACTATTGCAGATATTAACTCCAAATAAGTTGTGGGGTACAGATAGTAACACAGAAAGATGAAGAACAGACTTTAATTTCGTGTTTTTCTTACTATAGCAATTTAACTGATAATTTCCCATTCCGTCTGTCGATTTGCCTTGCTTAAAAGTTTGTAGGTTTTTTTTTCGGGTTAAAAAAAGTTGTTAGTTGAATTATTCTTAAAAAATTTTTCATATAAAGAAATAGTTTAGTTTGAAAATCTTCTTTTGTTAAATAGATTTTTAGTCGGAAACAAATTTTTACCAATTTTAAGTATTGTTTTTTTTTTAGGTTTTTATTTTTTCTAAAAAAATGTCAGTTTGATTCTTCTCCAAATTTTACTGAACGTTGACAACAATATTTTTTAAAAGATAAAAATCCAAAATTTTTGAAAAGATATTTGAGTCGAAAATCAATTTTTAGCAACTTATATTAATTTTTTTGTTTAAGTTTTTATTTTTTTGTAAAAAAAACATTTAAAAACATTTTTCCGAATGTTGAAAACAATATTTCTTATAAGGTAAAATTAGTTGTAAGCCATAATCTCAAATTGTTGTGTCGAAAATCAATGTTAGCCAATTTTTGTTAAACATTCTTTTAAGTTTTTATTTTTTGTTGAAAAAAACTGTCAATTCGATTTTTTTCAAAATTTTACTGAATGTTAAAAACGTTGTTTTGTTGCACGAATTTTTTTGTAGATGAAATCATTTTTTATTCGTTAAATGTTCAGGGTCACAGTTTTTTTTAGTTATTTTGATTTATAAAAAACCGTTAATTGGATTTCTTTCCAAAAATATACTGGTTTGGTATCACGTTACAATATATAATATAAAATTTAATTCAAGTCTCTAGCGTCATTAGTTCTTGAGATATTTAGATTTCAACAAGTTATCACCTTTTTTAAAACTGCTATGGTAAAAAAAACCACCCACGCAATTTTTCTGAGAGCCCTTTCTGTATCGATATTTTGTCAATAAATGAAGGTACTGATGACTGAATGGCTGTGTTAACAAGTAAAATTGCTATATATGGGGCAAAAGCAACCCATGCTAGGTTCATCAGGTGAGAATGCATCTTCAAAAAGTTACTGTTTGGTGTGAATCTTGCGCCGGCTTCGTAATTAGTCCGTACTGTTTTGAAAGCAACATTAGTCAGGCGGCCATCATCAACAGTGAGCTCTACATAACGAGGATAACTAATTTCTTATGGCCCAAATGAATCTAATTGGACCTAGACGTGATTCCAGCATACACCACGATTGACGTTTTGAATGAACGATTTGAGGGTAAGGTTATCTCTCGCAGGGGTGATGTGAATTGTCCACCAAGGTCATGCGATTCGACCGCCTAGACTTTTTCTTTTGGGGCTTTTTTAAGTCGCATGTCTATACAAATAAACCACAACCGACCGATGCCCTAAAGGTGAACATAACACAGGCCATCGCTCAAATTCACCCCGATCTATGCGGAAGAGTCATTGAAACGTGGACCACTCGGAACCGTGCAACCGTAAGAAGCCGAGGCGGGGATTTGAATGATGTCATATTCCACATTTAATAGCATACAGACGCTTTTTAAATAAAATAAATTATTTTGTTAATACCTCACACCCGCCCTTATTGAAAAACCCTATATTAACCTCTCTTTCAATCACTATCTTTTAGGTTGGGACATAACAAACGAAGGACTACTTTTTGTTATTTTTATCTTTCGCTGTTAAAACAAAACTGAACGTACTTCCATTTTAATAGTTGGGTTCTTATTCATGGGGATTTAGTGTATAGCGAAATAATGCTGACTGAATTACATTACATTACATTACATTACATTACATTACATTACATTACATTACATTACATTACATTACATTACATTACATTACATTACATTACATTACATTACATTACATTACATTACATTACATTACATTACATTACATTACATTACATTACATTACATTACATTACATTACATTACATTACATTACATTACATTACATTACATTACATTTCAGCAACTAGACTATGTAAGGTGATAACAACACAAGACATTAATACAAGACAGAAGTACAGAAGAGAAAGAACAACAGAAAGAAAGAACATATGACAACAGCACGCGGTATGTTTCGAGACGGTCTCCCATGTTTATACTGCTCACTGATGCTCGATTTCGGTGATCGATGGGAACCGAACCTTTTTTTTTTAAATGCATTTTTATTAATTCATCCTTAAACCTATCTTAAAGCTAGACAAAAATTCATAAAACTAGCCTAATTATCCATAACTTACAACTAACTTAATGGTCCCATACGGACACTCTGAGTTAAACTATAACACTAACTACTAATGCCTTTCGGCCCTAAGATGTATTTTACTTCAATTTAAATTTTATTTATTTCTGCATTTATTAGAAAATTTTGAAAAAAAACTAATATCAAGATCCTTTTTTATTTTTACTTAAAAACTACTTAATAAGGTCCTTATTAAAAAACTTAAAACTAACTTAAACTACCTATTCTACCTATAAACTACTTAAGACTAGAAGAACCACAGCAGCAAATCTAATTATCTAACATAACCTGTTCAGCCACAGCCCTACTGAACCGAAGGAGCTCTGCTCCCGATTGTACAGGAGTCGCCTACATGGTAGATTAATAGAACTGCCAATCTATCCTGTATCAGACCGCATCTATCTAACAAGAGGAATGCCTCTGGTGGAATAAAGCCGCTCAAGCGTGCACTTTCAAAATACTCGTCGTTCGGATAGAACGCCCCGAAAATTAAATTGTTGGTCGAAGACATAGCTCTGGCAATGTGACGAGTTTTATCAAGAAATTGTCAATATTGTTGATTCGAGCCCCGTTGTATAGGACCTCGTTGAAAAAGTAATGCACATAAGAAGATTCGGCTGTTCGATATAAGCCAGTACAGCGTCGTAAACACTACCGCTCGAACAACCGAAACTTCTCCATCTGGGAAGGAGCAACGTTGAACCACACAGGACAACCATAAACGATCATTGGCCGTATGAGGGCCATGTAGCAAATTACTTTCACTCTGGGGTCAAGCCGACTGCTAAAAAACAGCCGTTTCGTCAGAGCGAAGGCTCCTCTGGCCCTGGTCAGAGCAGCATTTATATGTATGTCGAAATATAAATACTGATCTAACCAGATACCGAGGTACTTCACTACACTTTTGCTCGGTAATGGCTGCCCATGAAAATCAACGATGACCATCTTGCGCCAATTCTTACACGTATCCCTCGTGGTCCTAGCCAACGGAGTCCGGAACAGAATTGTCTCCGACTTCTGGACATTTATTTTCAGTTTCTAGTCGCCGCAATATCGCTGAATCTTGTCGAAATCACGCTGCAAGAGAATTCTAATAATCTCAACCTTTCGGGCCGTTCTGTACGCAATTAGATCGTCGGCGTACGCAATTGCCTTTGTAAGTCTACCTATCAGATCGCTGGTGTAAATGCTGAAGAGAATCGGCGAATTCACCGCTCCCTGTTGAAGACCATTTTTAATTGAGAATGTTGTAGAAGTTACATTGCCACTTTTGACAACAAACTTTCTACCGTTAAGCATATCATAAAGTATATACAACAATGGCTTGCTAATGCCAAGCCTGCTCAATTTTAGGTAAAGACCCTCTAATTATACGGTGTCAAAGGCCTTTTCCAAATCAACCAGAACTGCACCTGTGCATTGTTGTTTTGAATTATTGCATTGGATATCAGAAACGAGTTTAGACGCAGCATGAATTGCGTCATGACCCGCCTTGAACCCGGACTGTTTATCCGGAATTAATTTGTTGTCCGCAACAACAATGCTGATGCTCGGAAGAAGACTTATCGACCGAAGATTTGACGGGTTGGAGTTGTCCTTTCCCTTTTTCGGGAGAGGATGAACCACAGCGGTCTTCCAATGCACTGGATAATATGCATTATTCAGTGCATTGTTGAAGAGTGTGGTGTAAATGTCAATTGTTTCCGTCCGTTAATGTCTTAGTACAACGTTGGATATACCATCGACACCTGCTGACTTTTTGTTTTTTATTGAATTGAAGATGACCTGAAGCTCAATCTTCGTCACTAAAATGGGACTTGGTCCCGTTTGCTTGGCGATTATGGCATTTGCCAAGGAGTCGTCATTGAACCGCATGAAACCGCTGTTCTCAGATCGCCAATGTGTGATATCATTACGGAGGTAAAAGTGATTAAGTAGGGCTCTGTTTTCCAGGTCGTGGTTGGGGCGAATGCTAACATTCACCTTGAACACTTGCTGGAAAGCAGCTTCCACCGCCTCCACTTTTTCCTTCGGATCTTCAATTATATAAAAATCATGGTCAAAGATGGCTTCTTCTGGATCTATTTGCGCTGTCATGAGTACGTCTCTGTTCTCTTCGGTTCTTTTTCCTGAATATCTTGTTGATTTTGGGGAACATACTAGGGTCACTCGAATTAACTGACCGGATCTTGCGGTCCCAGTACTTGTTAATTGATAGCCTGTAGTTCTCCTTAATCAACAGATTGACATTTTTTATTGACGATTTCAGTGTCCTAACCTCCAAGTCGCGTGGGTCTGTAAGTCGTCTGTGCAAGTTTTTGAGTCTTGTCAGTAAGCCACTCTTGTGCCTACGTAGTGCGTCAATTGTCGCGTTTCTGTAAGCGTCTATTTGGTCCCGTTCTCTGTACTTTGGAATTGTCCGTTCCATCGTTCGTTTTATTGTTTCGTTCCATCTGTTGTAAATGTTGGTCAATTTCTGTATTTGTCAGGTTTCTGTTGTTTGGTGGGGCTATGTAACTAGAACGAAGTTTTCTTGCTAAGGCGTTGTTGAAACGAGGCCAACGCATCTTACTGTAATTGTAAGAGTGCGTTGCAACGTATTCTTCCAATTCCACGCGTTCGTTCAGAATCTGCATTACAGCAGCCAGTCCGCAGTGATCACTGTCGTACTCAACTGTCTGTAGGCAGTTTCGCGGGTGATTAACCACTTTGTCTGTAACTGTCAGTCTGGTGTCGTACAGCAAAAGATCCAGAAAGGAGCCGCTTTTTGGATACGATGGCTTTTCAGTAGCCAGCAGGTCGACGCCAAAGCTTTATCAGTGACTGACTGAATTAGTTCTCAAATTTTAACACAAACTCCAACTGATTTATTTAATGAAAGGTAGGCACTTAGAACTTTAGTCTTAGGGCAACATAGATAAAAGACTAACACTGCTAAAACTTCTGTTCTGCTCAAAATAAGAAATAAGCTTATTTTTTTGTAAGTTGAATGAATACATCAATGTACAAAACGTCCGTACTTGGAGAGATGCTTATATACTTAAGTTTATGTCAAAACACCATTGCATTTACAAAAACACGACTGTTTGCTGTGCTTTATCGGTAAATGGAGTTGCTAGTTAACGCTAATAATGCCTTAACGATTCACCACTTAGAGGACAACAATTCATTAATTACTAGTTATATACGGCCACAACCTCCGAGCCAGCTTTAAAAGTCATAGGTATGTCAGAAATCATATTTAAACTATGATGTAAGAAGAGTATCTTTTAAAGAAATTTTATTACAAGTTATTTGAAAAAAAATGTTATTTGTTATCCAACAAAGACCCTTTAGAAGTTTGAAGGTCTTTAAAATAATTATAAAATATTTTTCTTAAAAAAATATATATTATCTAAGAAAACAAAAAGTTTGCTGAACTTTACATTTTTTCTTAACATAATTGTAAGTGATTTTTTTTTCATTAAAAGTCAAGTTTACAAATTTTGAAATTTAGCAATAAACCCACATTTGAGAAATGTTAAGCGAGTGCAGTAGTTAAATTATTAGGTTTTTTAACCTGTTAATTTGAGAATAAAAATTGATACGATTAATATTCATAAAGTCATTCGAGATTATGGCGTAAAGTCGCCTCTTTTGCGAATAGTTTTATTGAAAACATAAGTTGCAGACTTTAGTTGAGCGCTTGCTTCGTTTAACTGCGACTGTGTTCATTTTCACGAAGTTAACAGAAACTTTATTGAATTCTATCATTATTCGATTTTTAGGCTGCTTCATGTCACATCTTATTCGAAGCAAAAGACTTGCTTGTTTCAATGATGTTGTTTTTTGTACAATTAAAAAAAAAATCCATCTTGACTTGATATATTCTCAAAGTCGAATATATTTTGAAAAACTTTTCTTTTTTGAATCCAATATCATCAACGTCACTACTCGACTTTTTGTTTTTCGTTGAAATTATAACCAACATTTTTTATTTAAATATTTTCATTTCTTATAAACATAGATCTTTAGGGCCATCATTGTTTGGACCACGTTGCCCTTTTCACACCTCGAAAATAACAACAACAATTATGGGAGAAAATAATTGAACATTTTAGAAACTGTCCGTTTTCTAGGGTCAAGTAGATTGCATTTGACCTCTCAATTCTCAACAATATGTAAACATATTAGCATCACTTGACCACACTAAGGCGCATCCCTATGCAAAGACCTAGAAATCATATACCTCTAAGATATTAGCATACAGTGTGCAGCATCTTTCTGAGAGTCATTTTAATTGTTTTATTACATAAAAACGATTAAGCATCCTTTAGGACAGTATTTTTATTGTCGCCCTGACTTTGTGACTCACGAAACGCCCCATGAATAAATCCTATGATTTAAATTTCATCTAAGCAACAAATAGTCCTTCTTGTTGCACATCTGCTCATCACTCACTCACTCACTCAAAATCAAAAACGTGCAACTATCGTTAATTATGATTATTTTCCAAAGACTAACCAGTTTCAAAATCTAGCTATACCTACCCCAGAAAATAGAAAAAAGAGGTCAGTGCGGGGATGATGAGTACATGATTCAAGATTTATTACATAGTCACCCTGTGTCACTCTTCTGGTACTGTACTTTTGAGATTCAGATTCAGATTCATTAATTCATTCAGGGTGTCATTTTATGAAGACTTGATTGGTACTGGTATTATCATAGTTTTGAAAACTATCGTTATCGTCATCACAGTCATTATCATGCATAGAGTAGGTTTACTTGTATACATTGTTCTCCGTTACGGCGTTACATGAATCCATTTGGGGATGGATGTAATTTCATGGTTTGCCTTGAGGTGTGGCTGATGGTTGGTGGTTCAAAAAACCAGAATTTTGTAAAGCTATATTCAAAAAATGTCCACCGGTTCTTTTTTCTTATGTTTCTGATGAAATTGCATATAGGAATATGGGGAGATACAATATCTAACTGCTTGCTCTACATTTTTACTTTATACACCCTAAACAATCACCCCGCATAACGCATAAATATAAAGGCTTTCATGCTTCTGATCGTAGAATTATTTACAATGTTATATAGGATTTTCTTGAACTCGTTGTTGTAAAGTGGTTTCGGGAACACGTGTCATTGGACAAAAGATAAAAAATAGAAAAACAAACAAACGGGTTGTTAGATGATGGTTCGAGTTATCATTTATGATAAATTATTATTATTATGTACATAAGTTACCTTCTTCCCCAAGTTATCATCATCTATCTTAAGTAAACAAAACGGTACAAGTAACTTAGAACTTGAAACTTGAACTAGAGAAACAAAGATGTAGGAAAGTTTGTTTTGTAAACAAAAAATGTATCTTACATTTTGTATCAATAAATAAATAAAGAAAAAGTACAGTCCGAATTTGACTATAGAAGTTTGAATCAAATTCTTCTACTTTAAAAAAAAAGAGGTTTATGGATTCAATTGTAGATAAACACTATGAGGTTGTCAACTATCTGATACGGAAATAAAACAATTCAACTAGAAATTATGGAGATTTTTGTAAAAATAAAGGTCCGAGAAATCACTTAAAAGTGATAAACACAGTGTTGAAAAGCTGCGGTAGTATAAGTCATATATAAATATAACAAAAAGAAAAGGGCCTAGTTCGTTACCCAGAGGTACTTCATGATTAATCTTTGATTTTAACTGTTGGGCAGTACCAAGTACAATTTGTAACAAAGTGCTTGTTTGTATCTTGACGACAATAATACCTGTCGGCCAGGTTTTGCAACTTTCTTGCCATGTCGAAGTTCTTGCTTTACCTACTCGTGGTGGCCCCCGGGCAATGCATTGTGTTAGCTAAAATTGCAAGGGCGAAGTTGCCTGACTCTTCAGGATAGGTTGCGGAGATTAGCACTTTTCCTAACTGAACTGACTTTTGGCTATTGTGGGAGCCCCTTAGGGAAAGGCTTCTCAAAGCTAGGTTTCAGTGTAGAGTACGACCCGTCACCATTATACAGTGTTAAGCCCGAAAGAGCTCGCATCCGATGAAGAGAAATAATGCTTTTACAGTCAACCAGGATCCGCTTACAACAACATACCCCTTGGAGATATTATTTTGTTTATGGGAGACTTCAATGCTAAGGTTGGAAGTAACAAAGACGGGCTAAGGCATGTGATGGGTGTTCATGGTGTCTGTAATTGCAATGATAATGGTAAGAGCTTCATTGATTTCTTCAACGCCAATGGCCTTGTGATTGGTGGCACTATGTTTGAACACAAACTGTGCCATAAAATTAGCTGTGTGTCGACGAACAGGCAAGCGTCTTCCAACCAATACAGCACTTCGCTATTAGTCGACGCTTTAGAAGAAGGTCTCTTCGATGTCCAAGCGTAAGTACATCAACGCATTGGAGCAAGAAGCAGAAGATGCTGCAAACAGGTGCGACTGCAGGACCTTTTACAGAATAACAAAAAGGGCAGACCGGTGCACACAGCTCAAACAAACAACTGGTGAAAGAAGTAGACGGTACATTGCTAAGTTCGATGAATGAACAAGTCAGAAGGTGGAAAGAACACTTTTCCTCGGTTTAAAACTGAGTGTTTGCAAAGAACGTGCAGCCGATACCTTTTGAAGTGCCGCAATTGAAGCACTTAAGAACATCAAATCGGTAGGACTTGATGGAATTTCCGCAAAACTTTTACAAGCAGCGCCAAACGTCATCAAGCGAAGTGGTTGAGCTTCTAAATAAGAAGATCTTACAAAGTGCGAAAATTGGAGAGTTCTACCTGCCGTTGACTAAATAGTAGCAAAAATCATACTGAAACGCATCAAAAAACATCTTGAGGCCACACTCGATACCGAACAAGCAGGATTCCGCGCTGCATCTTCCTTTATTGATCATACCAACATCCTGCGGATCATTATTGAGCAGTGCGTTGAAGATCGACCACCACCAAACCTGCTTCTTCGAAAAGGCTAACTCTCTGATAGGATCATGGATCTCCATCAAATGAGAGAGAAGCAGAAGTCGTGAGGCTGAAAATGCTTTTCGGCAAAAACAAAAATGAACAGCCTCGGAACCCGATCCGCAATGGCAAAGCAAAAGCGGCGTTCGGTACGCTATCGAACATTGGGAGGAATAACTCTATCAGCTTAAAAACAAAGTTACGACTCTTTCGCACAAATGTCAAATCGCTTCGAAAAGGTAACGATTGCATTGCAGGCCAAGCAATGCAGTGGAATCTGCTCACACAAGAAGGAAGAAGAGCTGGATGACCGACAAGCACATGGCTCAGGACTGTCGAGGAGGAATCAGCGACAGTAGGCAAGACATGGAGCAAGCTGAAATACATCTCTGGAACTCTCACAAGATAATAGCGCGTAGGCGTAGTAGAGGCCCTATGCCCCTTAAGGGGTTCCCAACGGACTTAACAGTTCTGAGTGATTGAGGAAGTAAATAAGTACAAGGTTTTGTAGATTGCAAATAAATTACACTTTTCCAATTTGGGAGGCATTCCCAAAATGCAATCAGAGCTTAGTGTTTCTTTCGTTTCTCTTCGCACAAGGGTCTTCCCATCTCCAACATGGAGCTTCAATTTTGATTCGTCCAAAAAGATGACATTGTTCCATATGTCTAGAGTTCAATTTAGGTGCTCCTGAGCCCAAGCAATCGTTTTTCTTTGACTGTTTCTGAAAAATCCGGCTTCAGTACCGGCTTGAGTGCCTGAATCCAAGAGCCTTTTTCTCATTGAGCTTGACGAAATTACTTTGCCTGTAGCTTCACACAGATCGTTTTTAGGGTCCACCGAAGTCTTGAACCAATGCCGACGACTCTACAACACCAAGAAACGATCTTCCACTGGGGTCGTCTTTTTTGGTCTCCCTCAGTGTTTTTGCCTGTTAGAAGTACCGATCTCACGATATTTTTAAAAATTCCATGCTACAGTTTGTTGAGCAATATCAAGTCTCTTAGAAATTTCACGTGATGTCAAATTGAGACCTGAAAGATACAAAATATTGGCTTTATGTTATGGACTGATTTTTCCCATTTTTTTCCACAAAATCACTTCGGTGGGTATTGGACTACTAACACGAAACAAATTCAGCTCTTATTGATAATAACACCAAGTTTTATATAGTGTTTGAATGACCTTGCTACCTAGTGCAAAAAAAAAACTCTTAGCGTTCCTTAATTCCACGAACTGATCTCGAAAAGGGTAATGAAATGTTAGATCAAAAGCACTGTAAATAAAAGTGTTTTGGGAGTTAGTTAATTTATTATGGCAACGCAAGCTTAGCTATGTACATTCTAAATAAACTTCTCAGCGACGTTAAGAGTGCTGCTTCTTCTTTAAAACTGAAGGTTCAAATTCAAGATTAATTAATTTAACAAAGAAAAGGCAGTCATAAATCTAAACCATGATCTTAAAGTTAATTATTTTTTTTTTTATAATTTTTGGAATTAGAGAATTCTTTTTTTTCATTAGGTATAGAATGAAAAACAATCTCACAAAATGCACATGCAGAAGCTTATATCTTCGAGCTCATATTTTACAAAAAGACTACACAAATACCGACTGATCCTAATTAAGAATTTTGTTTCATTTTAAATTTCCTGTTCTAGAATTCCAAAACCACAAAATTGAACTACCTATTTATGCCAAGTTGGTCAGTTTACCTAAGAAAGAAGGTAAACAAAGTCAGTTGAGCTTATCTTATCCACCATTAAATTATGATCTTTAGGATTAACTGACCTCTGATTATGTCAATTGATTAGAAAATCTGTATCTGAGATTGTTTTACAATTCTTCCAAATATTTCTTTTGAGTAAAGTACCAATAGGTTTGTGTGTTACCTGCTTCATCATTTGTTTTCGTCTCAGATTTCCAATTTGCATATTTCTGCAAATACCTTTCTTAGAGCTTCAGAGAGTTTTTCAAACCATAGCTAATCCTTTTTGCAGCTACATCAGAAGAGTTGTGAATCTTTTATGTTGTTTGAACTATTCACCAAAAGGTTAACCTATGCTACATCATATGAAAAGACAGATTAACGCCTTTGTTGTGGGTGGCACGGAATATGTATATGTATGTCCTTTTTTGGTCCTGTCTTAGCATTCATTTTACATTTGACAATAAGAATTTTTAATAAGAAATTATCACACAAGAATACCCAACAAAAGGATGCAATTTTCATAACAATGAACTTGACCAGCAGGAGATATTGAAACCTAGAAAAAAGATGATTTCGAAAGGAAGTGGTTTGTTTTTAGCGCCAATAGTTTTGAGATGAGTTCATTTTGGCGGGAAATGTCAAATATCAAAAACTAAACATAAAGATCGATGATGTTTTTTTCTTCTAACACAAAAGTTAACAAAATTCAAATGAGAATATAATCGATTATCAGATGGTATTTATCTTTGTATTCCGCATTTGATGAGTTTTAAATTTGGTATTGTCATAATTTTCAAAGAATTACCATCCTGTCAGCATTGAGTCAATAATATGATAAATGATTGATACGAATCTTAAGGCATGAAAGAAAAGGTTTAACATACAGCAGACAAGATTTTGGTATCAACTGACATTCTAAGGACTGGAATTGCAGGTTACAGGGTAGTGTTTCATAAAAATCGGGCCAAAATTGGTTTGGTCCTTAGGTTATATTGACTTTGAATTATATGCATACACGTGCGACTTCGGGAAGTCCCACAAGTCAAATGGAATCAAACTAACACCTTAGATTGCCATTAAATAAATCACTAATGTAGGGTTTCCAAAGTGCTGAGAGCTTTGTGACATGTACTTTTCTTCTGTGTAAGCCGATTTTGGGAACCGACCTATGAAATTCAGACTAAATGAATTCGGCAAACAACGATGTCGTCGATGACGGTAATGTGCGTCATTCATAATGCCAAATATGGACTGATGTCTACGCCAGGCAGATATTTTGCGCACTCTTGGATCTCATGTGGATTAGTACAAATTTCGCAGCATTGTTTGTCGAAGTAACCATTAACAGTGAAAAACCCTCATCACTGAAGATCACTTTCCGAATTAAAAATTGGAGCCTTTTTTGAATACATCAAATCGACACCCACCATCTCCATCGATTTCAAGGCCAAATCTGACAACATCTACAGTGAAGAAATGTATAGAGCTACGTCTAGTCTCGTTCTGACATCCCTGCCAAACTCAACCGGTTGTGCAGGATGACTATTGAGAGTTCGAGCTGCTCCTACACAGAACCACTATCTGCCAAAAATATGTCCAATTAGTCGCATATGGTGATGGCTGACATCATCGAAAAAACTCAGCGTGATGTCAATGGGGCTTTTGTTAGAATTGAGACAATGGCGGCAAAATTGAATGTAGAGGTTAATGAGGCAAGACAAAGTGCATGCTGTCATCAAAAAAGGACTTTGTCAAAACGTCACCATCGACAGACGTAACTTTGAGGTTGTTAAGGACTTTGTCTACCTTTATCCGTTATGCCAGAAATCCAAACAATAACTGAGATCAAACGAAAAGCACTCTTCCTAACCGCTATTTCTTTGGATGAAGAAAGGAATTGAGTATCAAGTGTCGCTGTGTAAGACTTTTAACATCCCTGTCTTCATATATGCTGCAGAAGCATGGACTATCACAAAAACGGATAAAAGCACCGTGGGTCGTTTCAAGAGAAAAATTCTTCTTCTAAGGTTCCGAAATGCATTGAAAGCAAGTGGAGGAGAAGATGGAATTACAAACTGTACAGCCTGTACAGCAACGCAAGTTTAAACAGAAGGGTAAAAGTCTAACGTGATGAGTCACATAGAGCTTATAGAAACCAAAGCTTTAGCATGGAAAGTCTTCGAATTCACGCCCACAGCACAGCGCAGTGGAGGAAAGCCTCTGATCAGGTGGTGTACACAAGTGGAGACATCCATTAAGGGCCTGCGAAACATTGAGTGATGTAAAAGTTTGTGCGATACGAATGCAGTAGACCACTGATAAGTGCCTTAACTGGAAATTGGGTTCTTACTCCAGTGGAAAGTTGTTGGGGGCAGCAAACGGGAAAAGAGGGGAGGAGTGTTTTCACTGTCACCTCTCTCTATTCAGACGGCAGCTGACGAATTCTCGAGAAAGAATCACTTATGGTGTCTACAGTTACAATAACGTTGAACTACTTAGTGAGCACCTTATAGGGCTTCTACAACTTATTCAGAGCCAATTCCTATAAGGAGCGGTTTATCCGGCTTCCCGTCCTTGGAGTTATACTAAGGATCTGGGCCTCCAGGTTGGGGGTTACGCCGTCGGGGTAACTTCCTGACCTCGTAAAAAATACCTTAGTTGCAAAACACCAACAAGTCTCAAATACGGACGGATTTACTGTTGACAACCTAAGCAAACGAAATAAGGACAACGAACTTCGATCTGTACGAGGAATGTTAGGTCCATTAACAAACCACTGCTGCAACACAAATATTACCGCCATCCAAGAAGTGAGATGGGATGGACCGGGCAAACGCAAAATAAAAAACTGCGATATATACTACGACGACTGCTACGAGAACAAAGACAGCGTCTATTTGGGTGTTGATTTGTTGTTGGAACTAGATTCAGGCAAAGCCTTGAGTTGCAACAGTGTGAGCAAGCGCATCACGGCAATCCGCATCAAGGCTAAATTCACCAACATAAGCCTAAACTGCGCGCATGCCCCACCAAAGGAGAAAGATGAAGAACCCAAGGACATATTCTTCGAGCTCTTGGACAAAACTTGTGAGCAGTGCCCTGGCTATGACATTAAAATTGTCTTAGGAGATTTTAATGCCAAGCTAGGAAGAGAAGACGACACTTCTCCAGTATATAAGATGTCCGAACTTTCCGAGGGGACAACAATGATTTGGACCATTTGACGTTGTAGCCAAGGTACGGCGAATGAGAAGTGCGCGATCGAGGAGATACAGGGATGTAAAAAAAAACTCCCAAGGGTGCCAGCCACGAACCGAAGCTTGTAAAGACGATCGGGGGAACACAGTAGTAGAACCACAGTCTACGTTGACGTAGATCAACAATTCTGTCTAGCCGACATCGACGAAGTGAAGATAGCTATATTTAAACTTAAGTTAAACAAAGCTGCTGGAGACGGCATCGCTGCCGAACTATTTAAAGCAGCAGGCGATGACTTGGTAAGGAGCTTGCACCAACTCATCTGCAAAATATGTTCGGAAGAAGGAACGCCCGATGAGTGGAGTCTCAGCATAGTTTGCCGGATACATGAAAAAGGAGACCCTCTAAATTGCGCCAACTACAGAGGCATTAGTCTCCTTAACATTGCATATAAGATCCTTTATGCCGTAATATGTGAACGTCTGAAGCAGTTCGTCAACAACCTGATAGGTCCTTATCATTTTTTGGATTAGAACTTATGTCTTAAGGCGTTTAAGGTTCATGGAACACACAAACTCAAGACGGTTAATCACCAGCATCGTCGCGTTGTATCTTCTCTGATTTGGTCCTTGAAAGGCCTTAAAATGATTTGCATTTTCACCGAAAAAATAATGAGGCCAGCTTTCACCCTGAAGCCTATGTTCATAAGCAGAATTTTTCCGTTTAAGGAAAAATCCAAAATTGATTAGTTAAAAGACTCTCGACCTTGTAATTGGTATTTACTCAGTCGAAAATATATGACTTCTGCAAATGTTGTAGCGATTGGATTGCGCTACCGAGCTATGAATTTAAAGATATTAAAGTGGACGTTGTTTTGTTTATTTTCAACAAGACAGGCCTAACAGGCAAGCAATGCTTGATGACAGTTGACTACAGAAATCGTGTGATTTTACATCTTTGGAGTTTTGTTTCTTTGGGGCCAAAAGAAATATAAGCCGTTTCTCCACAATCGACTAAAAACCTCCCATATCAAAACGAACTTCTCATTGGGAAAGCGTTTTAACATTATTTAAAGGATCACTGTTAAATCCTGTCCTTTTTTCTGACAGAAATTCGAAATGTTTTTCAAATTCTAACGTAATTTTTCCTGTGGATTTAATAGGTTTAATCTAATACCTGAATAGTTTTTCCTTATTTAAATATTAGAACCACCCAATAACTCAATAAATTACAAAAAATTGCATTTCGTTACCGACAAATCGGAGTTCGTGACAGTTGTCCTTCTGATCACTTTATCAATACCATCAATTTCAAACCGGAAGGCTTTGTCGGTCTAACCTCTATGGCTACTCTGTATAAATAGGTGGTTCCACTAAGAAGTTGAAGATGACCAGTACTAATTTCATTTTATTGAGAGCATAAAATCCTCTCAGAGAATAATAATAAAAAAAGACATTAAACCTTGAGTCTTTAAGGGAACCTGCATACCCTCTTCATCATAAGATCTTGATTGAAAAAAAAACAAGACGGGCCTAACAGGCAAGCAATGTTTGATGACAGTTGACTACAGAAATCGTGTGATCTTACATCTTTGGAGTTTTGTTTCTTTAGGGCCAAAAGAAATATAAGCCGTTTCTCCACAATCGACTAAAAACCTCCCATATCAAAACGAACTTCTCATTGGAAAAGCGTTTTAACATAATTTCCAGGATCACTGTTAAATCCTGCTCTTTTTCTGCCAGAAATTCGAAATATGTTTTTCAAATTCTAACGTAATTTTTCCTGTGGATTTAATAGACTTTATCTAATACCTGAATACCTTTTCCATATTTAAATATTAGAACCACCCAAGAAATCAATAAATTATATAAAATGGCATTTCGTTACAGCCAAATCGGAGTTCGTGACAGTTGTCCTTCTGATCACTTTATCAATAACATCAATTTAAAACCGGAAGGCTTTGTCGGTCTAACCTCTATGGCTACTCTGTATAAATAGGTGGTTGCACTAAGAAGCTGAAGATGACCAGTACTAATTTCATTTTATTGAGAGCATAAAATCCTCTCAGAGAATAATAATAAAAAAAGACATTAAACCTTCAGTCTTAAAGGGAAATTGCATACCCTCTTCAGCATAAGATCTTGATTGAAAAAAAAAACTAAGGAGTTCCTGATTTATAGACGACAAAAATTGGCCTCATTCTTCAAACCTATAACTTGCATAACTATCTTCTTTTTTTCCTTCTATTTGGGTTCATAACTCATCTCTGACCATTCATTTCTGTTCTTTTACAGCCTCATAAAACTATTCGATAACCTATCTGAAATGTTTTTGCAATTAAAGTCTTTTATTTCTTTTAAACAACTGATGACCTTTTAGTTGAAATAATCGCAACCATAATCATTTTGTCACTCCAATCCGCCTCGAACCTCCGCAATCACTGCACATTAACAGCTTCATTGGGTTTTTTCCGTTGAGTTTATGGTCAAACAGATCGTTAGAATTAGTTCCAAAAAATCAAGATAAATTTTCAACGCCCTGATGCTCTGACTCCGACGACGCACTCCAACAGAGTCTAAATCGATGATTTGATGGTTTTCGGTGATATAATCAAGAAAAACAACAAAAACAAGAACAAGTCCTTCCAGAACGCACTTGTACGTCGTCGTCGGCCGCAAGAGTAAGTTTGGCGCGCAATTTTCAGGATCGCCAAATAATGGCAGGTATATATGCGGACTTTCAATATTCAGTATGCGGTCGATCTCACTTGGCAGGAACGTCCGTTCGTCCTATCTCTTCCTTCTAATCAGGATTAAGAAACAACAATAAATCTAGCTTAAGACTATAGCTCATATCTGCAACTGGTCCTGACGACACTGGATATTGCTGTGACTCTGGCACGCAGAAATGCCCAGAGGAGTATCCTTACTGACAGAACCAAATGAAAAAGGATTTCTTATCTTCATTAAATAAGTAAACAATATGAGGATAAGCGCAATTCATTATCTTCAAAATATGCTAGCCATAGGAAACTCTAAGAATTGAAGATGCATTTTGATTTTGGCGCGCTCTGTTAATCTTCGATCTTAAGACCTTTTTTCTGTCTTACTATACGTATATGGGCAAGATTCTTTTTTTTTCGATGTCTTTTCAAATACTTTTAATAATGTTTTGCCTGAAGTTTTTGTTTCTTTAACTAGATTTGAGCTTATTATTGTCAAGTGAAGAACAAAACCAGACAAAATCTAAGGATGTACGTTTCGTCCTAATTTCCATTTCCAAAAGAAACTACTCATTCGAATGAGAAACATTCCACCTACATCGATGATGGTCATGATCAATATGTGACTATATGACTGATGGATGATAAAGATAAGATCCTTTTTGTCAAACGAAAAAGGAAGAAATATCCTTTGAAATTTTATTTTTGGGAAAATTTTGTTATGTTAGGTGGAAGATACTTTTTCTGGCTTTTGTTTGTTTAGTGTTTTGTTGGAATTCACGTACTCTTACTCTGGACCTTGTAGTTACGTGCCTTTTCTATATATGTATCCGTTTACACATGTTCGAAGGATAATTATAATGTGAAATTATTTGGAATGACAAATGTGTGAAAAGCCTCATTGTTTGTCACATCTCTGAACTCATCCTAAGTATTGTCTTAGATCACATACGCGCAGATTTGCCAAATTTAGTTTCGAACAATTGAACAAATACTTTTTAATAACAGTTGACAAGTCCATCAGGGACATTTGACGAAAAAAAGAGAAAGTCGTTTACCGACATATAAGAAATTGTGGACTGTAAACATGATTTTTAATAACTGATTGCGATTAGGAATCTTTGAAGAAATAAAATCCAAGTATCTTGATGACATTTCTGATTGAGTTGTATTTTATTTCATTTCTGTTTCAGTAGCATTTCTTAAGTACCGAAACATAAAAATTGATCTATTTCTCACAGCAGGGAATTTAGTCGTTGAGTGAATAGCTTCTGAATCCTAAGCCACCGTGCGTCTCGCCGCCTACCATAAGAAAACAAATTATATCTAGTTCGTTATTTCGAGGCAGCAAAGGCGGCTTCATGGTTTGTTTGTAGGAACCTTTAGGACAATCGTTCATTTTGTTGTCTCCGAAGTCAACAGGAAATTATTAAATCCTGTTTTGCAAAAACACACAGAAAAAATGATTTGATCCAAAATTATGCATTTTTAAAAATTTCTTTCGATTATTGGCTTTTCTAGCAGACGGAGACCTTTAGAAATTATTATTTTAGTTAAATCGAAAACAGAATGACAAGGAAACGCAAAGTGTGTAAGGACATTCCACATTCGCGTAGTACGGCTAAAAAACGAATATCTGTGCTTCGCAGAACGACAGAAGTTGGACGGTTAAAAAGAGTAAGGAAAGAAACATTCTGACGATGTTCGAGTGAAATAATTAAGTTTATGATTATCACGAATCATTTAAAAAGCTCTTCGTTGAATATGATACTGCTAAAGAGGCTTTAGTAAGTTACTGGAGCACAAGCCCAGAGATGTGGGCTATACTCAAGCTTTAGGCGTATATATTTCGTATAGATTGTAGCCAGATGAGAAGAAGAGACACGTTTTTTGCATCGCAAGTGGGTTGTATCTCGCTTTAATGATACTAGAAAGCATTGGGGTTTCGTAGCATTAAATTCCACTCGGTTTTATATTTTTAATTGCTGTGTAAGTGGAAATTTAATGAGCTTATCAATTCTTCGCATTTCAACATCAGAAGAATCCAAAAAGAAGCGATGTAAGTGTAAAGCTAAGAGTATTATCGTCAGCAAAAAATTGTTGGAAGTTAAAGATCATTAATAAAAATAAGAAAAAGTGTCGGAGACAAAACGGAGCCCTGTGGAACACCAACATTTATTTAGTGATTTGCAAAAGTGAACCCATCTAATACTACTTTTATTGAACAGTCTGAAAGTTAACTTCTTATATAACGAAGAAAGGATTCGTCTGAATCACACGCATTTTCAATTAGTGAGCTTGATTCCATACCCGGTCAAATTCTTTTGGAATATCGAGAGCAGTAATCTTACCTTCTCCACAACGACGAAAAGATTTGTTTCACTGTTCATTGAGATGAACCCTGAGATCACCAGTGGACTTATTGCTACGACAGCCAGTTATTAAGAAACCTTCAATGTTGCAAAGCAACATATTTACGCTCTCAAGTACCATCGCAGTCATAACATACTCTAGCACAGCTACCTTTCTCTACACAGCTAAAAAATAAGGTGTTATTGACAACAAACGTATTAATCGTGGAAGAAGAAAAAATCCTCATTTTTTTACAAATACGTACAAATTTGTACTGCCTTAATATTTTTTTTTCGCATTTATTGGTCATGCATCCTTTAAATATGTGCGTTGCAAGCCTTACTGACTTGTTTAAACTTTTTCCGGTTTTGCTCAGTTGGTTTGGCTTTAAAATATTGGAAAATTAGCACTTTAACCTTAATAACCCTTTGCAGCTCGAATAAACCATATGTTTTCTGTAGGTCTGATACTTCTAACCATGTCTTCATTGCCAAAAGAATGAAATTTCTGATAAGATTAAAACTGGAGCGAACGTCACAATCGAGATAGCATAGTGACCAATTTTAAGGATTGTGAAATAATACACAATGAAAACTTAGTTCGGAATCAAGTGCCGATCATAATCATACAGATAATGAAAGTTTAAAAAATACAAAAAAACTATAAATGGAATAAAAAACAGGAAAACAAAGAAGCGGAATACAATGAAGTATGTTCAAGGGTTTTTGAGAACCCTCCACAGGAAAGTTCTAATTTAGTTTAAGTAGCATAAGAGTTTTTTATTTGTTTCCCAAATGATTCCAACATATTGTAGCCATTTTTATTATTAGGTTCAATTTGGAAAAGTAAGACGGCAGCTCATCCGAATTCGATGTTTCTGATGTTTTGGACTTGTTCAAACTCGATACGTAGATGAACGCTTTTAGCGAGCTACAATCATTGAAGATAATATTACCTACTAAATATTTATGTCACCAACAATATCGAATCTAATTCAAAAACTAATAAACTTTTAGCGTTGTGCCATCATGTGGATTTGAGCAGTTCCTTGTCGGAGAATTATAATGAAAAATAATAATCACATCCTCTATCCAAATTGTGAAAAACAGTACTCATGAACCAGTGACCAAAGTAACTTAAGACCAAATTGGCCTTAAGTCACTTTGGAAAACGGCATAAGAACAAACGTTGAAATGTGGTCTTATAACGCTTTCGAAAAGAACCCTGATGTCACGAAACCGTCTCTCAATTATATTTGTTTTAATTTATGATCTAAGTCTGGCCAAACTTCTTTATATCAGGTTAAACCTTTTCATTCAAGAAGTGGCTTTAAGCTTCATATAAATTAAATAGAATGATTTGAAGTTAATGCATTACAACTTAAAGTTCTATTGTACGATCGTCTAGAGTTCATTCTAATCCTAGAGGCTTTTCTCCAAATGTTTATGTATAATATTTCTCTTACACGGATATGACAATGCTAGTATGCCCTGGAGACCCATACCAAAAAAAATATCGGTGATATTCCTACATTCCGCTTTTTATAATAATCTGAAATAGAGCTAGGATAGTGTTGAATGAAGTTGTTACACATAGGTTAGTCTAGGAACTTCTTCTTCTGAATATTGACTTCTTTCCAGATTTGGATCTAATGTTTGATAGATGCTTGTTAACCGTCCGAACTTTTATAAAAATTAATATTATAGGTCAAAAAAGCCTCTAACGACAATACGTTGTCGGTCAATTATCACAACAGCATCATCCTTTACGTAGGTTAGGGCAAAAACAATTATTTGATTTAATTTTATAACTACAAGAGGGCAACTTCAATAAAAGTTGAAACATTTGACAAATCCTTTAAGGTGTTTTTCAATTTTTTTGAGGTAACAAATTATCAAATTGATAAAGTAAAGTTTAGTCTTTAGAGCTAGTATTACAATATTGCCGTATTATGTAAACGTCTGAAGCCGTTCGTCAACAAGTCCTTATCAGTGTGGCTTCAGACCAGGAAAGTCCACTATCGACCAAATATTCATACTACGGCAGATCTTGGAAAAAACCCAGGAGCTTCAAATCGGTACCCACCATCTCTTTATCTATTTTAAAGCCGCGTATGACGGCATCTATAGGGAAGAGCTCTACAGATCAATGTCTAGTTTTGGCGTCCCTGTCAAACTTATCCGTTTGTGCAGAATGACGATGGAGAATGCACGCTGCTCTATCAAGGTCGGAAAAGATCTTACCGATGCATTTGATGTCAAAAAAGGTTTTAGACAAGGCGATGCACTGTCATGCGACTTCTTCAACATCGTTCTGGAAAGAATTGTGCAAAACTCAACCGTCAACACTAGAGGCACAATCTTCCAAAGGTCCATCCAATTACTCGGATACGCAGATGATATTGACATAGCGTTTTTGAGCATTGCGACGGAAGTGAAGAAGATGGGTTTAGTGGTCAATGAGGGCAAGACCAAGTATATGCTGTCATCAAAAAAGGACATTGTACAACGAATTCTTTGACAAAACGTCACAATGGACAGCTATTAATTTGAGGTAGTTGAGAACTTTGTCTACGTAGGCTCCGCTATGACACAGACAACGACACCAGCGCTGCATCAAGCATCCAAAATCTCTATCTATAAGATACTCACTATCCCGGTTCTCACTTATGTCGCTGAGGCCTGGACCCTGTCAAAGAAAGATGAGAGCGTCTTAGGATGCTTCGAGGGAAAAATTCTTCGGGTGATTTTTGGTCTCGTATGCATAGATGGAGAATGAAGGAGAAGATATAAACACGAACTTTACGGGCTGTAAAGCGACACTGCCTAGTTAACAAATTAAGGTCCAACAGCTTAGACGGCTAAGACTGTTTCATTTGTCTGTGGTAGTTGCTAAGGTTCGACGTGTTTTTATGAAACTGCTGAGGTGCTGTTAATTGACGTCAAGGACGATCCAAGTTTGTTTGAAAGGGTCATAACTGGTGATAAAACATGAGTGTACGGTTTTGATGTCGAAACCAAAGTCGTCGTCCACCTGGAAGCATCCAACGTCACGATGTGCTTAAAAAAGTACGCTAAGTTCGATCAAATGTGAACGTTTTGCTTACTGTTTTTTGCGAATACAATGGATAATGGCATATTGTTTTAAGAGTTCTTACCACTACAGTTAACCTTCCGACCACAACACTTTTAAAATATACATACACCACAACAGGGGTGGCATAACACCCCAGCCAGGAATAAATTAAAAAAAAAAAAAACTTTAAAAGACAACATCTAATTTTTATTCAAACACAACAATTCATATGCTTTATTAAAAACATAAAAAACTTAATTCATTAAAAAATAAATATTTTTACAAAAAAACTGTAGAAAGGAAAATGAAGCAAAATCAAAATTACAGTTCGAATAAAAATGCCTGGGGTGTTATAGCACCCCTGTTGTGGTCGGAAGGTTAATAAGGAGTATTGCCTTGAAATTATGCGACGTTTGCGTAAAGCAATCCGAAAAAACGATCAGATGTATGGAAAAACAATTCATGGCTTTTGCACCACGATAACGCACCTGCTCACTTGTCGTTGCTTGTTCGTAATTTTTTGGCCAAAAAAAAAATACTGCTCCAACCTCCATATTCACCAGATATGGCTCTGTATGACTGTTTCCTGCTTCCAAAGATGAAGAGACCCATGAAATGACAGAGTGTTTCCTCGATTAAGGAAATAAAGGCCGAATCGCTGAGAATGCTCAATGACATATCAAAACGTGAATATCAAGAGTGCTTCGAAAATTGGAAAAACGCTGGCATAAGTGTATTTTATCAGGGAGGGAGGGCCTCTTTGAAGGGGATGATAATAACGAATAAATTAATATTTTTTTTTGAAAAAAAAAAGAAAATTTCGGGTACTTTTTGAATTTTCAGAATTGAGAGCACCAACGTCATTTCCTACGCTTTGCTCTTTGTAGTTAACCTCCTTGGAACAATCCTCTTATTCTTCCTCCCTATGTTTACCTCATGAAGCTTCACAACTTGAACTCGTTACAAGAACGTAGGCAAATTTCAGAAATTCTCTTTATATTTATCGCCTTTTTTCTGGTTCCATTAATTGTATTTTCTTCTACAACTTTATCTATTTCAACACTAACCATCATAACATCCATATTCCTCGACTCTTTTATGTTCCTCTTCCTACCCATAAACTTATGGCTCTAACAATTCTAGGTTTCCTATTTAATAACGTATCATTTCACAACAACAACCTTGAATCCAAGAAATAGACCTTATACATTTTAAATTCTTTAATTTAGGAGATTAAAAAAATTAATTAATTAATAAAAGTAAAAGTAGACTGTTTTGACTTTAACTTACTCAAAACGTCTTTTTGCCATCAAAAATATGACAGATAATATTTTTAATATAACTTATACAAAATACATAGTACCAAACCTAACACCGTTTGTAGCTCCCTCTATTGTCGACTTTGTGCAACTCTGTTCTAATAGTTCAAAGTTAAAATTCCAATTTGAAAAACGGGGAATCTATTTATCAATTGAAACCTTTTCTATACCAGCACATTATCTATCACCATTCATGTTTTGTATATTCATTCACTTGACCAATATCTCAGAACACACAAAACAAAACTAACAAAGAAAGAATCAAAACAAAATCTCTAAAAACCAGGAACTTGTCATTCTTACATGTGTTAGGAATATTTTCCAGTACATCACAAAATTACCCCTAAATTATTATTGTGTTCGAAAACACCTACAACAAAATCTCGTCTCTAATACACCATCACCAAAAATAGGAACGTTCCAAATAAAAAGAAGTGTGGTTAGGGCAGGTAGCTCACGAAGTCACGACAAAACAAGTGTCAAACAAGTGAACCTTTGAACCTTATGTATCTTTCCCCTAATCGGATATTCTCTTATTCTTCTTCTGATGTGGCACATGACATTTTCACATGTTGCCTTTGGTTATGTGTGTCCTCGCCTAACACACAACCAATCACGTGTTATACTACAGTTTTGAAAGGTCACTATACCTGTCATTTCTTTATATACCGTACATAGGTCTGGTGTATACCCCTAAGCCCTTTTTGATAACACTTGTTGTGTTGTTGTAACTCTCCTCAAACAAGTGCGCAACAAACATACCAATAAGACTTTTTCTTTCTTCAAATATCGCGCCAAAAATTTTGGTCATCCACTTGAAAAATTTTGGTTTTTTTTAGTGTTTTTGAACCTCCTTCCAACAGGGACGACTTTTCAAGAGAATTTTGAGAATTCACTCGAAAATCAGTAGCGTAAAACCGTTAAATGGATGGTTTCGATTTGAAGGACAGTAAAATTAAAAAATTAAAACAATATTAAGACCATATGCTACCTTAAAACAAACTAATCAAGTTGAACCGTTATGCTGAGAGACTGAGATATTCTATACACCATCAGGATCCTGGTTACACCTCCTCATGTTTACATTATTTGCGATCTCTTCCAAAAGTTGTTTATTCATATAGTCGCCGTCAGTCTCCAGAGGTTGTTGTTGCTGCCGCCAACATTGTAGTCTTCCAAACAATTCGTTTTGAACCTTCGTGGTGGCCTAGCCTGGCCATGGCTACGAGGCAAAGACTATAAGACTAAGACGAAGACGCAATATGTTCAATTTGTTTATTTTAACAGTGACGAAGGATCAAATTCCATGTCAAGGAGGGATCTCGCTACGTTGCCAACGCCATCACCATCACATTGAACAATGGATTTAGAAAAATGATTGATCAACCAGCCAGAAATTTTTGATGGTGGTGTATTGAAAAGTTGATATCATTAAATGAAGCAAAAGAGTTTCAATTTTCGTTTAAAAAAAGCGAAACAGGATATGTTTTAACAGAATATTGGTTTTGAAGGAAATTTCAAACCAGTGATTTGACCACCTGTTGTCTTGTCTTTTGTGTTTAATCCAAGTGTTTTGCATATCATCGTACCGTTATGTTTTGTTAAAATAGAAAGTGTAGAATATTTTAAAAATAATGCAAGGAACAGCCGAGTTGTTTTAAGATACAAAGGTTTGATAGATTTTTTTGATAGGAAGGAATATTAGATAGAGGATGTTTGCTTGATACTCGTAAGTCTCAATGCAGAAGAAGTTCTGCTTCCATACAGAGATTTTTGGAAAACATAGAACAATTCTATAAAATGCATATTTTTACTTCTAAACTTTATAAGCCTTTTAAGAGGTTTAGATGCATTAAGGAAATTAATTTAAGATACCTCCACTATTGGTATTGTTACAAATAGTTCTTATTTAAAGAATTAGCAGGAATTAGATGTAATTTTTTTTTTTTAAAAACGTGGGTCGATTTCAAAATTGAATACAAAAGTTGTGTATCAGTAAGGTTTTATCTTTATTTGAGGATCCTTTCAATGACATTATGTGTTAAATATAACATTTTTTAAATGGCCTTCAATGGGTGGCATGTATTTGAAAGGTTCAGCTTTCAATGACTTTGGCGCATAAATCAGGCTTAATTTTACTGATGGCATCGATTATTCGCCACTTTAGAAAGCCTACAAAGAAAAAACTTTAAAAGGATCAAATCACACCATCTTGGTGGCCCATTGAAGTCGCCTTGGCGGAGATAACCATGTCATGAAATTGCTTGCGTAGAATGTGGATTGCGTCTTAAGCTGTTTTGTACTTAGTGCCATCCTGTTGAAACTATATGTTTTCTATGACCATATCATCCAATTCAGGTAATAAAAAGTTCAATCATTCAAAGACGGGCTACTTGCTAAAGATGATTTTTTGACGGATATCAACTTACAGCTGCTCCACAATTTAAATAAGCGATGTTTGTTTAAGCTCCTGGGTCAGTGGGATTTTGTGCAGAGCCAAATCATGACTCTAAATTTGCAATGTTGTAATTTTCAACAGGCCAAGTTCTTAAAAGCTACGCGAAATTGATTACCTTGGATTCTCCTGCACACTTTCAAAAACGACAACGACGCTGTAACTTGTAATGATGTCTTTAGTGACTGATTAAAAGAATATAGTTTGACAGAAAGTTAAACAAGCAATCTGGCCGCCACAATCTGATTAAATTAACCCCTTTACTATTGGAAAACCCTCTATACGGCCACACAGTTGGACGACCCATAGCAATAAATACAAAAATCAAATGTACTTTTGAGTAAGTCATCACAAATATTTATTGGTTTTAACTGCATCAAAATTGTTTGCCTTGGCCAATTAATGCGAAAGTTATACGGCGCCAAAGATTGTCATGTTTAAATTTGTTTGTTGTTAAAAAAATCTAGTGGTTTTAAATTAAATTTTGTTTTGCTCCTAACGTTGTTTGTGCGCTAAAAAACTAAATCAATTATGGATGGTAACACAGTTTAAGGTATTTAAATTAATATTTAATAATAGAAACGTCATTCATTTTTGGTGTGTTTTTTATTCGTGATTTTCCAAGTGGGGGTAGAAGTTAAAAAAATTACTTTTAGTAAGCTTTTCTTTGTTAGACCTTAGGCCCTCTGAGATTTTTCTGGGTTTATACTCAATAAAGAATTTTTTAAGTGAACCAAGAAAAAAATATTCCTATAATTTTCCTCCAAGTACTTAAAATCACGTTTTTTTTCTGTAAAAGGATAGAACCAGGAAATTTGACAATGCTTGTGAACAAATTCAAATTCGTGCTTCAGGTCTTCTTTGCAAGAATGATAACCCCTTAACACTTTTTTTTATATTGGACGCACACTAAAGGGGTTATGAATACCCTTATAGTAATTTAACACTGTGCGAGCAATTAGGAAAGGAGGATAGGATTAGAAAAAAGAAACTGATGCACATTGGTACTGAATGTCTGCACATTCTTATGAGTGGGAAATATTGAGTCTGGTAAAGCGTTCCACATTCGCGTAGTGCTGCAAAAGAAAAAATCTCTGTACTTAATATTACGTCCGAAATTGGGCTCAAGAGTAAACTGATGGACATTCTTAGCAGTAGGGGTATTATTTAAGGGGAGGAATGCAACTGGCTATATCAGTAGAGCATTTTTTATAAAAATAACGATAAAACAATGATGGGCATAAGACCTTGTGGCGATGTTCAAAGAGAAGCAAATGTCTCGGTGTGGGACGATCTCCTATCATTTTAAGAGCTCTTTTTGTCAATTCTATCCAGAAGACTTAAGTACGTTATTGGGGCTCCAGCCCAAACATGAGAGTTATACTACTCGAGTTAAGGACGAATAAAAGCTTTGTAAATTATAGCCAGATCAGAAGTGGTAAAAAACTTCTTGGATCATCGAAGAAAACCAAAACACTTTTTTTTGGCAATTTCCTCATCTTGAATATGCTTCGCAGGTATGGACTCTCTATTTGATTCAATTTTTATTTATTTTTTATTTTTATTTACATCTACAAGCAATTTACAGCTAACAGATTACGACTAAAGAATTCTTACAATAATGACAATAATTGATATTTTTTAACGATATCTACATATATACAGTACTAAAAAATAAATAAAAGCAAAACACTTTCCTTAAAACAATCTCTCGAACTACTTAAGTCAACATAATGGCAAACTTTATTGAAATTAATGATAGCTCTAGAGACCGGCTCATTAAAACCATAGTTTGTTCTGTGAAACTGTTCATAAAGCAAATTTACTGATCTAAAGGATCTTAGCGGCGCGTAGATAGGTATTATCGAAAGAAGGTGAGGGCATCTTACATGGTAGCATAGCACATCCCTCACAAGCATTACATCATGAATTTTTCGTCTTGATTCAAGAGACTTAATACCCAACAAAATAGATCTTGCTCTGTAATCTGGTGGAAAGTTCCAATTAATTTTATAAAATCTAAATTTTGTAAAACGCCTTTGGACTTTTTCACTTCGATCAGAATAAGTGCTAAAAGTTGGGTTCCATATAACATCTGCATATTCTAATACAGACCTAACAAGAGATGGTGGCAATCTTCAACACATTTGATCTTCAAAAATAATTTCAAGTCGTCAGCATATAAAAGACACTTAGAGAATTTTACAGTTGACGCAATGTCATTAATAAAAACATTAAAGAGCAGAGGACCCAAATGACTACCCTGAGGGTCGCCAGAAGTGCATGAAATAGATTTTGAAAGAGAGCTATCAATGATAACTTTTTGCGACCTGCCCGTTAGGTAAGATGAAATCCAACTTAAAAACTTAGAATGGAAACCAAAGATTTCCAGTTTTTGCACCAGAATGTTATGATTCACAGAATCAAAAGCTTTGCTAAAATCTATATAAATCGCATCTACCTCATACTTATCTTCTATGGAATTTATAATATATCTTGAAAATAGTACTATATTGGTTGTAGTGGATCGCCCAGATATAAAACCGTGTTGGAATTCAGATATAGATTCTTTCGTTAAGAATTCAATTTTGTTTTTTACAATACTTTCAAACAATTTAGGTATTGCTGAGAGCTTAGAGATACCTCTTTAATTTTCTATCATATTCTTAGATCCAGATTTATGAATTGGAACTAGATATGAAGTTTCCCATGTATTGAGAAAGACTCCTTCGGATAGGGACTTATTAAAAATACAAACAAGAGGAATACAAAGTGCTGAAGCACAAAGTTTGAGAAATATAGCAGTAATGCTATCAGTTCCAGAATTAAATTTTGCTTTTAATGCTTTAAGTCCTGATAGCACTTCAGAACTACTTAGCTTTAAATCACCAATATCAACCTTACTTGGTATATTGGGAAAACAAGAATGATTGATAATATCAGGAGTTGAGTATACCGATTGGAAGAAGTTTGCAAATAATTCAAGAATAGAATCGATATTTGACCCTTCGGTATCCGTATAGGACATATTTTTGGGAAATCCATTTGATTTCCTTTTCGTGTTGACAAACGACCAGAATGAGTTACAATCTTTCTTAATATTACGAAATTCATAGAAAACGTATTGAATGAATTCAACATAATTTCATTCGCTTTGCCCTAAAGGGTCTTCCTTGTGATGATCCTTATGGTCTGCCTCCCTTTAAACATCGTATTCTGCTTCTTCTAATGCAATCTTTCCATCAAACACTATTAATAATGACTTAGTATTTTTTTTTATCAACTGATGGTGAAATTGATGCACCTTGTTTGCACATTTGAATTACCGAGGCGGAATTCATTACCTGCGTCCTTTTGACTTTATACATATTGACTTCCATAGAACTAACTATGGAAAGAATGAAGCTTTAAGTCAAATTAGCATTTAATATAACTTAAAAGGTTCTTCGATTGATTTAAATTTAAATAAGGTGGGATTAAAATCATTGTTTAGAACCAGTGCTCCACTATTGTAATCGTCCTCATTTTATTTTTTTGTTCTGTATTAGTTAAATGTTACTTATGTTTTGTATTTTGTGCGTGTATTAGGCTGTAATTGTATTATCTTTTACTAACAACTAACACATGCACTTTTGATGAGCCTCTGATCGTAGTTTGACGCTTGCTATAAAGCTTACTACTTTCTGAAAATTCTGAAGTGTACAAAAATAAGTTGCAAACATATATGGCAGAAATATTGCTGTTGTTTCTAATCCACCGCGGATGTTAATCAATCTGCCTTTTGAAATCTGTTGATTAAATGAAAGGACTCCAAATAATAATGTTATATTTAATAAAATAACAAACTTTAGGCATAAAACCGATTTCAAGGCATAGGGATTAGTTAATGCATAGCAATTTCCAAAGAAACCAAGTATAGATCTACAATTTAATCAATATGCACCGAAAGGCAATTAAAGTTCAAAAATGACGACCAAATTACGAATTCCCGTCTTACGTTCAAGGTTATGATCATAAATATAGTACCTATGAACTACTAACAGTAGAATTCTGTAAGCAGTGGAAACATAACATTTTTTTATATTTAAAGGAAGTAAATTGTTTTTGCATTAATCAGCAAACATAT
Source organism: Eupeodes corollae (assembly GCF_945859685.1). Taxonomy (NCBI): domain Eukaryota; kingdom Metazoa; phylum Arthropoda; class Insecta; order Diptera; family Syrphidae; genus Eupeodes; species Eupeodes corollae. Next base: position 25,952,920 of record NC_079147.1, read on the forward strand.
TTCAATCATATTAAATTTTAAGAAAATTATATGAATTTTGTATGCAATAAAAATTGTTTAAATGATTTGCTTTAATAAAAAATGTATTTTTTTATAAAAGGGGTATTTCGTTTGAAAAATTTAAAACAGTACAGGCCAAAGAAGGCTACCTTGTGGAATACCAGATAATACTAAGAAAATCCGGGAATAATTATTTCCTAGTTTTACACATTATGTTTTGTTTGAAAGGTTTCAATGTAACCATTTTAAAGACTAACTATTAAGGTCTAAGGGCTTCGATATTTCGATATAAGTAGATGGTATCACCTTGAAATTTATATCCAATTATATACAATGAGTAAATGTTGGTTTTATTGGCATAAATCCTTGTTATTCATTGTAAATTATTTCCTGTATATTAAAATACAATTAATCTTTTTTTCAACCATATTCTTAGAACCAGCTTAACAGAATCAGAAATATGTACTCTTGAAAAATAGCAAATAGTTTGTAATGTTTTTTCCCACTAATGTTGATATTTTTAAACAACAAATGAAAGGATTATATCAGGACCTGATTTAACACAGAATGAGGCAAAATTATGTCAGATAGATTTAATTCTGAAAGTTATTAAACATTACTAAACAATTTGACGAGGAATGATTCAACAGAATCTGATTTAAAAAAACCGTGCAAATAGTTCACAAGCACCTTGCAGTTTAATTGTTGACCATTGTTGTAATGACACATTTTTGAGACTCAATATTCAATATGTAATGGCAGATATTTAAAAAAAAAATTATACTTCTTACGAATTGAATGAAAATATTGTCTATCTTTTTCGAAATTTGATTTTTTTAAATTTTGTAAAAGCTTTATTTTTGTATATACCTATTTTTTATTTATCAATATTTCATAGCACCACGGAATTTTGTAAAAAAAATTGTAAGTTTTTGGTATAAATTCATTAATCTTAACAAACAAAATTGTAACAATAAGTTTCCTATACATTTCACTTAAATTCAATAAAATCTCTTCTGAAGAATTCAAAATTAATTGGATTTAGAGCTATGGAAGAATAATTAATACAATTTTCAAACTTACAAAACAAATATCTTTATTGTGAACTAAATTATTTAACAATGGAAATGGAAAAACTCCATAACTAATATTATTTAAAAAAGATTAGATCTAAAAGCCCATTAAAATATTTTACAACATGATTAATTTGAAAGACATTCTTAGAAAACATAGAATCAATAAAGTTATTATTAAATTAGTGTATAAAGATTTATCAGTACTGAACTTCTAAACTAAGATCGAAGAAATCAAATTTATCGATGGTGTTCTTTCATATCTCAGAACCTATAAATCAAAATCTTTTTAGTAACCTTAAGCAAACATTTTTTTTTTTTTTTTTTCAGAAATAAAATATTCATATTTTCATATTAGTCATTGATAAACGCTGATGTTATTTAGTCAGGTATATACAATCTTAGTTACACAAGCCCGTGCGTTTCGGCTATAAAAAGAGTCAATAAAATGTATCATTTAAATTTTAAGGACAATAAAATTGTATTACATTTTGCAACATTTTAACTCACTAAAGAGAGACCATAAAGTTTTATTGAATCTTTATAATATCTTCTGCAAAAAAAAAGAAAAAATATAATAATTTATGATTGCATGATGCATTTCCTTTAACCAACATACTTACTTATAGCTTCCTTAAATATCATTCATAAAAACCTCAATAACCTTCTTTTTTTATCAATGAAATATTTGTGAATGACTTAAGATTTGAACGTGCCGTTCATATCTTTGCATGCATGTTTAATATTCAGATGGGTTTAACGTAAACAAATAATTAATTTGAATTGAGCAAATAAAAAGTATCAAATAAGAAATAAGAGCTTAACATCTACCTACAGTATTTGCATTTAGATAAGGTTTCAAATACGTTGAGTGGCAAAATGTGGTGACTAATGAAAGATAACTGAAAATAAAATCATTGCCTTAGGACCTCTTGAAACATGAATGACCATTTGTTCAACTAACGTCCCAATCATATATCAAAGGATTCTTTTTTTTAGTTAACACAAATTTAAGACACATCTCTCCAAAACCATTGCAGCTTTAATAACGAATTTTGTCTGAATCAATTAACTATGAGTTTAACCCAATTTTTATACTGAAAAAATTGTTTGGATAGACGAACATAAAAGGCAAAAAACAAACGTTTTTTAAAACTCAAACGAGGCAATCAGTTCTATCCAATCCACCCGAACCTTAATCATAATCTTTTGCGAGCCTTCTTTAAGAAATTGTTAAATTTAGCTCAAGAGCTATTTACCGCAAAACATGCGACTCCACATTATTAACAATGAAATTCTTGATTCTTCCACAAGTTCAGTTGAAGTGATCTCAGCGGTAACAAAACTTAAAGAGGGAAAAGCAGCAGGATCGAGTGGAATGTACATGTTATGGTAAATTGTCTATTTCAATGTTGTAAGCTCTGGAGCTTATAAAGCCGGACAGACTTGGACGAAACAATAAGACACGGTGGAGAGACTTCTACGGTACTTCTGCAAACGAATTTTCCAACTTCCGCATAGGTCACCTAACTATGTCACAAACAGTATTATAACCTCTGTTCATACGAACCTACAAAATGACAACGGGAGTACATAATGAAAGTTTCTTAAATTGATGATAACCGACTTGCAAAGATAATAGCTCTAGGAGTCATAAGAACTAGAACAAAACAGGTCTGCTGAATGGCTTAATCTGGCGAAGAAATGTGGGATAGAACTCAACTTGAATAATACAATTTTTACAGTAAACATTGAGAGAAATACAACATGATCTATCTAAAGGCAACTCTACAGCAAGGTTAATCATAACTTGGTGAATCGTAACTTTTGTAGATGATGGTAAAGCTGCGGAGAGAACGTATACAGCCGAACTTTATACCACATAGTGATGATTTGCTCAATATATCCTCTTTATGTAACTTAGATGAAAGGGAAGATACTCTTCACTTTATTGGAAGGTGTCCGATTCATAAGGAAATAGGAAGAGATGCTTTTGGCACAAAGCCAAGTTTTACTCTTGCTTAGCAAAATGAAAGTTAAAACATGTTCAAAATCTGCAGGAAAAGCCCTTCTCTATAAAACCCAAATTATAAATGAAAATAACGGACTTTTAACCCACCCTAGTGAGCCAAAAATCCAATATGGATTTTGAACCCGGCGATTACTGATACAAGATTTTAAAGTGATGGAATCATTCAAATGATAGATTCGACTCCATTGTATCAAAAACACAGCTCGGCTACAAGCGTCTATGTGACTTAAAATGAAAGCCTGATGAACCAATGTTGGAAAAGATCTGATTGTATTTGTATTGATTGGGATGTTATTTGAAAAAAGTTTCATCTGAACCTATTATATGAATTAAGGTTAGTACACTATCAGCCCTCCAGTTTATAATAAATACAAAATATATTCTTTATTTTCTCCTTAAAATGTTCTGTACAAAATGTACAAGCTTTCTAATCTAAGTTCAAAAGCTTCTAACTAAAGACTGTAAGTCGGGGATTGATGGTTAGTGTGCAAAAGTGTGCAAATTGATGCTAAAACAAGTCTTCCTCCACCTCCCATGAATGAATTCGTTACCTTATCGCCTTCGCATGAGAGATCATATCTATTCTTCTACCTTAACACTGGTAGACTGCAAAAAAAACTTAATCAATCCTTAATCTTCTCCTCTTCGCAGCAATATGACATCATTGCTTTCTCAGTAACTTGGTTGAATGAAAATCATCACTTCCGAGCTTTTTAATAACGAGGATTATAATGTTTTCCGCAAAGATCAATGTCCCAACCCATCAGGTTTTGACAGAGGTGTAGGTGTTTTGATAGCAGTCAGATCATCCTTTTCTTGTATTGAGATTGGTTTGTTATCAAGTATTAATGTAAGCCATGATATTGACCAACTTATAGTTTGTGTTAGCTTAGATAAGATTCATATATTTATCCAAATAGTTCCTTGGAATTGTATAAATTGCATATTAATAACTGGTGCAAAGTGCTTGAAAATTAAAAAATTAATCAGCAGTTAATTCCTTCTTCTTCTAATTATGGTTCTGGGCCAGATAGCTTTCCTTCGGCAGTGCTAAAAAATTGTTTTATTCCATCTGTTCTGCTTTACTAAGCATAACAAGTCCCTCCAAGAAGGTATTTTTATTGATGAATGGAAACTTTCTTACTTGGTCCCTATACATAAATCAGGTTCTAAAAATGATTTAGAAAATTATATCATCTGTTACCAATTTAGCTTATTTCACTTCGTATTTCACTAATGCTATGGAACAAAAATTTTAAGTGGGCGCAGTATACACCGAATTTAGTAAAGCCGTTATATTTATCTTGTAGAACACAACAAGTTAAGATTCGAGATACATACTCTAAAGAAATTTAGTGTACATCTGGTGTCCCGCAAGGTAGCCACCTATGTCCGCTCCTTTTCATAATGTGCGTTAACGATATTCTCTCGGTCTTTAATTATTGTGAAAGCTTATTATATGTGGACGATCTGAACATTTTTTCAAAAGCTTCGAGTTTGGACGATTGTCTTGATTGACTTGACTTTTTTAATCTTTATCGTAATAAATTTAAAACTGAAGTATTATATTTATTCACTTTTTAATTTGTTCTTGAAGTGCTTATATCTGTTAGCTGCAATATTGCTTGTAGAATAGATAAATAAAAAGTGATTTTGCCAAAGCATTTTATAGAGTTGATCATCATTATCTTGCTTCGAAAGCTTCAGGGATATGGTTTTCACTGTAATCTATTGAAATGGTTTGATTTGTATCTGATTGTCGGTGCACATTGGTTTTGAATTTCTGGATATTGCAATGGCTGGGAAAGACAGATGGTGGCAAGGCATTCCACATTCGCGTAGTACGGCTATAGAATGAATCTCTGTACTTGACAATACAGCCGAAGTTGGGCTCGAGCATATACGAGTACTAATGAATATTCCTAGAAGCGCTGGTATTACGTTTGAACTGTTTAAAGGGAAAAATTCATTTGGCTATTTGTCTTGAGCATAAACCGCTAAAATAACTGTAGAAGAGGGTAAAACGAGACAAATTTTGACGATGTTGCTGCTCAAGATGCTTAAATAAGTTGCAGGACCAGCCCAGATATGGGAGTTATACTCAAGCTTTCTACGCATATATGTAAGACTAATAGATAACAGCCAGATCATAGGGAGAGAAAAACTTCTTGCATCGCCTTAGAAAACACAAACATCTTGCGGCATTTTTGGCGACATCGTGTATGTAATCATTCCACAAGAGGTGGTTGATGACACACATACCGAGAATATCGAGATGTTGAGTCTCCTCCATGCAAGTGCAATCTATAGATAACAGTAAGGGGGGTTAATCTCGTTTTAAGGATACAAGACAGTATAGGGTTTTCGAAGTATTAAATTCCGCGCGGTGTTTTATTCTCCAATGTACAATGCAGTTTAGATCAGAATTTAATGAGCTTATGATTTTGAAAATGAATGTGAAAAGGTACTATCGTCAGCGAAACAATGTATTGTATTAGAAGTTGCAGACAGGAAATCATTAAACAAAATGAGAAAGAGTGTTGGAGATAAAACAGATCCCTGGGGCACACCAGCATTTATTTTGTGGTTTTCAGATTTGAACCCGTCCAATATTATTTGTATTGAACGATCCGAAACGTAATTACTAATCCAATGAAGGAGGGATCCATGAAAACAGAAAGCACGTATTTTCGATAAAAGAGCATGATGCCAAACCCTATCACATACTTTTTATAAAAATATGTTAAGATTTGCTCCATTGTTCAGTGAGATGAACCATGAGATCACCAGTGGACCTATTGCTGCGAAAGCCGTATTATCGGTCATTAAGAAGCTTTAGATCTTTTAGATATTTGTTGGATGAGACTCTAGTTCACACAGGGCAACTGCGCGACCTTAAGTAAGTAGAGTATAAAAACGATCGTCACGTTACTGTGAATTGCCATAAATATCACGCCATGATTACTTATCATTCTTAGCCCGAATCAAAAGAAATGGACTTTGCAGACATGTAGTTTCAACAGGACGAAAGCCACAAAGCACGCACACATTATAATCGATTTATTAAAGAGTAAGTTTGATGGACTTGTTATGTCCTTATTGGAAAAACTTTTAAAATAGACAAGAAACAACAAATGGTTCGAATATGTTAAGTATTTTTAATCAAAAAACACTAATTTCATATTTGATATCTCGTCGAAATAAAAAATGTTCAAACAATTCAGTCTTGGTGATGCAAAGACATCAATCTGAAAGTCACCATCATCATGAAGAGGGATATACTTATGGCTTTTTTTCTAAGGTTAGGCCTCGAAATCAGTTTTATAAAAACAGATTGAAAATTCGCTTTAAGATGCAAAAGAAACAATGTTGAAATATGCAAGGTTTGAAGAAACGTAGGAACAACTTACAGTATGTAATACTGGTCAGATCATTCTAGAGGCCACTTTATATTTCTAAGATTATCAGAGATTTCTGTATTTTCAGAAATATAATAAAGTATAATCAAAATTTCTAAAACAAACTTTTAACTCTTACTGTCAAAAATTAGAGAAAAGAATTTTCATTATTTGGACACAAGAAGGTTAAAGACGTTGAAACCTGCTGAAACTGTCAACTCTCAACAACAACTGATCTAAAAGCTGATCATTGTCAAAAATGATCACGACAGTTTTTTCGTTAAATCTAAAAACTGTCCCAGAATTGGAAATCAATGAGTATGGCGGTCTTCCACAAGCTATTGCGGTTGGATCGAAAGGATCATACAAATTTGCAAATATTTCTCGGAACACAAGAGTAGGTATACAATCCTAGGTAAACTCTTTGCTAAGCAATAAAAGTGGCAGTTGCGTGTGTCAACAAATTCGCCCGCGCAAACTCTTCATGATTTATTGACGCATTCTAGTTTGTTTGTTTTATAAAGGGATAGTGACATTCAACACCTTTTTCGGGACAACACGTTGACAACTACTATACCTGCGCTTAAATACCTTCCCATCGAATGTAATAGGTACGAGTATGTGCAATTCTAGTTTATTTTTTCTTTTGACAGAATTGTCCTGTTACTCGCCCCTTTATGCCATCTAAAAATCAAAACACCATTACACCTGCTGTCAGGATATAGAATATAGATAAGGCTGAACATTGATCGTTTAAAAATTAAAAACGATGCAGCAAAAACAAAAGAACCAACGAGCGCCATCCATGACAACAATGACACTTTGCCGGTTTTGGTATTGCACTTAAGCGCCAGGTAATTGAAATCTTTAGAGTCAAGTGCACCTTTTACCATCCAAACCAGAGCTAGACGGTATTGTTTTCTCCTCTATTGTGCATCCTGGCGCCTATCCCGTAGTGTTGATGGTTTTTGACTTTTTGTTTGATTTTAAAACAAAAGGAGTAAAATCTTTGTACAAGGATAAAATAATTAGTCCTTACAATATGCTGGAAAAATTCTAAATTCAAAGTGAGGTTTTGTAGAACGAAAATCTTTAGAAATTTGAAAACAGTCCGTTCTTTTCATTTTTAATTTCGTTGCGCAGTTACTGTGATTTCATACTTTTCAAAAATCTGTTGTTTGGAAAAATTTTCCTCTAGACTTCTTGGTGGCCATGATCATGTGTTGGACAAAGTAATATGCTACTCCTTCAAAATCCACCTACGAGTTCGTCCTTCAAAGGTAATAAATATCAAATCAAAACAAATACCAAAAAGTTCCTTTTTATTCGAAAATTTCATACGCACGTCAAGGAACTATTAAAAGAACGTTTTATTAAAAGGAAACCATTAGTACATTCTGACAGTTCTCATCTTCGTACTGTAGCCTGACAGCCTAAGAGGAATTTTTAATTTATAGACCTGTTCCATTCCAATTGTCAATTTTGAAATTTCGCAAACCTGTGCTCAAACTTCAAATCAGATAAAAACTAACAATAACCTTTCTCTTTTATTGTTTATTGTTTTTTTTTTTTATTTTGTTGGGAAGATATATTTTAAGAACTATATCGGCGCCATCAGAGAAATTTTAGGGAACCTTCCTTAAATTTCATTTTATTTTTCAAAATTCACCCAAACACAAAAAACTATTACTTTTAATGGTTATACGAGAATATTTAGGTAGACTCTACTCACTTTGAAGACTCGTTAACCTGATCCTCGTGCGTTGGTTTTTCTTTCTCATCATCATCGTCATCGGATGACGATGGTTTTGCGGTATCTGTAAAGATACAAAAATAAAAGGAAGATATATGAAAAATTGCAAAATATTAATAACCGTAAAGCAGAAAGGTGTCGAGTTTCTGGTGAACATAAAAAAAAGATATGAAATTTATTTCTAAAACCTCAAAATAAAATAAAGCGTAGGTATATATACAAAAAGGACAGTGAAGCGCAAAAATGTAATTACTGTATTAATCATCAAGTTGTCGAACAGGTCCTTTATTGTAGAAATATAAACAGACATTTGAGAAATTATTATTTTCCATTGTTTATTGAAAGGTATACAAATAAATTAGATGGCGAAACGGTCCGTTGAGGTCTAGGGCCTTGTGACTTACTACTCTCAATCATTCCTGCGTGCGAGTAGTTTTGTCAGGGGTGGAGGAGACTTTTCAAGAATTACCCCTGGAGCAATTGGCACATTTCTACAAGGAATTATGATTGTGGTCCCCCGATAATCGAACCTGCAACCAAATCGATCATGTTGCAGTCGACGGAGGGCAGTCCTCTGTCATACTTGGCGTTCGTGCGTACGGATGAGCCAACATCAACTCAAATCATTTCCTGGTTGGTACTAAACTGCGCGTGTGACAATCTCAGGCTCTAAGACAAACAACAACAGCGACGAGGAGAACTTTCAATGCTGGAAGACTGCAGCAGAAACAAACTTAGCCGACCAAGCTCTCTATAAACCTTTAGTGAGTTGTGTTCAGAAGTCCACTGGAAGCTATGTTAACAATCCATCAGGAATACTGCTAAGGATGTTCATAGCCATCACCGAAGAATCCCAAAACGGAGGCCTAATGGTTTTGGCAACAAAAGAGGTCTTCCCGTCAGTTCTACGTCGATTAGAGAAAGGATGAAAACAGCTTGCTCAGAAGGGGAAAAATGACTATGAGCAGCGCGCAGTGGAGGAGATCCAGGAGAAGTGGAGCTTCTACAGAGGAGGAGACGCGGTACAAATTCCTCATCATTCCAGTCTTGCTGTATGATGCAGAAACATGATTAAGGCTATCTTAGTATTTGAAAGAGAAAGCTTCTACGTACGATCAATTGACCGATTTGTTTCAACTGGCAAATTAACATCTGGCGTAGACGATACAACCAATACCTGTACGAGCTGCGTAGCGACTTACCACTAGTAAAAAAACTGCCTGTTCAACGGTTAAGATGGGTTGGGCGTGTTGAAAGAATGAATATCGAAGCTTCAGCTTGTAACGTAATAAACGCCAAGCCAGAGGGAACAAGAAGCAGAGGCACACTCCATTTCCGGTAAAGCAACCATGTTGACCAAATATACACCAGCAAGGTATTCAAAACTGAAAACAGTAAGCTAGAGATCGAGTAAGCTGGCGGAATCTATGCCTTAAGTCCCAGAAGCTCTGGGCACTGTAAAAGTAAGTTTGTTCATAGCTTATAGAGTGCATCAAATATGCATCATGTTGGCAAATATGAGTCTATCAACGTCAAAAGTGACAGCTTAGGACTTTTAAGAACTGATAGCCCATTCGATAGAATCTGAGAAGGAGTTTATAAGTTATCGATAAATGTTGTGGTATTTTGTGAAAGTTTGACTTCATTTTTTCATATTGACGAAATGTAGATAAATGACAGAAATGGTTTTTAAATACAAAATGTCATTAAAAAAAAAGTTTCTTGGACAATTTTGACATTTTACAAGTTAAAACAATAAAGCTGTTGGTTTGTTTTAAAACATCTTGTTGGTTGGCAACAGTAAAACTACTAAAATATTAGAGTTGTTGGGACAAGTAAGTGCTGTAAAGAATCGAAACCTTAACATCGTTCAAGAACAACGGTGATGAAGATGACGATTTCCCATCCCATTTACAGCATTGAACCGTACTTTGTGTCAAAGATCTGAGCCTTAAGGCTTTTCAAAATTCAGGCAACACAAACAATCAAGGCAGTAGTAGCTCAACAGGAAAATCAAAGCTTAAACATAAAAATGATAAAAATTTGTATCGAAAAATCATCTTCAGTGTTAAAGCCCAGTTTCAATTCGGAAGCTACATTCATATGCAGAATTATGATATTTACTTACTTACTTAAGGTGGCGCTACAGTCCTGTGTGAACTAGGGCCTCACGCAACAAACTTCTCCATCCAGCTCAGCCCCTAGCTAGATGTCTTCAGTTTCGCGCATGTTGGGGTTAGGTCACTTTCCACTTGTGCGTGACGCCTGATCCGTGGTCTAAATCTACTGCGCCGTCCTGTGGGTGGGAAGAACTTTTCTCTCGAAACGACCCAAGGTGCTTTCATTCGCTTTTGTCATAGTCCATGCTTCTGCACAGTATAGCAGGAGGGGGATGATGAGAGTCGTATTTAGTGGCACTTTAATCCCTCGAAAGAGGGCTTTGCTACATAGCCAAAAGAAACAGCAATTAACAAGAGTTATTCTTGGTGTGATCTCAACGCTGGTACTGCTTTCTACGTTCCTAGCAGAGCCTAGGTGGACGAAGTGCCTACCTCAAAATTACGTTCGTCGATATTGAAGTTTTGATCGAGACGTCGCACAGTGTGACATTTTGCTTATTTAGCGATTAAATTAATAACGCTCAGAAATGAATGTTTTTGTTAATTTTATTATTATTGTTTATACGAAAGAATTTAATAAATTATATAAACATATCTAGACAATTTTCAACAAAAAACAGCATCAAAAACCAAACATTTCCAGTTTTTTACTCGTTTAGTATGTGTAGCAATTGGAGCACTTCTGGTTCAATTAAACTTTTTTTTTGGATGCATCTTATGCTTGCCAAAAATGGATCCGATGATACTAACAGCCAGTTTAAAAGGTCTGTATTTGTGTCGACAATCGAAGTTTTTCTGGTGAAAAGTTCTCTATATCCTCCGAAAGTTGTCAGATTGGAAGAATATAAGTCGCAATTATTTGGTTTCTATGAAATAAGACCTTGTTTAGATAAAGTTCCTTGTTTCTGTTGCTAATCTTTCGAAGGCATTTAATTCAATTGGAAACCCTGACCCAAGAGCTTCATAGATGATATGAAACTTTTTTATCATATCTATGTATGTCTATTCCTGTAATTTCGGCAGTTTTCACTTCATCTCTGAAGAATCCTCTAGCCGTGTTTCCATCCTTCGTATTGCCTGACTGTTGAGTTGGCATATCGACCAATATATCAGTTTCACTTCTGAATCTTTCTTGAATAAGTTTTGTTCTAGATTTAACTTTTTCTTTAGCAGCTCTGGTCTCTAACTTGCCAAATTTTCACATTCAGTCTATACGCAATGTGAAGTACACATTCCATAAATCGGATCCAAGAGTGAAGGGGACTTAAACCGATTGACATTGCTTGTTGTTCCAGAATATTGGCTAGGTTGTTCATTTCGGAAGGTTTTGCAGCGCAAATATAACATGTTTGAGATGAAGACGTTACAGATGACAAAGCCGTACATATTTTGGCGTCTATCATAGTAAGTAAGAAAATGGGTTTGACTAAGATATAAAAAGTGTCCTGATTTATCTCAATAGGCAATATGGTGTTTATTTGATGTTGAATTGAATGTACCTCACGTTTGATCATTTCGATCGATTCTTTTGCAACAATTATTTTAATATGCCTGCAATATCTTGTTGATGATGGCGCTGGGTTTTGCCAAAGTACTATTTTGGTTTCTTCCCTAAAAAAAACATTTGAGTGGGCACCATAGATACACTGAACAGATTTTTATCGAAATGAACGCCTGATGAAAATTTTTGCTTGTATGACTTTTGCTGAGTACCATCACGACCCATTTAATTATTAGGGATATTTCTTTTAAACCTGTTTTAAAATCATCAATAGAATTTGACACGTCTTTTTGAGCTAAACATTTACGCTTAACACTATGATTTAGTAATCTTTGCAAGCCACATTCAGCAGAAGATTCGGTTACAGTTCTGCTATCGGGGTAGCACTTTGTTTTAGCCTCTTTAATTTTGTGATAAGAGGGTAATAAATGTGGAAGTTTTATTTATTTTCTGGCGTCATATTGTGAGTCTGTCATCATTGCTAACGCTTCATCTGCAGACATTGAAATACAGCCAGAAGTAGTAGTTTCCAGTAATTTTCTTACAATAGAACCTTATTAACGATTAAAAATGGTAATACAAATTTACTTGAGTTTCACTTGCTCTCCTAAGGTTTAGTTCATTCGCAATTGAAATTTCTGTAGAGCTAAACGAATCTAATAGGTTTTGTACTTTTTTCTTCTTACTTCTTTCACAGCATTCATAAAAGCTTTTTCTTGGCCTTCGTACCTTGTTTTCAAGAGATGAAGAAGGAATTTCATCCAAAACTGTTTGTGGAAGTGTTAGGGTTTCATGCAGGCTGAAGGAATCAAATAGCTGGTTGTCAAAGCCTTATGGTCACAGCAACACTACGAAATTAATTCCCTCAGATATTATCTCGGTAGACACTGACTACTGCACTCCTACTTTGAACCTTAGTAAGGGAAGATTGGGAGGATGACATCGTGTCGATAGCTTTCGCCACAACAATCTTTACTGACGGCTCAAAGATGGAGTGCGGAGTTGGTTTTGGGATGTTTTCTGAGTCCCTAAATGTAGCTAAATCCTTTAGGCTTCCTGACTTTGCTGGCGTTTTTCAGGCTAAACTGCTGGCAATAAGGGAGGCATGTAAGATACTTAAACAAAGCCCAAACCAAAACCGAAATGCGGCTTTCTTTACAGACAGTCAGGCAGCTGTCAAAGCTATTAACGCGGCCACATCCTCATCTAAATTGGTCCAGCAATGTAGAGATGACCTTGCGAACCTGAATATTAACTTCGGTGTCACCCTGATCTGGGTTCCGAGCCATAGTGGTATCGTGGGAAATGAACGGGCTGACGAGCTAGCCAGGCAAGGATCGGCCCTTCATAGCTCACTTGCGGAAATGGTTAACATTCCTCTTGGTGCTACGAAGGGTAAAATCTTTTCTATCTACCAAACTGAATCAAACCGAAGGTGGATCAATTTACCTAACTGCATTATATCTAGGAAGATATGGCCCACCTATAACAAAACCCGTACAAACGATCTTCTATGCAGGCCAATGCAAGACATAGCCAGGATTGTTGCGGTTTGTACCGGACATTGGCCTATAGGAGTTCATGCAGAGAAGTTGGGTATCTCTTACAACACCTTCTGCCGTAGCTGTAGTGACCAAAGAGAAAGTGAAACCATAATCCATTTCCTCTGCAAATGTCCTGCTTTGGCAAACACCAGAATGAAATGCTTTGGAAAAGCATTCTTTCAAGAACTCGATGAGCTATCTGAGACAAAGATTAGAGACCTAATCTTTTTTCTCAATGCGACAAAATGGCTCTAACATAATCGTTATGAAGCTTCTCTATAAATCTATCCCTTTCAATCAAAGGTCAAATGAGTTTTTGGTATGAAAACGGCGCAATAAAGCGCTAATTGGATCTCAGGCTAGGTTGCCTTGAGATCGCCATTTCTACCTACCTACCTACCGTTAGGGTTTCATTCAACCACGAACAATTAGTAATTTCAAAGCGATCTCGATGGCGACCACTTTTGGCCATCCTTTCGTCAAACCTCAATAACAAGTTTTTTAAGGTAGTCCTTATTGACTTGATTGCGTCGTCAGAAAACATATTATTACTAAAGAAGCTCATAAAAAAGGAAATACTGCATCAAAGCGCTTAATTTTGATCTTAAGAATCCAAACATCATAAATTAGTTCTTCGTAATTTTGGTACCCGTCTCAAAAAAATTGAAAATTTAGTATGGGTGTCGCACCATTATTGTACAAAAAATAAAATGCACGACTGGGTCGCACGAACTTGCTCCTGTATGCAAAGAGTCTGTTTAAAAAAGTACTTATATGAGATTTAAAAATATTCCTATAAAATAAGTTTGGCTTCAAAGATATAAATGCCATTTGAATTGTCAAAAAACCGCACGATCTTTGTATATGAAAACCATAGTACTCATGAGCAGAAACTTTTAGGGCGACGAGATGCCGAGTCGTTAGCGTGGCGTTAGTATCGAAAGTGGAGAAATTCAGCGGGAGCGAGAGAAAAATATTATTCCCATTCCCATAAGCAGCCAGCAGAATAAGGGAGATAATTAATTTTCGACCCAAAAAGTCAACACAATTTCCTTCATTTTATTTGAGTCTATCCTCGTATATGTTTTCACATAAAGAGCTACCATATGAAGGTTGATGAATTTGTTTTTGTTTTATTTATATCAACGCACTTTATATAACAAACAAAATGGCTTAATATTGTATCTAATAAGGGGATGAAACAAACTTTTGTATGCATAAGTCAGCTGTTTAGGATCTTTTACCGATATTTGTTTTTATTTACATTTATAAGTCTTGTTTTACTTGTGTACGATCTTTGTATATGAAAAATGGTTTCTATTACCTATAAAGCTACAATGCGATTCATATAGATTCAACTTGTTCCTTAAAAGCTTTTTTCCTTTAGATAGCTTTATTGTAATTTCATATTAGAAGAACCAGGATGGAAAATAAAGAAGATAAGAAAGAGGCAGACCATGAATGTTTAAATTGTAAGGTGATCGCCTATTGGTTTGTGTAGTTAGGTAGCAGATAGATGTCCAAAACGACCATAGAATAGTTCACTTGGCGTGCTTAGCTTTAAGCAGATAGATAGATAAGGACATGTTTATGATGATAATGAAGGAATGTTATTGGTGGCTAGAAGGTACATACTACATTCCTTCTTAAGTTTTTAGCGCAAACATGGAGTTATTACGTTCAGCCTTTTTTTACTAAAGTTTTAAAAAACAAGCATACGAACAAGTACAAGAAATTGCTGTTCATGTGTTGTTTACAGTCAGGCTCTTGTGCGTTTTGGATTTTAGTTAAGAAGTGACACGTAAGCAGTAGTTGTAGAAGTTGTACGGTAATACCTTTATAAATAGGTACAATGTGTATGCGTTGAAAAAGTGATTCTAATAGAAAATACATATACTCTCTCTGGCCAGTTTTTTTTAACTTGTAGGTACTAAGTATTTATTTTTGTATATACCTAGGCGAAGGCCAGGAAATCATGTGTGAAACAACCTTATTCGTAAAGAATAATATTTTAAAATCATATATACAAAGTTACCAAGATAATACTTCTTGATAGACTCTTTAAAATAGATTGTTGATTAAATATATCATATAAATGTGTACCAAATGCATTAATTTGGATGAAAGATAGGAATGTAATTACAATTTTGTCAAAATAATGCGCTCTTTCGGGCTCATGCACATTAAAAATAATTAAAAAAATAATATTTTAAGATTCAAAATTTTACCTGAAAAATAAGTTTGTCTTCAAAAATTTAAATGCCATTTTATAAATAAAAAAACCGTTGATTTTTCAAATTTTTATTTTGAAAATCGTTAGAGCGATTTTTTTTTAAATTAATTTTTTATATATAAAATTTTCTAATTTTGTTCTAAAAATATTTTTGGAATGCAGTTGTTTATTGATTGTAAATATACGTCTTACGTTTGAATTTCGTAAAAAATTGTTGACCCGTTTTTGGGATATAGAGTTTTGAAAAATAAAAATTCAATATTTTTTAAAAAATCCAAACAATTAAAAATTGCATTTTTGTTAATCAAATATTGTTAAGGCAATATAGGAGCTTATTCAGAAAAAAAATTATTAAAATCAGTTGATAAGTTGCTGAGAAAATTAAAAAACAAAATAACGGTTCTATGAGCGGTACATTTCCTGAGCAATAAAAAAATATGGTTTCCTCGTAGAAAGAAGCCAAGTTAAAAAATAAAATTTTAGAGAAAATTAAAAAAAAATCTATCGGTTTGTTATTGAGAAAATTCGATTTTTCGGTTTTTGACCAAAAAAATTGTATGGGAGCCACTGTTAGTTTTGATCTTAAAAAAAAAATGAAAAAAACGCCTAACGCGAATCTGCTCAAAACCTTAACTTCCAAGTTTGAACTCAATCGACCCAATGGCTTAGGCTGTAGGAGCGTGGACAGACAGACAAAACCGACCGGACGGAATCGCGGGACCCACTTTTTTCGACTTCTCTACCATCGTAATATCATGTTTGATTAAAATCTCGAGTTCGAAATTTTGCACGAATGCAAAACTTGCCATATAGTTCCTATATGTCGCAAGTAAAAATTGGTCACAGTCATTAAGTGGAAGGTGTAAGCTGCAAAAAAAAAACGGTTTTTGTTTACATTTGTGCAAGTGTTTTTTTTTTCTAATTAAATCCCTCTAAATAGCGAAATTATCACACTGTGCGTCGGTGTTGTCAGTTCTGTCAGGATTCCAAGACTATACATGCCTCTATACAACTCGTCCCTGTAGATGCTGTCATATGCGGCCTTGAAATCGATGAAAAGATGGTGGGTGTAGAATTGGTGTTCTTGGGTTTTTCCACGATCTGTCGTAACGTGAATATTTGATTCGACCTTGGACTTTCCTGGTCTAAAACTAAACTGATAAGGACCTATCAGGTTCTTGACGATGGCCTTTAGACGTTCACAAATTACGGCAGAGAAGATTTTGTAGGCGATATTAAGTAGACTGAAGCCTCTATAGTTGGTGCAGTTTAGAGTGTCTCCTTTTATCACATTTAGATCGGAAAATAAATCGCTGTTGCAAAGACTCTCCATTCTCAACCTGTCAAGCAAATCAGCTTTCAAATTCTAACTCCTGACTTTACAACAGTTGATCAACTGTCAAGTTGAATTAGAAAGAAGAAACTGGCTATAAGTCTACGAAAGTGGTAAAGTTCTATAAAATGGATCTTTAAAGTCCAAGCTACACCCTCGAGTAGATAATTTCAAAAGAATTGCTTATTTTTACTATAGAATAGTGTAACAGGTCTTTTGTATTCATAAGTTCAATATCTTATTACTTAGATGTATCACAATATTTCCCTCTCACTCTCCTCTAAAAATGAAATTAATTCAAAACCACGAAGGATAAATTCTTCATTTTATTTCCTTCAAGACAAATAAAACTAAGACACCAGATTGAGATCACGAAACCGCATAACCACCATCATCAGTTTTAAAGTAAAGTAAAAGACTCTTTATATACGAAGTACTTATACGAAGGAAGTTCCTTTTCTATGGCTTCATTCCCATAATGAAAAGCTTCTACAATGAATAATAAAAATGTAGGTATATGATCCAATTCTCATGATCATTATGTTGTAATCTCTCTTAGATTGGCCATTCGCTCATTCACTAAACAAATTTCAAGAAGTCTTAAGTATCTGTCAAGGTAGTTATAAGCGTTCATGGATTTATATCTCTATAAACATTACGACGCAGTATTTCTTTATTTTGTTGTTGTTTTCAGATTTTTTAAAAAATATTTTGGGATACTAAATGCGCATGGGAACGCATGAGATTCATTGGTAATTTCTTCATCAGCTTCGAGCAAGACGTGAATGTAGTTATGCTTGTGGTAGTCATTTCAAAGTTCGACAGAAGTATCGGATTTTAGGCATTGTCATCTTCTTTAACCCTTTTTTTTACAGTTTTTGGAACAAAAAGGGCAAAAAAATCAACCTCAACCTAAAAAGACATCAGAACATTGTCTTTATAAGAAAAAAATCTTTTAAAAAAATCAAAACAGAGGGATCCTTCATGGAACGTAACAAAAGACATTTCAATATACCCCCATACCGTTTGTCGTCTTCTTCGATAGAATGGAGTAAAAAAGTGTTGTGTGTTATTTGTGTACTCATCCAAAGTATAAAGAGGAAGTTAGCTTAACCGAATCTTTTGTTCCCGACAAAAATTCATACAATTTTTCGAGGGAGGAATATATAGGGAGTCGTCTCGAAGTCTTCGATACACTTTCTTTCAAAAAAGAAGAAGTAATAAATCTTTGTCCAGACATGAGTAGAAGGGAAATTACCATAACTCCTTTTTTTAAAATTTAAGTCTTTATGTCGCTCGTGTCGTTGGAAACATGATTTTATTGTCAATTTCCGTTGAAAAATTCTTGGAATGGAACAAGAAGACCACCTGAGCGGAAAGGTCTTCTTTTTTCGACCTCAACACTCAAATTTCCCCCCAAAAAATAGAATATTTGAAGAAGAAACCAAAATGTATGCAATTTTTAGTAAAATAGAAATTTCGAAAATCAATATCTTTGTAGAGGGTGTTCCATTTCAATGTAATGGAAGTAAAGAAAAGTAATTCGAATTCGTTCAAACAATTCCCATCCATTCTAATGGGAGCTTCGGGATGGTTCGCAGCACTCAAATCTTTTTAATTTTTAAATATTTGTACAAGAGTATTAAACTTATTTTTTTGTATTTAACGGAAGGGTGCTCCATAATTTACCATACTTAGAGATTTCTATCTTTTTGATGTCACTGAAAGAACTTTGGATGTACGCCGCCGTTTAAGAAAGCTTTATTTGCTTTTTTCTCCCAGATCGATTCGTTGCCAGCTCATTTCATAGGCAGTTTATTTCCTAAATAGCCCGTTACTACGTTTTTAACCATACTTCAGTTCTGACATCTAACTACCCTGTAAAATGCGACAAATGGATCAAAAGCTATTGCGGGAGTTGGTAAAGGGTGTACTCTGAACGACTTAAAGCGTGTTCCAGACAGAAATTTTGGATATAAAAGAAGTCGTGCTCAGGCACGTTTCTACCAACTCTATAACAGACCACCCGTCAGGCCACGAAAAACGTGTGGCCTATACCAGATTCAAACCGCTTAAGGTGCTTGGTATCTCTCAACAGATTGGTTATAAGCTTGATAGTTGGTGGCATTACTAGATATTGACTAATACGGAAGCACGCTACCTGGCTAGGTATGTTTTCAAATAACATTTGCAGAAGCTGTATGGATAATTAAGAGAAGACAATGGTTCTTCACCTTCTCTGTGCCTCTCTTTCTCTACCTAAAAAACGTTAGACTTTCTTCTAAAATAATATTAAACATACTAACGTAATAATTGTAGTACCCGTAGGGACCTAAATCTCTGAAAACACACAGAAATGGTTGAGAGTTGTAAGTCTCTACGCCCTGGTTCTTCATGGACTGTTGCGCCATCTAATTTATTTAACGTAATAAATCTTTCATGTTTCATAAGTAACTGCAAATCAGAAGAAGGCCTTAAGATTCATGTTGTATCAGAATGGGCCAAGAACTGGCTAACTGTGTCCTAGTTTAATACGGAAAGCCACTTCAATCTAACCTACCCAACCTAAGTGAAGCGTCTTTCGGCTAAACCTATAGTTCTACATCCGACATCGGTCTCAACCTATAAGTGGCCTAACATCGGCTTCCTAATGCAGCACTGTCGCTATAGAGTTTCGTCTCTAGTTACTTCAGCCCTAGCCTTTATCGTTTTCATCGACTATATGACTAAAGCAAGTCGTAAGAATTTAACTTTTTACAAGTTCGATATCAACGTACAGTTCTTTCAGTTTTCCGTCAATTTCTACAAAATCGGAATAAAAGTTGACGAATTTTACTCTTTTGATACAGTTGATAGAATTGAATGCTAGAAACAATAACTTATATTACTCTTTCAAGATTTCGCATAAAGTGAACAACTTCCAGCATCTGTTTTTTATTAGACAGCATTTTTGCTGATTTGCGATCTTTAAATAAGTACTAGTCAAAGCTGAAAGGTAAAATCTGATTGATAACAAAACTAGATGCTACACAATTATTTCAACTAATACACTTAAGTTTGGACCTCTGCTTGACGTCCTGTAGTCTTAAAGTTCTATTTTCTTTTTACGACGCATCCAATTCTCTAGCGACACCAGATTTCTTCAATTCCTTTTTGTAGAGCTCAACAGTAGCCTTTGACTTAATAAGTCATTTTAGTGTAGTAAAACACTTTTGTAGACTTAAGAGCCGTTTTGTTAACTCTTTTCAACTTTGTCTCGAATTCTGCAGTTGATCTTATCTGGAGTTTAAGATCTTTAATCGAGTGCGGAGCATTGTTTTAGATCTAATCTTTATGTGGCCCCAAAGAAAATGTTGTAAGAATGTTGAATCACAAGTTTTTTCAATCCAAAATTGTTATTGCTTATTAGAAATGATACCTCAATAAATTACAAGTTGCACTACATTTTTATTCAAATGAGGTCCAATCACTTCGGTATTGTGGGGAGGCTTTGCAACAGTCATTTATGGATCCTTTGAGCAACTAGATTCTATAACCTTATAACACAGCCTCCGAAGTGAAAATGATCTGTATTTTCGTTGATAATCGATTCGATGTTTATCAGCGAAGATACGAAAATGTTGGTGACCGAAATCCTTGAATTCTTGTGTTGACAAAATTTTAAAAATTTGAAATCTTAGTGCAAAATACGGTTCAATGTTTTCGCTGAATTTGATGAGAAATTTTCATCGTTGTTCTTGAAACGATTCACACGGTTTTGATTCTTCACATCACTAACTTGTCTTAACAGCTTGAATGTTTCCCTAGTTTCAGCGTTACCAACCAAAAAGGTGCTTCACGACCTTTTACGAACTATGATTTCAAAATGTTCATCATTTTTATAGGAAACTTAAATACGTTGTCAAAGCTTTAATCCTTCCATTTTATGTTTTGGGTTGGTTTTAACTTGTCAAATGCCCTCCAAAGATGACAGCTTTTAAAGTGACAGATGTCCAAGCAGCGGACTTTTTCAAATGAAACCTTTATATGATTTGCCTTCATTTCGTCAGAATCAACGAAAAATTGATTAAATGTGCAAAAGTCATGCTTAAGGAATTGGTCATTGTTGTTTATTGGCTGATCCGAAATGGGTGTATTCAAATAATCAAATCTATCGATTAAACTCAATTTTATTAACAGTTTCGATAGTTTTGTGGTTATTTCTACTAGAGCCAATTTCTTCACAGAATCCTAACGTAAGGATCAGAACTAGTAATAAAAATTAGTATACAAATCAGTATCAACTCATTTGGAACCTATGCTATCAATTTGGAACCGAGTATTTGTTTGGACTTGTGCAGTAAGCTAGGACCTGGTTATTATACCAGTTGTTTAGTAATTGAATTATTACCTTTTGATTACTTCACAGAAATACTAATCTCAGTTCTCCTAAATTGGTATCTAGTACTAGTTAGAAATGGGCGAATATATTGGAATAAAAGCCATAGGGTCCATTCGGTTTGGCATAAAGCAAACCAATACCAAAAATCTCTAACTTAAAAAACATACTTAAAACTTGAAATTTGTACAACTAATTTTGACATTTTTGTATGGCGCAAATACCAAATAAATATATGAATGGTATTTGAAATGACAATTCAGTGTTTAAATCAAGTTTTGGACGTATCAATTCCTAAGACTGAAATGTGAAGTTAGATCAAAATGTGAAAAAATTTAGGTGTACTCGTTTTTTATTAGGTCTACGTATTCGACGTTGTAGATTCCCTAGTTAGACTGGGTACTAGGACAAATGTGAAGAAATTGGGCGTTAGAGTCAATAAAATTAAAGTTCACGATCAATTTTTGTTCGATTACCTTGAAACAATAATAAAAGTTCTATTCCTGACAGGCACTACAAACCCTCGTAAAAATGCGTACTCGCCCGCTTGATGCTCTGAACCGAGGAGCTGCTTCTTCAGTACCCTCTAATCCCTACTTCTATACTTGAATTGCTGAAAATACTGTCTTTGTCAGAGTCAGAGTTTTTTGAACATTTTGATAACTTTACATTGACAAACTGCAAAATCTTGAATTTCCTCCAGTTACAAATATCAATACATTCTGTTATATTCCTACCTTTACACGAAAGTCATTTGTTATTTGGCCTCGAGTATGTTACTTTTGAGCGCCGCGGTGGTTTTCGGCTCATTCGTATAGGCCTGCGATTTAAGAAATCCTCAAAATAAAAAGTCAAAACTGATCACATTACACGATCTTGCAAGTTCATGTCGTCTACGCCCGTGCAAGTCGATTGTCTCTTAAGGTATGTGGAACGTAGCACGATCATATTAAAACCATCAGTCTTCGGTGTCCATATCGTTAAATTCAGGACACAAGAAATTCAAAAAGTGATCATAGACCTATAGCTATCGCCATTGACGGTATTGGCACGACCAGTATCATTTCGAAGAAGTATGGACCAAAGACGCGTCTAGCCTAAAATCCACACCAAACATCAACCATATTTGAATCTTCCGTAGGTTGTGGTTGATATTTAACTCGAATTTTAAAATAAGGAATAGAGATGCAAAACTATAAGCAAAATACGCCAGTAAAGGCGTACTTGTTTATTTGTAAGGATCGTCTCGCGGCCCGGGAAACTGATAATTCAGGTCATTAATATCTCTTGTACTTGCAGAAATCAAATTTTCCACTGAGCGTGAATTATCAGTACTATGAAATTTCTAAACAATTTATCAATTGATGGCATGATTTTTTGACGACCATAATCATCGTTTCTTCATTTCAATCCGTATCGCTGTCCGGTATATCGTAAACAACATTAACTAAAATTATGACAGTTCAAATGACAGCTGATGAGTTTAACAGTTGTCACATTTCTAACCACGAAGTCATTGACTTTATACTTGTCGAATACTTAAAAAACATTTGTAAATGTGAGTTTTCCGTTGGCGTACAGATTTGTCATTATTAAAAATCAATAAAACCTTCATTTCTTAAAAAGCACCTGTTATTAGTTTTCTTAAGGTTCTACTGGTGCTACTACTGCTGTCAGTGTCTTACAAGTAGTTCCTCTATACTTTATATGGTAGTATCCACCCAAAAGAATGCTCTTAACGGCTAAATGCCACGAGACTCATTTTCCGATGTGCTCCGTTGAACTGTTGTACATACAACAAAAACACAGTTAACTGCTACTATTATTATCAGCACCAAGAGTTCCGGCCGGCTCTGTCCGCCTGCATTATGACTTGACGACGATGATGGTGGGCACCTTAAGTGCCCCACATTAGAATCATGGAAGAAATAGGTACTACAAAAAAACCACACCTGACATAGTCGTAGTCGTCTCGGATGCCTAAAGACACCAAACACCAGCACCACAATAATACCCATTACCCAACTTGGAGTGTGCTAGAGATGAATAATTTGGTTTCGCTAGACTGATTAACGCGCGCGTCTATATTCCAGCAGCTAAGGAAAATTCAACTCCACTCATAACAAAATGTACACCACCACCACCGTAAGAAGGAAAATTTAAATTTTTTAAAAGAAATGACGACGAGGAATTCCTCCAAACAAAAGTAGCCACTCACGATACTCGTATTTGAGTCAATGAAGTTTGGGCTCTATTAAAGGAAAAAGGACACAACATGTGTGTGTTAATGTTTTGGAGGATAAGGATGTTGGGAAGCCATTACATAAAAAAAAAACCTAAATATGGCTCGTGCCATCATTTCCCAATTTAATAGAATATTAAAGGTGCGCTAATTACTTTCCTAGGGGAATGCTCTCCTTTAACAATAACAACAACAACAAAATTATCGATGTCCTTTTTTGAATTTTTGTATTTTTGGAATAGAAATGGTGATATTATTTAATAGGTTCGCGGTGAATGAACTCTTTATAATATAAGAACAATGTTGAGGACGACACACATGTGACTATTTTTTAATGGGTCGTCGTCCTTTCTTTCCACAACGAAGTGTTATCAGTCCTGTGGGATAACGTTCAACTTAGCAATGGATACAAAAAAGTAGTTTTTCTCATTATAATTTTGTTCGTCTTCAGTATAGAATAAAATTTGATCATAATTATTCCGCGCGTAGGGTGTCAGTTGTGTGTCTCCATATGTGTAGTGCACTAGTTTTAGGGGTGAGTCCTTGAGGGCAGCTGTATTAAAAAAAAATTATATATATTTTACTGACTTCATTCGCTTCGTTGTTGATAAAAATATCCTGATAACTGAATAAGAAGCTGTTTTTTTCGGGCTAATGTGTGTCTAGGTATTTATGTCTTCTTATGGTTTAATAAATTAATTCAAGACATTGAAAATTAATTTGAATAAATAATTGGAAAAGAATGTTAAAACAAGTTAAATAAACCTATTGAAACACTTCCCGTGTTATATGAAAAAAAATTAAGGAATCATGAAATTGCGTTACATTACACAATAAATGTGTAAAGGGTTTTACGGGTAAATTTAGACAAGTGGTTCCGGCCATGTTGTTTTAGGTTCGGGTGATTTTACTGTTTTTTTAAATGCCTGAGCTAAAAATCTAAAGCAATTGAAAACGAATTTTTATTTCTGCGAAAAAAAAATCATAAAAAAGGTTTTAGCTATAACAAAGATATACATTTGCGGCACCTATGGTGCTCTCCTCGTACAAGTCTTTACGTGATTTTATATATCCTATTTGCCTTCCTCAATAAATGGACTATCTAGCACCAATAAATTTTCTAAATTTGACCAGTAGTTTCTGAGATTAGCGCGTTCAAACATACAAACAAGCAAACAAACTCTTCAGCTTTATAACATTAATATAGATTTTGTTCTAGTAAAAATTGCCAGTTGTATTTCCTTATTTAAAAAATAAGACCGTAATATTAACACCTCCAGTATTTTTCATAAGTATAACCTCAAATTCAACTCTGGTAGGTAGTACTCTAAAGTACAGATTTTAGTTCTTTAGCAGTACAACAAACTTTTCAATGTTGCGAAGCACACAAGACAAGACAGTGATTGGGAATTAGGACTCTTTCAAGTTGAGTCAAAGAAGATTAAAATTTGTTGAGATTCTGCAACGGACGAAACGTAGCTCTTGGAGGAAATTCTGTATCGGAAAAGGCTTCTTTCTACCATTCAAATCACCAGGTGATGTCGCTATCTTCTGATATAGTAAGCCCAATCCTTAAAGATGTATTCCTAAGTTTTGGCGAGAGGTCGTTTACCTAAGAAATCGGTAGACTACTAGACATTCACATCTGAAGCAACCTTAGGACTGACGATATAATATCTCCTTCACAACATGCCTAATGGCAAAAGTGTAGAAACGGTCTTACACTGTGTGGTAAGAATTATAGAAAAAAAAAAAAACAATTTATGACATAGAGTAAACACTGGCAGCGTTTTTAAACATTGCAGAAAGCTTTCGTCAACGTACAAAACAGTCAAAAAATTCCTTACAGGTCTCGAAATAGAGCAGTCTACACTCCATCATTTTTATGTTACAGATCAATAGCGATATAGGTGGTATAGAGATTAAAGTATCGACATCCAGAGAAACGACTCAAGAAGGTGTGCTCCTTCTGGATTCTGGTTATGCACGAAATCCTTACCAACTAGAAAACAATGGTGTCAAGGAAGAAGCCAACGGTGATGACATATCTCTTCTGGAAACAGGGAAATTCTTTAGCACTATAATTGAACAACTGAACCAAGCATAGATCCAAATTTGAACTGGGGTCCCATTGGACCAATCCAAAAAAAAGGAAGATCGCATTCTACTTATGTAATAGGACCTTTAGTAGTTACTGTAAAATCAGTCACAAAGGACATGCACAGATTCTACGAAAGCAAGGGAACAATGAAAGAAAAGGCTCTTAATACTAACTTTCCTAATAGGAGCAAATGGGTAAACAATGTTTCATATAGCTCTAGGCAGACGATTCTTCGATAATCTTAAAAATGAAGTCTACGCAACAATTCTTTCTTTTATTGTATGTGGCTTAAATTTTACATAAATAAGCAAATTATTTACTATTGCTTCCTTTTTCGCACTCGTACTTTGGCTAAAGTCCTAACAGATCTCAACATATATAAATCCGCTGGTCCGGATGCTATGCCCGCTATTGTTCTTAAGAGGTGTTCTTCACTCCTTAAGCCTTTTCATCTGTCCTACTCCTGAGGTCTCGTTCCGAGCGGATGGAAAACAACATTTGTCCAGCCTATTCAAAAAATAAGCGAATCCTCCTCACCCTGCTGGCTGGTGTGCAACAGGGCTCTGTTCTGTCTCCAACACTCTTTCTCATTTTTATTAATGATCTCCTGTCTGCAACTTTTAATCTAATACATTGTTTCGCTGACAACAGTACTCTTAGCTTTTCACTTTTGTTTTGACAATCACATCCCTCTTCTTCGGATCTGGAACTGCAACGACAAAATATGAGAAGTTGACAAGTGGAAGCCAATGCAACTAGCTTATTATCCATCCATACAACCTTTGAAACATCGATTCCGTTGATGTAAGCTAGTATCCTCGGTCTTTCTTCAAAATTAATTGTTCGTTTGACAACTTGAAATCAGGAATTCTATTCCTTCTTATAGTACCTAGCATATGAATACCATTTTTGGATAAATATTCCAAAAGATGCAAAGACTTGAAGTAGTTATCAAAGTAGATCCTGCAATTTTGAAATCATGCGCAATAATCTTACTACGACAAAATGCTCCCAAATCTGGCCTTCAGTTCTCACAATGTTTTCCTTTAAAATTTCAACCTCTGTCTTTTAACCGAAACCCGAAACACCACTCAAAACATACAATTTGTAGCCCCATTATGAAGTTCATTCGGGTTATACCTTTTTAGAGAATATTCCTTGCTTTTGTAGAGCATATTTGTTTATCCACACAAAGCCTTGATTCTAGCGGAACTTTTGCATATTTGTTATTGAAAGGCTCAACAACTGGACGAATTTCAAAAAGCCCTTGCAACAAAGCTTTACTTAAATGAGTGATAAGAGGTGTGATATAAATGTTGAATTAGCTCTAACCTGTGGAACTTCTGAAGCTAACGTCGTGCTAAATAATTGATAAGAAGATCAGACTCATGAAAACCTATCCAAGTCCATTGCCCATAGTACATTGGATGTCATCAATTTTTTACGATAAGTAAATTCCAAAGAGTAAATCGGTTCCACGTTGGGCGCCAACTAAAAAACCAAACCCCTTTCCTTTAAATTTTGATTCACAAGGATTGAACAAAAATATACAAATACAAAAGAATGAGTTAAAACTAACATAATTATTCATAGTCACTGCTATTTTGCTCCTGAAATTGATACAATCTGCATTATTCAAAGCCATACAGTTGCTACTTACATAACTTTAATCAATTTCTTCTCTCTCACTTGATTTGGCATTTGATACAATCATCAAATTGAAGGTTAACTTCCTTTCTGGACACACCTCCCGCAGAGTCAAATTTTTCAAATGCGTGTGCGTGTGTTTATGCAGAAATCTTTTTAAATTTGCCTTTGGCACAAAACTAAATCCTTAAAAACTGAGAGAAGAAAAATACATCCTTTTTTATTTGGTTGGCTCGTGCTGTGTTCATCTGAAAACAAAATGTATTTCCAAAAAGAACAAAGCTGCATAACACCAACATTAAAATTGCTAAAAAAAAGAAAACCCTATTACAACGAGCAAAAACAAAAAGGTCCTGATCGTGACTTCTGGCCTTTATTTAACAATTCCAACTTTCACGGTCGACGAGCACTGTTCAAAGGACACACTGCGCGCCGAAAAGAAAGAAAATGAATGTAAGGACGAAAGAAGAAAAAAAAACACTTCACGGTATGCCCCCGACTTGTTATATTATGGGCGGCGGACAGACTTCGACGACCAAGGACGACGCGACGCGACGTGGCATTGTTTTAACAAGACCAGACCACAGCGCAGCGCGGGAATTGAGGCATTCCATATAACCATATGGTCGTCCAAACAAAATTCTGCTCCTATAAAGGATCAAGTGAGTGTGTAACATGTCGTAAAGTTAACTTGGGCATATCGTAGCGTAGGTATTTTTGAAGCGAGAAGTAACCTTAAATTATTCCCAAATCGACCCTGAGTCGTGAAATTCGTTTCTATATGAGTACGACTATGGCAAGGATAATGCAAGGACATTTGTGTTTTGTTCCTTCAACAATACAAAGCATATGATTATGATTACCAATTTGGTTTCTGCTGGTTCCAATCACACATGCAATCGTTTGAATTGAGGGCTGCGACGACTTTTGGTTTAGTTTGGTGCTGGTTTATGGTGTTTGGTCCTGAGTCCTTAGTCTCCCGATCCCATAGGTCCCCGCTTATCGTTTATAGGGGTGGCATATGCAAAAAAGGGTAGGTCACCAGACTGCGCTCTATTATGGTGCACCTGGAGTTTGGAACTATACTGTGACTGTGAATTGCGTGACTGTCGAATCGAAGTGGATGTGGATGTGGTTTTGGATAGCGGTGCGGTATTGCACACAATTTTTTAAAATTTATTATGGGAAAAGTTTGGCATTTTTTGAATAAATGCAAATTAATAAACTCAAGATGTTATAATTCACTTGTTTAATTTTTGTTGTTTTCGATATGGAATCCTTTGTGTTTTTGGAAAGGACTTTAATTTGCTGTTCACAAAAAGTGCATTCGAGTGTGTCTCAAGTCGAGAAGGAACGTTAACATTTATATTTTCGATCCCGCTTTTTTTTGGTGTACGATAAAAATGGAGTTCCTTATTTATTTGGTGTGAAATTAACATATTTTTTGAATGCGGGATGAATCTATAAGGAGTTGTTGTATTTTAAAGGCGATACCTATTTGCTATTAGCAGCTAACAAAGGTTGAAAAGCTTGAATTGAAGATGGTGAGTATTGGGAAGTTCAATAACACAGTGGAAAAAAACGTCTTCATGGGGATATCAAACGAGCCGACGACGTTTTTTGAGATTCAAGGTTTTAAAAACTGAGAGAGTTTTGAAAATTCACGGTCAAAGTCATTTAAAGACTCTTCAAATGCTTTCACATGAACTTGAAAAAACACTCTAAGAGGTTTTTGGCGGTATCATTGAAACAGGAACAGACTGAGTTATACAATATATGTGAACTTTGGAAACAGGGGAATTTGTCTTCTTGTAAAAATGGAAGTGTGAGGTCATTGATTGCAACAGGCACTGAGTTTAACTTCCGCGCTAAGACACGATAAGACCATTAAAGATTGCTGGTAAAGAACCTTATATTTCAAAAACAAATTTCGTATGTCCCATGGGACTATTCGGTGGAACACCTGACTGTTTTTAAGTCAATATTTGTAGTTAATTCTTTTCGTTAAGTGATGCTTTGATATTTTTGACAAGAAAGATCGTGTAATTATTGAACTAGAAGCTTATATGGTTTAATTGCCATTGGTTGCTGGATTTTAATAAGATTCAAGACAGCTTATTTAGCAAAGCCCTTATTACATTGAGCTTTAGCAAAAATTGGAGCCAGAAGACTATGAAAAATTTGTAGACGCTAGAACTTCGGAAATTAGACACTATTCTTAATTAAGATTCTTCAAGACTTTCAATATACTTTTGATTTGGGGATAAGAAAAGATTGTAAGGTTTCAAATAAGGGATTTCGGCGGATAATGAATTATATCAATGAACAATGGTGTTTTGGTCGACATTGTAAGTAAAATAAATTAGTTGGCGCAACAGTCCATTGAGAACTAGGACCTAGTGGCATACAACTCTCAACCATTCGTGTGTGCGAGTAATGTTGTCAGGGATGGATAGGATCTACATGAACCTACAAGAATTACTCTTGGAGAAAATTTGTCAATTCATATTTTTCGTTGCAGTAATTTATCAGAAGAGAGATTTTAGTCTGAAAACAGTGAACAAATTAATTAGATTAAAAAAAAGAGAGAAAGAGTGTTGGAGATAGAGCACAGCCCTGAGGCACACCATAATTTATGTTGTGGCTTCTAAGCTTAAATCCATCTAATAATACATTGTATTAAGCGGTATAAAGCGTAAATTCTAATGCAACCATATAAGGATACATCTAAGCCGAAGGCACACGTTTTCGGTAAGAAACCTTGATGCCAAACCCTATCAAATAGTTTTTAAAATAACAAGCTAAAAAACCTTCCTTTCTTTACAAACATTTATTCCACTGTTTGTTAAGAAAAGCTATACGATCTCCAGACCTATTGATGCTAAAGCCGTTCTACTGGTTATTTTTTAGTTTTGGAGATATTCTTTCACCTAATATTTAATAAGCGTTTCCATGACCTTGGAAAGAATTAAATTAGACACATGCAGTTTTCCATCTACTCAAAACGAGACTTGAGGAATAAGATATGTGAAAAAGCTTGAGTAACAGTTTGCTAGCGTTGGAGAAAATCACTTCAGAAATACAGCGGGGATACCCTCCGGTACAGCGAATTTGTGTGCTTTGAGATCAATTAGCACAGGTCCGTAAAGCTAGAAACAACACAATCGAATTTCGAATTGAATTTCGAAGTGCTTTTTGAGACAAACCGGGATAAGAGCACTTATCTAGAATAAAATGAGCCCTAAATTACCCCATCATTAGACTTTAAAAATTTTGTTTGGTTTAAAGACTCCAAAAATTGAGGGGGTTAAGGCTTGAGATACCAAATTGGGTTTCAATAACACCCACAAGTATGAGGAGAAAGGGATTTTTGAACCAATTCAGGATAAGCACAAAAAGAGCCCAAAATTTCCCTAACATTAACTTAGGAGCCCAAAAAAAAAAACCTAAAAGTGTGGTTTCTCCAGCTTGATGTAAGTTTAACGGGAAGGGATTTTTTAACCATGTCAACATAAGAGCATTAAATTAGCACAAAAAGAGCCCTACATTTCTGTATCATTAGAATTTCGAAATTCGATTGTGGTGTGTCTGGACCTTCTTAGCACACTAGCGTCATTCCAAGTGCGAAAGACAACGTTGCATTGGCGTGGAACTGCCTAAGAAAGAGATTAGCTTTACCTTAAGGTCTAAGAACCGTGGAAGTGGACAAAATACCAAATATTGGCACATTGTAATATTTGATGCGATATTTTTTGATTAAGTACACATATGAACTCTGTTTGAACTTTTTCCTGTGGGATTAGTCTTATACCTGTGTGAAATACTGCAGCAGAAATTTCAGCTTTTAAGATTGATAGAATAGGATGCACTTAAGCCAGTTGTAGGCCTACTGTAGGCCTACTGTGAGGCCTTCTTTTGAGCTCAATGAAACCAATTCGAGTTCCTTACGAAACTTAAAAAACTAATGATATTAATGTCTCTAAGATCTTTATGGAAGGATTCTCCTGGGTGTTTTGAATTTTTGAGCTAGAGCAGGGCAGGTACAGAGGATCGTAAAAACTGTTTCTTTTCTTTAATATTGTTCATACAGCTTTTGCAAAAGCCACTGGAAAATACGCCAAGACTCGTGGTGTGTTCCGTTATGACAACAATTATCGAGCTTAGAATCTGCTTGGAGATATCAAACACCTTGAAAGCTTTAAATCTAGGGTAAGTTAGGTATTTTTCGTGGTCTGACAGTTGGTGATGTTATTCCCCCAGATTTTTTTTTTTAAATGTCGTATTTTAGCAAACTATTTTGTCAAACTCTTGTGCCATTATAGGTTATCGAAAATTATGGATTGGGTTTGAATCTTTGGAGTCCTGGAATATAAAGAAATCCGAAAGTTCCTATCGAACTGTAGTTTAGGGATAGTGTAGTCTGTGTTCTTTGGAATTAATTCTATGTTCAAATCACTGTTATAAAGCTCTGAGGCACATAGCAGATCTTACAGCTATTTGTATCTAGAGGCTCTAGGTAGAGTAGTGTGTTCAGTTCCGAAAAAATGGTTGTACGAAGCGATTTGCTCATACATAGGCAAGCTGAACGTTGAACTTTGTCAAGATTTACACCTTATTTATAAAGCAGTCCCCTATACTCTCGCAACGTACAGAAGAATCGGCCTACTTACCGATGTGTATGACCAATGCGTAACTCAGAATTGCAAGCCCCATTTATTACTAACCTTTTTTTGGAAGAAAAGAGAGCTGCAGCAGTTTTCTTGACGCTTTCTTGTGTGTCACGTTTCCGGTTAGACATTTTCTCTAAAATGAGCTTTCTTCTTAAAACTTTAATTAGATACCTTTTACAAAAAAATGAGGGTTTATATTGGGGATCTTATAATTCCTGAGAAAAACATTGTGCTTACAAAAAAAAACAAGACTACAAGCGTACGTAGTCACCATACTGCCAGTGGCAAGATCTTCTACTAAATTTTAGAAAGGAATGAAGTTAGTAAGTGGGGCTAAGCTTAGGGTGCGGTCTTAAGGCGTCTGATTTAATTTTTTTTCGTTGGTCAATACGGTATGCAAGGCCTCAAAGTTCCACACATCAATAATGATTTTTGGATTCAACCTTTTCGGGAGAAGAATTGATTGTAGCGATAGACCGAATTCCACTTAAATTTTTCAAGTATGCCTTTGCGACAACTTCTTTCCTGTTATAGTGAAATCGTTGAGTTTGGAGTCATTCCTCATAGTTTTCTGTCTTCGGTGATTTTCCCATTATTTAAAAAAGCAGATGCACCTGTTCCACAAAATTATAGAGGGATAATGTTTAAATAAACGCATCTTTGAAGATAATTGCGAGTATGATATTCAGAAACTTACTTCGTGGGTGAACGTGAACTCCAAGCTCAGTGAGCTGAATTTCAATCTGGATATTCAAATATAGATCAGGTATTTCTGCTACTTAATATTGCAAATGATTTCATAGATTTTAACGCAGCATTTGACAGCATTGAGCGAGAGGCCTTTTTTCTAAAACTTTTGACTATCAGCATATCTTTCAGAATTATCAGTATTTTAAGAGTTCTTTGTGCTAAAGATTTAATATCCGTTTGGGATGGAGAATGCCTTTCCGAAGAGTTCAGTTCTTCAATTGGATTAAAACAAGGATGTGCGTTGAGTACTCTATTATTCACTCTACTTATTGAGTATTTAGTGGAGCTCACGGGAGGAGGGGTGAACTTTGCGTACTTTTATCGGAATCCCCAGAATAACTCCAAAAAATGATCGTCAATTTTGGAAAATACTGCGATACATGGAATTTATCAGTGAACCTTAGCAAATCTAACATAATGAACTTCCGAAAAGGACACTGAAGATACGATAGTTATGAAGAAGAACCGTTTCTTCCTCTTCCTCGTCCATACAGCTTCTGCAAAAGTCATTTGAGAATACGCCTAGTCTCGTGGCGTGCTTTCCTATTAGACAGTGTCCGGTTATGACACCTATTATCGAGCTTATATGCGATCTGCTTAGAGAGAGCAAGCACCTTGAACGTTCTAAATCCAGTGTTGGCCAGATGTTTTTTGTGGCTTGACACGTGGTGATGTTGGTCCACCTGGTGCCTGTCCTCTGTACTGTGCTGTACTGTACCGTTCCTGGCGAGTTCATCTGCCTTACAGTTACCTGGAATGTCTCTATGGCCCGGCACCCAGCAAAGGTGAATATTAAACTGTTGCGCCATCTCCATTGGAGATGCTCGACAGTTATGGACTGTTATAGAGTTTGTAGAGACAGAGTCCAGAGATTTGATAGCGGCCTGGCTGTCGGAGAAAATACGGATATCAGATGTTGATATCACGTTTTCTTTGAGCCAAGACAAGACTTCCTTAATCGCCAAAAGTTCCGCCTGGAACACGCTACAATGATTGGGAAGGCGGAATGAGAGACTTAATTTCAGTCGTTCAGAGTACACACCACCACCAACCCCTTCTTTGGTTTTTGAGCCATCTGTGTAAAAGATGTATCATCATAAATCGGCTCAATTTTGTACAAACTTTAATCGATCTTGTTAATTTGACTGGTGAATCGATCGAATTTGATTTGGACAATCTAACCGCTTTTAAAGGAAGTCTTTATTCCCTTGTTGCGAAATTGGATGAAAAATATCGGCAAAATTTCATCAACCTTCTATAGTAAGTTGGAGTTTAATAGTTGCAAACAAAACTACTTCGACGACAAGAACTCAACGGATATGATTTCTTCAATTCTACGAGCCAGAGATCAGATACTTTCCCTGAACTACATACGTCACAGACCACACCTGCCTATTGAGTGCCAACTATGCAACACCCATGAGAGAGAGAATATCGGACACTTTTTAGGAATTTGTCCAATTATCCAAGAAATTAGTCGAGACATTTTTGGGAAGAACCAATTTGAATCCAAAGATGTAATCCATACTCTTAATTAAGCAAAAGGCTGAAATAAACTTTACAAATTCCTCCAAAACTAGGTTTTAAAAGTCTTGGGATCATTTATCGTATAACAGAATTTTATATATAAATAAAGTAATTTCTATTCTTCTATTCTTATTCTATTTCCTGAGAAAAAGAACTTAATCGTCTTTGTGTGTGTTGACACCTAATCCACACCGATCTGCCCATTATATAAGCTAGTTTAAAGCTGTTTGTTAAGTTTTGTTAAGGTATTGAGATGCTTCCCTGATACTGATATAGCAACTTCATCCTCATTTGTAATCACTCTAAAAATCTCAACATCTATTAGGCTAGTTACAGTTTCATTTATTACCAGGTTCCAGAGGATAGGAGACAGCACACCGCCTTAAAGGTTACCTCTGCTGACAACTCTCCGCCAAGTTATGTGTTAATTATTTCTCTGATCAGCATTTTATGAATTAACTCGCCAAGTGAACTCTCTACGTTCAAACCTCATTCTTCTTAAGTTTTTTGATAAATTTTATTTAAAAAGCGATTTCATTCTAAAACAAAACCAAAACTAAGTTAAATTAAAAATATGTGTTTGTATTTTGCCTCGGTTCTGTTATTCTCGTAAAAAAGGTATTTAACCCCAAAGTTCACTCAACCATTCAAATGTAAATATCAACCTGTTAGCCGTATGTATGTATGTTATTGGCTTCCTGTGTTTTTACCTATTTTTAACTCCTATTTACATAACTTGAGCCAAGTAACCAAATGTCCTTTTTTCCATATTCCGCCAAAAATCAGTCATTCATCAAAAGTTGTTGGTGGATATTATGTACATCTTAGCACACACAGACACACATGAATTTCATAGTAAACAAAGGTTAATTAGAAGCCAAGAATCAAGATACCCCCTGCCTTGACCTGCCCTCACGTTTAGCCGCGACACTTCTCCTTTAACTCTTAACAAAAAAACAAGTGCACTTCTACTATCACAAGAAAGAAATTTTATGCATTATGAACATTTATTTACGGAACCTTCGTGTTCCTCGAGAGTTCAAAGTGTACATATAGAGTTGATCAAGTCAAGTCAAGTCAAGTCAGCGCAAGGTAATGCATCTGATCAATAGTCACTCGACTGAAACTATATAGGGTCTCCTACGAAACATAGACATACCTATGGCAAACCCCTACCCTATGAAGACGCGTAGTAATGTGGTGACGGTTATTTGGCGACCCTTCCTTGCCCAGAACAACACACACAAAAAAACAAGGAAAAGCGACCTCTACACGGTGTCTGAGCATTTCTTATTTCCTTTAATTTCATTTCGTGATGTAATTTCCAAATGGAAAATAATAAGACGCGCATTTAATGAGGACAATAGTACAGGTTGCTGGTGCTCAAAACAACCAAACCATCAACAAACGTCAGGGTCAATAGAACATGAAATAGAAGACTGTACAAAAAAAGGAGCAACCAGCTCTAAAAAAAAGCGCAATTACGATTCAAGACGTGATGTTATGTGATGTGCGCTTCTAATGAACTTCCGTTTGCCGCCAATTTGTTTTTTAGGAAGTTACCTAAAACAAACAATTGAAAGTTGAGGAAGGTACCTAAAACTCTTCAAATGAATAACTCAAAACTGTCCTTTAAACCTTCAGTAATAAATTCAAAGATCACACTCATTACTTCTTCCGACTTCCGATTTAAATTGAACCCAAAGCGTAATTTGCATGATAAAGTTTTTTTGAACAGAAATCTTAAAGACGTAGGATTCTCCAAAGTAAGAATAAGATGGATACAAAGGACGAAGATGTCGTGTGTTGCGGAGGGAGATTCTTAAGTTATGTCTTCTCCTGGATAGATGAAGGGATGGCTCTGATTTCAATCAAACACAAAACGATGATATGAGGAAAAAGGCTTGGCGGGAGTCCTGCTTCAACACGTGTTCTTTTTGGTTTTGTAATCCTATTCTGTAGAACTGTTGTTGGTTATATTTAAAGAGATGATAGGAAAAGAAGGTGGAATTTATTAAAAAATTGTTTTTGACATATAGAAGACACCATTACCATTCTTCTAGCACGTGCCAAGTTCAGACTTTTATCGAAGAGGATGACGCAAATCATCTTATATTTATTTTTAAAGGAATTTAAGTCCAATATCTATCAATAATATGCGTAGCTTGATGATAAGTTCGTAAGACTGACATGCCAGAAGTCTGATTGAACTCAGACCTCTGCCTGTGCCTATGTGAGAATTAAATATCATCCAAGGACAATTTTTGTGCGAATAAGCCATTAATAAATGCTACTGTGACACGACGGCTAGTTTTTGAGACTGTCGTTCATCGCATTTAAAAAAAAAAAATGTCCATATAGAATTTCAATTTCCGAAGGGCTCTATCCATTTTTCAATGTACAGTACTGTGCGAACTCTTGCAACTATCACAGCCTATAAAACTAAAGAACATTAGTATATATAAAAGTTATTCCTATCAAATTATTTGTATTGCTTTAGAATTTTGTTTTAAATTGGGAAAAAAAATTGTTTTAAAAATGGCGGAAAACAAATATTCGTCAGATACAAAATCCAAAATTTTGAGGGTTTTATAAAAGGAGCATGACAAAAAGAAATTTCAAAGAAATATTACATTCCAAAATCACTATTTATAGAACCATCAAAAGTGGAAAGGTGTTATGCCATCATAGAGGAGGAAGGCTTCGAAGCAACATAGCAAAAGATAATTGAAAAATAACATATTTTTTCCAAAGAAACCCCATAGCATCATCAAAGGAAGTTGTAATTGAACTTAGGTTACCCATTAACAAATCAACTATCAGACGCCGTGCATGCAGGCCGGATTGCGTGTTTCTCAGATAGCAAAAGAGCCTTTTTTTTAAATGTGAAAGTTCGTCTTGCTTTTGCAAAAACTCATCTCAATTGGAGTCCCCAAATTGGGAAACGTTCTTCCTTTTAGAGATAGATACATTTCTCTACAACAAAAAAAACTTTAAAATCAATATCTTTTTGCCTTTTTGTGTTCATTGGTTCTAATCAGGAACGAGCTGTATAGAGCCATGTCTAGTTTTGGCATCCTTGCCAAACTCATCCGTTTGTGCTGGATGACCATTAAGAATTCATGATGCTTCGTAAAGGTTGGGAACAACTTAACAGAACCTTTCGATTTCAAAAAAGATTTTAGACAAAGTGATGCACTGTCATGCGGTTTTTTGGAAGAATAGTGCAGAGCCTCCACGTCAACACTAGAGGCACTATCTTTCAAAAATCTGTCCAATTACTGATGGCATTGACATAATCGAAAGAACTCAGCGTGATGTCAATGGGGCTTTTGTCAGTATTGAGGCAGAGGCGGCAAAAATGGGTTTAACGGTTAATGAGGGCAAAACAAAGTACATGCTATCGTCAAGAAAGGACTTACAACACCGACGTCTTGGTCAAAACGCCACCATCGACAGACGTAACTTTGAGGTAGTTAAGGACTTCGTCTACCTAGGCTCCGCTGTAAACGCAGAAAACAACACCAGCTCTGAGATCAAACGAAGAATAACTCTTGCTAACCGCTGTTTCTTTGGTCTAAGAAAGCAATTGAGTGGTAAAGTCCTCTCTCGAGGGACCAAAGTGTTGCTATATAAGACCCTTATCATCCCCGTCCTGCTATACGGTGCAGAAGCATGGACCATGACAAAAGCGGATGAAAGCACCTTGGGTCGCTCGAGAGAAAAGTTCTTCGTGTGGTCTACGGTCCCGTATGCATCGAAAGAGAGTGGAGGAGAAGATGGAACGACGAACTGTACGGGCTGTACAGCGACGTAGACTTAGCCAGAAGAGTAAAAGTTCAACGACTAAGATAGCTGAGTCACGTAGAGAGCATGGAAACCAATGCTCCGGCCCGGAAATTCTTCGAATCCGGACCAACAGGACAGCGCAGTATAGGAAGACCGCGGATCAGATGGCGCGAACAAGTGGAAGGTGACCTCACCCAACTTGGAGCGCGAGATTGGAGACATCTACCTAGGGACCGAGCTAGATAGAGAAGTTTGTTGGGTGAGGCCCTAGTTCACACAGGACTGTAGCACCACCTTAAGTAAGTAAGTAAGTAAAATGTTGAATATGAGTTCCATCTACGACCCCAATTACACCGGGAATTCGTGATTTTTACCAAAAATATCGTTTGGAGTTTCGTTTATCTCCCTTCATTTATTTCAAAATTCATCATCAGCGGGCACATGACTCTTTCGATTGATGTCAAAACTTCGGGAAGTATTTTTGGCCACCCATTGCTTTTGGTAACAAGTTGTAGTAGTTTTCAACAGCAAGGCCTTAATTAATGTGATATAATTTTCTTAAAAATATTGCTTTTGTCCATAGATTGCAGAGAAGTCTTTTCACTGGATAGAAAGGGCTGTCTACGTTAATCCGGTTGATCCAACCATTTTTTAGAAATAAACCAGATTTTTAACCTCGAGATCTGAACGCATGACAAAAATCGAAAATCGATACTTTTTTTTATTTATTGCCTATTTTAACTAGGTGGGCTAGTTTCATCGGCTAAGATGGACGATAACTTTTTTTTGGGAAACTTTTAATTGGTTAAATTGGGTTCAGTAGAAAAGTATGATCAGATCAAAGTTGAGTAATTTTTTCTAATTCATAATATTTAAGTCCTCTCTCAAGCATATAAAATCACCATCTATAAGACACTCATCATCCCGGTTCTCATTTATGGCGCTAAGGCCTGGACCCTGTCAAAGAAAGATGAGAGCGTCTTAGGATGCTTCGAGAGAAAAATTCTTCGGATGATTTTTGGTTCCGTACGCATAGATGAAGAATGGAGGAGAAGATATAACGACGAACTGTACGGGTTGTACAGGGACACTGACCTAGTTAGCAGAATTAAAGTCCAACGGCTTAGATGGCTAGGTAATGTAGAGCGGATGGACATCAAAGCTCCAGCCCGGAAGGTCTTCGAATCCAATCCCGAGAGACGGCGCAGTAGAGGAAGACCGCGACTCAGGTGGCGCACCCAGGTGGTTGAGGACCTCAACCAACTTGGCGTGCGAAACTGGAGACAGCTAGCTAGGGACCGAGCTGGCTGGAGACGCATGTTGGTTGAGGCCTAGGTCCGCCCCGGGCTGTAGCGCCATCTTAAGTAAGTAAGTAAGTAAGCCTATTTTAACTAGGTGGGCTAGTTTCATCGGCTAAGATGGACGATAACTTTTAATTGGTTAAATTTGGAAATTAGGTTCAGTTGAAAAGTATGATCAGATCAAAGTTGAGTATTTTTTTCTAATTAATAACATTAATTGGAAATTACAAACAAATTATTTTTGTTCCTATTTGCTGCACAAACAAAACAATTCTTTTTTAAAGGATTAAGATGCCCTAAATTCGTTTCTCATCTTTAATTTTTTTTATCATAACAGGTTTTTAAAATACCTACATAATTTTAAAAATGTTAAACATAACCATAACTTTGTTTTTAGGGCTAAGTTAATACACAACATACCCTTTACAATAAATTGTATAATGATTTAAAAAAAAAATCTCGTCATCTCTCATTAGTAATAGTTTATAGATCTCATTTGTCTGTATCACATGTTTTGAAAAAACTTGAAACTTGAATGAAAGAAAGAGTTAATTTTTTACTGCTGATTTCGAATCGAAACTCCGAATTTTAATTATTCACATGTGCTCAGAACCGCTTTTAACATTATTTTTATATTTTCTTAAATATATTCCAAAAACTTGATGTTAAAACCTTGAGACTTCGATATCGTAAGAAGATCTAAAATTTGTTAAATATAATTTTTTTAAATTTTTCCCTAAGAACCGTCTTAAGCGTTTTTTAATGAGGAAATTTTGTAACTTAATATTGAAGTAAGGTATTGTAAATTTAGAATATCATTACGAATTTTATTTAAAAAAAAAAAAAACTACTTCATTAATTATTAACATAGCCTCAAAAAGCCTAATATAAGTTTTTTTCGAATTAAAAAGGTTGTATCTCAAAAATCTGACGTGATAATCGGATTCGAACTAAGGCCACGTCACGTTGACTCAAATATGCGTCTAAGCATTTTGACTTAAAGGTGTCATTCGTGTTTTATGCATCG
Organism: Eupeodes corollae; assembly: GCF_945859685.1. Lineage (NCBI taxonomy): Eukaryota > Metazoa > Arthropoda > Insecta > Diptera > Syrphidae > Eupeodes > Eupeodes corollae. The sequence continues at coordinate 25,993,339 of NC_079147.1, forward strand.
ATACTGTAAACGTTGACGGTTCGTTTACTGTAAGAATTTTGAATTATTGAAGACGTCAGAGTAATTGCAACTTAAGAGCGGTTTTTTTAAATCATTTAGATCTTTTGGGTATGCAGGTATTGCTCCTAAATATGGGTTTTACATTTGAGATATTGAATTGGTCTTCCAAGTCGTTTAATTAATGTTTTATGGCCAAATTTGATTCCGCGAAACACAAGATGTACCAAAAACCTCGCCGCTGCACATAAAAGTATACAACAGAATAGAACACAGTCAATTCCTCGCCGTTCAAAAAAACTTGGCCTCACGGAGAAAACAACATGGCGAACACGGCGGCAATAGCTATATGTCGATTTTCATTATTTTCTTGTGGCCTAAATTGGATGAAGGCCGAAGACATATGGTTTCAACAGGATGGAGTCACATGCCACAAAACACAATCGATATGCTGAGCGAGCGGTTTTAAGGCATTGTGTGATACCAATTTAGACTTTTTCTTGTGGGGCTTTCTTGAGTAGCAGGTCTATGCGAATTAGCCAATCCACTGCGGTCCTCAAAGACAACATAACTTATGCCATCAGATTTATATGCTGAAGTTTCGTATAGCGCGCTAAAATCGACCTGATTGAAAAAACAATTTATGATATCGAACAAAAAAACATTTGCAGCATGTCTGAGTATTTTTTTTTTACTCCATTTCTTATTAAAACAGCATGATATTTGAAAAACCGTTCAAAATTTCATAGCGTAAGACGACACATTGGCTTTAATGTGTTTTAATTGATTTAAAAGATCAGTATTTACGCCTTCTTTGGTCAAATAAAAACATGTGTCTTTAATTTCTATAAAAAAAAACAGCCTGATTTTCGTGTAGGTAGGTTACCATGATTATATATCTTTTTATTAATTTTCCCAATATGTTATTACAAAGATCAAAAGGCCCACATCCTGATTTACCAACACTTAATTCTGCAGGACTTCTGAGGATAGGATGGAAAATCTAAAGGAAAAACAACATCAATAAATTGTGCAAATAATATTTTTAAAAATACCCTTTTCAAGACCTCTAAGTGGCCTACTACGCAAGTGCAAATAATATGTTAGGCATGTGCAGACGCAGAGGCTTTGTTTGTTTAGTTTCCTGATGATGCTTGTAGAAGGCTATGGCCAGTTTGAAAAAAAATGCTAATTATTGTTTAAAACTAAACAGCAGGTTGTAAATCTATCAGGATTTTTGAATATGCATTTATTCAAAAGGAAATACGAAATTCATTCATAAAAACTATTTTTGACTTAAGATACACACAATAGTAGGAATGTCCTTATGTTTACAAAAAGACGTTCAAAAATGGGGACGTGTTGCAAATATGTCAACCAGATTTCTGTCCGTTGAGAGGTTTTTGGGTTTTTGGTTTTTATTTTTGAGTTCCTTCCATCCAAAAAACAAAACAAAAATAAGGCGCCTTCGCGCTACCCTCATTGTAGGTAGGTAAGTATCCTCAAAACATCGCATCGTAGCACAGCTTAGTGCAGTGTGAAGTTACAAACAATAAATTTCCTAATTACATCCTGTGCAAATCGAATTCGCAATGCCTGTCGTCCGTCCCTGACACGAATAGATTTTGCCTGCGCGATGTATGTTATGAATGTTGAATGTTATGTCTTGAAAAAAGAAAGTTCAAAACATACACACAACAAAGACCCGAAGAAAAAGGGTAGGTTTCTGTATAGGCGTTCATGTTGACATTTTTTTTCTTCAGTTAAAGAATTACTTACAAGAATGTAACGCTGATATATGACTTGTCTGATTTTTGATCCTTTATCCTGGCACAGAGTCCTTTAGAATACCTCTGCACAAGAATAAGTAAATTATTGGTTTAATTTCATTATTTTTGTTGTTTGTCAAACTTTATATAACTCCTCGGGTAAAAAATTGCACATTATTCACGTTTGGGTGGTTAATCGAATCCGAGACCGAAATGCAAGACCGACCGACTTAAAGAAGGAACGAAGGAAGAAAGGAAGACGTTGTAATATGGGCACATTATCATATTATTAATAGGCGGGGATAAATTACAATTTATGTGTTAACGGTAATTTTTGGAGTTCATAATTGAATTAAGGAACGAATGGATTATCAAATAAGGTGTTAAGAGACTTTTGTTTTACTTAAAAATGTGTATGTAAACTTTCTCACGATTTTATACTGCACTTAATATGATGGTGCCCTTGGACGATTTTTTGAAATTTAGTCAATGTTGCATCAAGCTCCATTACAAATTAATTCAGAGTCTTCAATCTTCTTATTTGCTTTAGCAAAAATGTTTACCAACAAAAGGTTTGTAGACTTAGCTTTACCAGGGAACCTTTTCATAGTAAAAAGACTCCTTGGCTAGACCCTTGAATACTCCTTAATACAATGCTTAGTATTAACTTCCCATATGAAGTTATTGTAATGGGTCCGATTTATCAAATTGAAATTTTTGACATTTCTCGACGTTTCAAGGTCCTTAGAGCCGAAATAAAAGATTTTTAAAAAGATGTCTGGGGGTGATGTGTACGTACGTTAAAGACGTTTTCTTCGTCGTCCATAGCTCAAAAACCAGTACAGATATCGACACCAATTTTGTTATACAGATAGTAATGCAGAAAGATGCAGGAAGAGCTCTCAAGAAGGGTTGATTTCAAAAAACTGAAAAAAAAATCTATCATCTTGAATCAAAAAAAGAAAAAACAATTTAAATAAAAATCTAAAAAAACAATACTCAAAGTTGGTAAAAATTGAATTTCGACTCAAATATCTTTTCAAAAACTTGAGATTATGGCTTCCGACTAATTTTAACTTATAACAAATAATGTTTTCAACATTCGGAGAATTTTTGAGAAATATCGTTGAAAGTTTTTACACAATTGAATTGACAGTTTTTTACAAAAAATAAAAACCTAAACAAACATATTAATAAAAGTTGGTTAAAAATTTATTTTCGACTCAAATATCTTTTCAAAAATTTGAACAAGTTTTATCTTTTAGAAAATATTGTTGTCAACATTCAGTAAAATTTTGAGAAATATCGAATTGAAAGTTTTTTTTTAACAAAACTAGATTTTTAAACTTAACTGTTTCTTGATATGAAAAGTATTGTTTGTTATTTTAAAATTTATAAGAATAATTCAACTGACAACTTTTTTAGCCGAACACGAAAACCTACAAACTTTTAAGCAAGACAAATCGACAGACGGGATGGGAAGTTATCAGTGTGGGTGGCATCCCAGCCTCTTTTTTAATTATTGGTTTACTCGGCGTATACGTACTTTTTTCAACACTATTTGAAAACAATGTTTTATGATTTTTTCTTGAGCATGTTATGTAATTTTGAGCTTTTGTTTCATTCTGAAAAGTTTTATTTCAAGATTGTGCACCTGCAGTATTGGTTCTAGGTTCAAATCCTAACACAATTTAATAGTTACGGGATTGAAATACCTACATATATATCAAGTTCAGAGCTCATTTATGTTTGATTAAGTATTAAAAATTAATATTTACGAATGGAAAATTATCCACATTTCAAACATCTTCAGTTTGGTCTTTAATTTAACCATGAATCGTCTTATAAACGAACAACGCTTGCAAATTTTTGAATTTTATTATCAAAATGAAGTTCATCGCACCCTTCTTTTATTTTATGGTCAGTTTAATCGACTAAGTTCATTTTTGGCTGAATGGGTACGTAAATAAGCAGAATTGTCGATTTTGGAGTGAAGATAAGCCAGAAGCATTGCAAAAGCTACCAATGCATCCAGAAAAAATTACAGTTTGATGCGGTTTATGGGTAGATGGCATCATTGGACCGTACTTCTTTAAAGATGATGCGAATCGTAACGTAACTGTGAATGGTGAGCGCTACCGCGATTTAATTTCTTCATTTGAAGCTATAACTACGACAGTAGTTTAACTCTACTATATCGAATTCAGATAAATACCATCCCCCACTTGACGTTTTTTTTACTTGGAGGGTCGTTTACTAAAAAATAGTTAATTGTATGACTGTTCATATTCTATTTACCTTTGGAAAGTAAGCTAAATTTTACTTATAATAAAGATAACTTAGTTATAGTTAGTACTCTAGAAATTTGTAAACCTTTTCTAAAAACTTTTAGCAAATCATTCATTGATAGTCCTGTAAAAAAGAATAGAATTTCTTTTAATAGGGTTTTTCAATAAGGGCGGGTAGATGTTGTATGTAGATGTCGAGGGGTTTGCTGTGTGGCACGAAGTGCCATAAGAAATTAGTTATCATCGTTACGTAACGCTCGATGTTGACGGTGACCGCCTTACTAATGTCGTTTTTAAAAAAGTACAGACCAATTACGCCTCCTGCCCAATATCCACAGCAAATGGTAACTTTTTGAAGATGAATTATCACCTGGTAAGCCTCGCGTGATGTCGTCCCACACATACAAATTTTGCTTGTTAACACAGCTATTCAGATAATTTTTCGGACAGAATTGGGAACAAACGGCGTTGTCTATGCTCATGAACTTTGAGCTCTTGGGTCAGTTGGATGTTGTACGGGTGTAGGCCCGTACGCAAAATTCCCCAAGTTCAAATCTGCGAAAGGCCGAGTTCTCGATCACGGCGAGGAATAGAATCCCTCGGTTTGTGCTGTACACTTTCACGGACCGGTCGTCTTAAATTTGGCCACCAAAAGTTGAAGAGTCGACGGTGAAGGGTCACCACGTCTACCGTAAAATTGCCGCAATGCGCGCAACGTTTGCATTAACGAACACTCATTTTGATAATGAAGTTTTATCATTTGCCATAATGGTTTGGCGTAAACAACTGAATTATAAACAAAAGATTTGACAGATGTCACCAAAACAAAATGGCCGTAACGGGAGTCAAAATCCACCCGCGCCAAAATAAAACCTTTATTTACTTGCCAGACTGTCCCCAGGCTACACTTAATAGTTTTCAAATGACCTAAGACAAACCTGCATTACCTTAAATGATTATTCGCCTGGACGAGATAGAATTCCTCAAACTGTCTAAAAAAAAATGTCATGTCAGCAGTTTCATCTCTTTTAGTCTTTTGACATGATATCATCTCATTTAAGTTTAAGACCTCTTGAGTTAATCAAACTCTTTTTATCTTTAAAATAGGTCTTATTGCCAAATCAGGAGTTCCACAGGGTAGTCATTTAGGATCTCTACTCTTAACTTTTCATCAAAGAATTTTTCGCAAATAAAATCGATTTTATTTATTATATAGATTACATTAATTAGTGATGCCATTTAAGTGACTTACGAAGAGTCAACGTACTAACAATATTCTTGTTTTGTTATCATTTAACCTATTTTGTATTTTTATATAATTCAAGCTTAAAATAAATCAAAGCTTTTTATTTTTTCTTAGAATATTTTAGTTAGTTCCAATGCATTTAAAAATAAAATATCTTTAAGGACAGCCGTTACTGTTTTTTTGAAGGAAGCTACACTATACAAAATATAAGACCGAACCCTCTTTTTCTTAAGTTAAGAATCTATACTCAAGAAGAGGGTGAAATTTGTTCCGCTCCTACCTCGTCTTATATAGGTTACTCATGTATCTATACATCCAGATAGTCCTTGCAGTTTATTTAATGTGAAATTTTGTTTTTTCTGGTCGATCTGGCTTAGCTGGTCGAAGTTGTCGTTCTCTTCGTAGTTTTCATCGTCACCGTCATCATTTTTCGTTTGTTATCGTCTCCTGCCTCGTAATCGTCACCCATCATACAAGGTACACAAAACCATAACCATCAGCAATGGCGGCAGATGCAAGAATGCGCGTTAAGGAACCCACCATTATCCTTATGCTCTTGGAGTACCTTACTAACTAAAGTAAAACTCATACAAGACTAAGACCAAGACCGAAGACGATATGGCACATTTTGAAAATGTTCGATTATGGTATGAAGAGTCCTTTAGCATGCGACAAAAACACCACATGCTCACATACCTCATACACACAACAGTCTCGATATAAAGGACCTTCTATATATGTACTTTTTCAATTGCGCCACTTTTTAGTTTCGTTTTCTTTTTACTTTTTTTAAATTTTAATAATTGTTCCTTCGATTTGATATCTTTAAGGACACCCTTGTCACATAAGGCATAAAAGTGTAGGTACCGCTGCAACTAGCTCTACTCAAAGTGTATACTTTTTGATATAATAAAGAAATAAGAGTAAAAAGGATGGAAATCATATTTCTGATGGGGGTCTTCAAAAATAACTGAGGTTCTTATTTTTCTTCTTATTTTTATTTTTTGTTAAAATCTTAAGGTGCAATTTTTGTGTTGTATTCAGAACCCTTAGAGGTAATTGTTTATTTCGAAGAAAAACATTATAATCTTAGAAACAATAACAGAAATAATTCGTTAACTCAATGAAAGAGGGTTTGAACATTTTAAGGGTTTTATTGAAAATTACTAAGACATTTTTGAAATTTGGATTAAATGAGGTTTGTTAAATCTAAAGATCAATCACCTTAAGTCACAAGATTTTCAATGCGAATACCTCATCTTAAATCTGAGTTTACTCAACGGACTTTATACAAAATATAAATCTTGTTTGAGATGCCACTAAAATGCTTTCCATCTCCATTTAATCATCCCAGAAAGAAAACGTTATTGAATCAAAATTTAAAATAACTCATGACGCTAGAACACAATCCTAAGTAACAAACGCCACTTCATCTATAAATATCAAACGTCACTTTATTCGATGTCACTGTATCCAAATGTAAAACTTAGCCTGACGGAACAGACGATACTTTGCTAATATATCACATAGAAAAAAACTCTTATTCATTGGCAGCACTTGAACGCGATATAATAAATTAAATAAATGTCTTTACATCAAGATTTGAAAAGGATCTGTTGTCACTACAATATATTCTTGGGAAGCAGTGTCACTTAATGAATATCCCTGATAGCCAAAGTTAGTGAACCACTGAGAAAATAAACGTAAGCAAATCAAAAGCTAACAAACGTCACTGAATAAAACTTTACATTTACAAGAAAAGAATGTCACTTTTCCACTATCACCATATTTTTAAAGGAAGGCGTCACTAAATCACTGTTATACAACACGCCACTTAATCATAATAATCATTGCATAAAAATCTGTTGTCACTTAAACACAGTCTAAGAAAACATGCGTCATTTAACTGGTATACTTAATAGACATATAGACGTCAATTTATCTCTAACCAAAATAGCTAATGTCACTAGATCACTGAGTTAACAGATTTGAGATATCAAATGAAACTGCATCATGCACGTGTCCTTATTTATTAAATACTTCAGAACTTTGAAGTAACTGAATCTCTAATAAAGCAAACGTCACTAATTTTCATAGCTTTAGCGAAAAAATGGCATTGAATAAACTCTAGAAATCTAGAGTAACTAAAGCACAACATAAGGACGTGCAAGTTACTTAATTATCATTCAATAAAGCAGACTAAAGTATTACTTGTCATTAATTAAAGATTTAAAGTAGCAAATGTCAATCAAACACAGTTTGGAATCGTTAACGTCATTCAACTCATAAAAATTTAACATAATTGACGTATGTACTAGCCGAAAAATCAGACCACACCAAATGGCTGAAACAGTAAACGTCACTAATTATAGGTTTAAAATAAAAAATGTCACAAAAATACGGAGTGGGAACACAAGAGTCACTGAACGCAAATTTGTGTCACTGTGAATAAAAGAATTGATATAGCAGACGTCACTAAAATTTGAAAAATTTATAGCAAAAGTCACCATACAGGAGCTATCACAGTTCACTAAGTTACAGAGGCAGTAAACGTCACCAATTGCAATTTTAAAACAGCAAACGTCACTCAAATACAGTCTCAGAAAATAAACGTCAATGAACGGAAATTTGGTGTTACTATACGTAGCAGATTAGGTATAGGCGACGACACCGGTATCCGAAAAAGCAGTCTCCAAGTCGCTAATTTAAGGCTTCAAGCGTCAATCACACATAGTCTGGGATTGTAAACATCACTAACGTAGCATGCTAGTTATAGCACACGTATGGAAGCAAGCAAACTTCAGCAAATGGCTGAGCTAGTACACGTCACTAATTGAAAGTTTAAAATACCAAACGTCACTCAAATACAGTGTGAGAAAATAAACGTCAATTAAAGAAAAAATTTGATGTAACTTTAGGTAGCAGACAAAGTAAATGAAACGTCACCAGTATCCGAAAAGCAGACTTTAAGTCACTTATTTAAGGTTTAAATTAACAAACAATAGCAAACGTCATTCAAACTTAGACTGGAATTGCAAACGTCACTGAGACGTAGCAAACTAGGTCAGCATCAGACGTCACAGTATAGCAGCAAAACAGTATTCAGCAAATGGCTGAGCCAGAAGACGTCACTAGGTTTAAATAATCAAATGTCACTTAAACACAGTTTGGGATCGTGTTCGTCAATGAACAGGCGTCACAAATTAATATCACTGTCATATCTATTTGAGCTTGATTAGTGAAAAATCGCAGCAAACGTCATTAAATGACAAATTAAAAGAAAAATGTCAGGTGTCACTACAGACTTACATACATTTTACATAGGCGACATTTTATACATACAAACAATTCAGTTTTGACCACACCGCATTTTGAAAAGGCAACCAATAATATTCTTAAGCCTTAACATAGTTAATGTCACTTAATCACTCTATTCGAGAAAATAGAAGTCATTTGAGAAAATCTTGATAGTGGACATAGTAAATACAGGGACTAAAATAATTACAAATTTTGTATATGTATCCCGATAATAGACGTCTTTAAATAATACTACGACAAAAAAGATGCCACTAATTCAAATTTAAGGATGTCTTAAGTCACTGCAAAACTATCTAAATAAAAGTGAATTCCACAAGATCAAAATCAAAAACAAAAACAAAACGTCACCTAATCATTATCTCACTAAAATAGAAGATGACAGATGATCTTGTATGACAGACGTCGCTTTCATAGTTCGAAAAAGCAGAAGTCCTTAAATGACTATTTGAGCTCGAAGGTATCACACAGTTTTATGACTGTATATTCGTTCTATTATCACGGCTATTTGTTTATCAACTTGCAAGCCTTTATGAAGGGATATTTTTTTTTATTTTTGCTTTAGTGGCAACCTTCTAACTCTAACTATTTTCATGTATTGATATATTTTATTCAACATCAACAATAAAAAAACAACAACAGTCAAAAAACTAAACAATGTCCCGTGCTATTAATTAATTCCTTTTATGTCCCAACAGGACATTTCTCTTTTTTTAAATTCACTCAACAGAAAACTCAAATTAAAAAAAAAAAAAAATAAAACAAAAACAACAAATATCCCGCGCAGGTAACACTTTTCATTCCGCTTGAAAAAAAAAAAACATAAAAATAATGGTAATGCGCAGCGCGCCAGCTGTGTTTCATGCATAATAAAACGGTAGTTTTAGTACTTGGCACTGCCACCGTAAGTCCTTTAAACGAGATCACAACCAACGGCTTGTCCTAGGTTAGGGTGAACTTATAAGGTCCACTTTAAAAAAAAAAAAAAAACAAAAAGGAGAGTCGTCGTTATCGTGTGGAGAAAAAGGACTTCAAGCTGAAGGAATAGCAAAAACAACAATTAAGTCAAAGGATTACTTGTCTAGAGTTTGGAGTTCCCCTATATAACACAAATACGTCACACTGAGTTGTGTTCATTCAAGCCTCTCCCCATTTTCAATTCATATCCTGGTTCGAATATATTATTGTTTTATTTTTAGATTGTTTTGTTTAATTTTATTTTGCCTCTGTAATTAAAAATACTAAAACTAAGAAAGAAACTCACAAGATTGAGAAAAAGGATATGGAATGGAATTTAAAGGAAACTCTTCTGACAGCTCACAACAGGAAGAGTTAATTCATTTTCATTAAATTGACTAAAATTAGAAAAATAGAAATTGAAATCACAGTATACCGAAAGGGGGTCGTCCCTGTGCCTATGTTTGGATTTTAAGGAATGTTTTAATGATGAATTTAAAACCAATGGATGGGGGTGTCTTGATTATTGTATACCACCAGACCCACAGACCCATAGAAGAAGTATTTTTATTTCATTGATCTATTTCTATTTTCGTATATCAAGATTTTCAATTAACATTGCTCAGGGGGTTTCAAATTTCGTAACGGATTTTTCCTACCGACGAAAAAGGACTCGAGATTATTTTTAAAATAATTGAATAAAATAAGGGTGCGATTTAGGATGGAGATATAAAATGGAAGGATTGTGATGTAATAATACCTTCATAGAATACTGCAGTCTGCATTATGAACCCAAACGGGTTAACAGATCCTTGAAATTTTGTAATGAGCATTTGTTTTTAATTTCCTAGAGGCAACTTGGTTTTGTTTTTCGAGACATACTTCTTCATTTCATTTCCTCTACAAAAATTAAGCGCTATTTTTGTATATGTTTATTTAAACAATTTTGAACTTAGAAGATCTTACATTTAAAAATGATTAACTTAATACTAAAGCAGAGTTCAGTACATAGGGCAGCAAAGTATTGACATCTGTGGTTTAAAAAATCTAAACATAATTGTAAAAAAAAACTCACTTTGTTAGTTTTTTAGATTATGGTCAACACGAAATTTGACTCAGACAGCAAACTATATAAAATTTCTATATTTTAGGTCGTAATTAAACGAAAAAAAATATATAACATAAAAAAGTTTGCTTTTGTGTTTAGGATACTGGACGATATTTTTCAAAATCTCTGATTTAAATATTTAATTTAAAATAAAACTATTCAGTCTCAATAATTTCTTCAGGATCTTTAACTGGTCGCTATGCTTCCTCGGTAGTGATGTAGACTCCAGTGCAGATATGATTTCTAGTATGATTCATTTGGGAATGGAAACGTTTATCCCGAATAGGGTTAAAAGTATTAAACCCAAGGTTAAGTCATGGTTCGATTCGAGCTGCAAAGAGGTTATCAAGGAAAAAGAGGTGAGCTTCCGGTGTTTTAAAGCCAACCCAACTGAGGAAAACCAGAAAAAGTTTAAGAAAGGGTTTAAGAAAGGAAGGCCTGCAACGCCTATATTCGAAGAACCAAATTTTTACATGACCAAAATTTACGGCGAAAAATACTGCAATGTCATAAAGGCAGTAAGAATTTTTGGTCATTTGTAAAAAACATGAGGAATTCTTCCTCTTTGTCGGTTCCTACGCTTGTTGTCAATGATACTGCTTTAGCTAGCTCTATTGATAAAGCCAACTTATTTGCAAGGCAGTTCGCCGAAAATTCCACCTTACCAGATAGTGTCATGACTCCCCCAGTTCTTGAACCCGTAAATGATTCTATGGGACGAATCTTTTTTCGTACTCGAACTGTGGCAAGAGTTCTTAAAGATCTCAACATTCATTAATCCGCTGGCAAAGATGGTATCCCCGCTATTATTCTGAAGAGGTGTTCTTCCACGCTAGCAAAACCACTGCGTAAGCTTTTCCATGTATCCTATTCTTCTGGGCTCGTTCCGAATAGTTGGAAAACTGCATTTGTTCAGCCAATCCCAAAAAAAGGCAAATCTTCTTCTCCCACAAATTACCGACCGATAGCACTAACGTCCCTTCTTTCTAAGGTCATTTAAACGCTGATTAAATATCAGCTTAAGATACATCTTGAGAAACTGAAGCTTCTTAATGACCGGCAATACGGCTTTCGTAGCAATAGGTCCAAGGGTTATCTCATGGTTCATCTCACCAAACAGTGAAACAGATCTTTACATCGTTTTGGAGAAAGTAAGATTATTGCACTTGATATTTCAAAGGCATTTGATAAAGTCTGGCATCTTGCTCTCTTATCGAAAATGCGTGCTTTCGGTATCGAAGAATCTTTTCTTCGTTAGATTAAAATTTTTCCTTCGAACCGTTCTATACAAGTTGTTTTGGACGGATTCAAGTCTGAAACTCATAAAATAAACGCTGGTGTGCCCCAGGGCTCCGTTTTGTCTCCGACACTCTTCCTCATTTTTATAAATGATCTCCTATCTGCTACTTCTAATCCAATACATTGTTTCGCTGACGATAGCACTCTTAGCTTTTCATATTCGTTTCCAGAATCACAACCCTCCTCTTCGGATGTGGAACTGCAACAGCAAAATATGATTAACTCATTAAATTCCGACAGCATTGTACAATGGGGAATAAAATATCGTGTGGAATTTAATGCTTCGAAAACACAATGCTGTCTTGCATCGTTAAAGCGAGATAAACCCTCTTTGCCACTATCTATGAGTAGCACGGACTATGCTCTAGTGAAATAGCCAGTTGCATTCCTCCCCTTAAACAATTTAACCGTAATACCCGCGCTTCTAGGAATGCCCATCAGTTTACCCTTGAGCCCAACTTCGGCCGTACTATGAAGTACAGAGATTCTTTTTTTAGCCGTACTACGCGAATGTGGAACGCCTTGCCACGCTCTATCTTTCCCTGTCATTGCAATGTTCAGAAATTTAAAACCAAAGTACACTGACACCTCCTATCCAACCCTTCCCTCTTTTCCTAATGGTCACACTGTGTCTTTGGCATATTAAAGGTATAAAAAGCTTTTGAAGTTTCTTCCAGTTTTTTTTACAAATTGTTTCATCAGCCCTAACTTAATATGCAAAGGCTCTTTCCGCTTTAACAATAGGCTCAAATTCTAGGTTTTGTTTTCCGACACATAATTCTGTTCTCAAAGGCCATGACCATTGAACATAGTGTTGAGAATCCGCTCTGCTATCCCATAAGCACAGATAGCACGGATACTTTGTATATCCACTTTTTAATCCCATGAAAACCCCCACCATTTTAAAATCTCAATATTTAACAGATTCAAGCAAGATTTTAACACTTTCATAATTTTCTTTAAGATGCACTGAGTGAGCGATTGGAAGGGACGGATATTTTATTCCGTTGTTTAACAGTACAGCTTTCAAGCTTTTTGTAGAGCTGTCAATGAATAAACGCTATTCACTAGCAACACAAGGCATGCCAATTGCTTCGAACATACCTTTTATGTCATTACAAAAAGAATGTCCATCTTCTTACTAAAATAAACGTTGAGAATATTTCGTGTCTAGTCCGCTGATCCATGATCTTAACATCATCAAGCAAGTTTTACTGGCGAGAGCCTAAAAGCTCTGCTTTATTTTTTGGTAAAATTTAAATCTCTAATTAAGTACCCGTGGCATGATGGTTAGTGCGTTGGACTGTCATGCCAGAGGTCTTGGGTTCGATCCCTGCCTATGCCAAGTCTTTTCACGGTTACTGCTTCTTGCGAGGAATTGACAAATTCTCCAAGAGTAACTCTTGTCATGAAAAAGTGCTTTCTTAAATTAGCCGTTTGAATTCGGCATATAAACTGTAGGTCCCCTCAATTCCTGACAACATTACTCGCACACAGGAATGGTTCAGAGTTGTAATTTACTTGGCCCTGGTTCTGTACGGACTGTTGCTCCACCTAATTTATTTATTTTATAAAAGAACAATTTTTTTTCCAAAAATGATAAAACTTTACTATCAAAATGGGGGCTCTGTAGAAGCAACGATGCACGGGTTATGCCCTTTATAGAGGAGGTACATGGTCACCCTTAAAACAAACATCACCGATGTTCTTGAATGTGTGCAACAGAATCCAAGGCAGCGTTGCTCACAAGAACTTGGCCTGTAGCAGTCATGGAGAAATTTCAGCTTGCAAAAATATAAAATCTTACTGGCCTTGGAGCTAAAACCAAACGTCCATACGCTTCGTCAAGTTTTTGCAAATTATATTTTGGAGCAGTTGGAAGTTTATCAAAATTTGGGTTGAAAAATCATCTAAGGCGATGAGGCCCATTTTTGGATAAATAAGTACATGCATAAAAAAACTGCCGTATTTCGAGCGACACTAATCCACGTAAGATTCAAGAAGTGCCAAGGCATTCCAATAAAGTTACTTTTTGGAGTGGATTTTAGGCTGGAGAAGCATCGGTCTCTTCTTTTTCAAAAATTATTCTGACCAGACCATCTCCATCAACAGCGATCACCAACTTGTTGTCGCCTGAATTGAATGATATGGTCACCGAAAACATATGGTTTCAACACGATGGCTCTATGTGCCCCACAGCTCAAGACACAATCGATATTCTGCGCTGGATAGGTCTTCATTATTCCTGAAATAATTTGCACAAAGGAAGTTGTTGAATGGTGTTTTTTAGTTATCAGATACTTTTGAGTTGCGACAGAAAATTCAAAACGAAATAATTTATAGCCGACTGAAGAAAGTGACATCCAATTTTTCAAAATCTTCCATTAATCAGTCATAATAATTTTTATTAGAGCGAATAATTTAAATGTCCCATTTATATTGAAACCTTTTTTTTTTTTTTCTTTCCCTATAAAAATAAATGCCCAGAATCTTCGAAAGCATTTAACCATTACTCAGTTATTTAGACCTTCTTATCTTCTTACTTATAAATGAACATTGGAATTTTTGACCTAAATTCATCTCTCATTAATCTTGAGTTGATGAAGTTACAATTTTGTTTGACATATAAAATTAGTTTGCTTCTATCGCGAATAATTATGCCATCTTTTTTATTTCTTTTATTGAGTTGGTTGGGGGGTTAAAAAGAGCAATATCATGCTTATTTGTCAATTAGGTTACCATCACATCAAAAAATAAAACTTTGTCTGATTGCTTGGGGTATATGTAAATTAAATGGAGGGATAAATGATGAGACGAAATAAAATTTGGAATGAAGTAATATATGACAAATGTAAATTGAAGACTTAAATTTCGGTAGGAAAAAGCTTATTTATGATCTTTTCGAGACTTTATATATAGGGAAAAAAAGCAAACAAATTATTATAATATTTAAGTGCGTGGTTCACTAGGGTTTAATATATTTTTAAGAATATTCTTAATACATAAAATGCTTAAGTCAAAGAAGATTGAGTTCATAGTTTAGACATGCGAGTAATGATAAGTGAAGTATTGGAAAACATGTTTTAGTTGTATTTTGGTAACCTCTAAGTATACATAAATTATTATATTAATAATTCAAGCAAATTAATTATACCAGTTAAGAGTTGGTGAAAACAGACAATATCTTTGATAACCCTTGCAATAGAGGCTGAACTTGGAGGAGCTTTATCCGATTTTAATAAGGTTGTAAGGATAAGCCCAAAATAGTTCTTTTTAAAGGCCAAACCTATGAAGTTGCGTTGAATATATTCTATCCTGTTCTTCTACAAAGTCCATATCTTGGATGCGTTCTCAAGATGGGGACGGAACAAAGTACTACATAGAGCGAGCGTAAGATAAGGATCCTGAATATTTTTATACCAACGTTATACCAACGTATAACAAATCCTTAAATAGAGTTAACTTTACTAACAATCGAATTAATGTGATCCGTGGAATCGAGATTAGAATTAAGATTAACTCCAAGATCTTCAACACTATGAGAGCGATGTAGACATCAAAATACGAGCACGTTTTGTATGATAAAGTCATTGCCTGATATTTAATTGGGTTGAGGCTTAGCCCATTTTTGTTATACTCAAGAGCGGATCCAGACTTTTCATCCTGGGGTTGTTCTTCACACACTTAGATGAATTTTTACTCACCGCTTAAAAATGTTCTTTAATGTTTTGTAAAGGATGCTAAAGAAATTTAATAATTGCTAAAATTCCAACTTTAGTTATCAAGTTATTTAGAAGACTGCTGTCCAGCAAGGTAATTTGGATGACTCATATGAAAGCATTCTAAGATTTCAACAGTTTTCTAAATATGTCATATTTAAGAGCTAAAATACGATAGCTTAGAGGGTTTTTGGTGCATTTTAGAAATCTAGCAAATTGTTTTAAAACGTTGCTTTTTTCCAAAACAAAACACACTTTTCTTGTTTTCATTTCTAAACGGTGATTTTTTAAGAGCTTGAGAACTTAAAAAAAAAAACGCATAAAATTTGCAAAATCTCATCGATTCTTTATTTGAAACGTTAGATTGGTCCATGACATTTACTTTTTGAAGATAATTTCATTTAAATGTTGACCGCGGCTGCGTCTTAGGTGGTCCATTCGGAAAGTCCAATTTTGGGTAACTTTTTCGAGCATTTCGGCCGGAATAGCCCGAATTTCTTCGGAAATGTTGTCTTCCAAAGCTGGAATAGTTGCTGGCTTATTTGTGTAGACTTAAGACTTGACGTAGCCCCACAAAAAATAGTCTAAAGGCGTCAAACCGCATGATCTTGGTGGCCAACTTACCGGTCCATTCCTTGAGATGAATTGTTCTCCGAAGTTTTCCCTCAAAATGGCCATAGAATCGCGAGCTGTGTGGCATGTAGCGCCATCTTGTTCAAACCACATGTCAACCAAGTTCAGTTCTTCCATTTTTGGCAACAAAAAGTTTGCTAGCATTGAACGATAGCGATCGCCATTCACCGTAACGTTGCGTCCAACAGCATCTTTGAAAAAATACGGTCCAATGATTCCACCAGCGTACAAACCACACCAAACAGTGCATTTTTCGGGATGCATGGGCAGTTCTTGAACGGCTTCTGGTTGCTCTTCACTCCAAATGCGGCAGTTTTGCTTATTTACGTAGCCATTCAACCAGAAATGAGCCTCATGAACAAAATTTGTCGATAAAAAAGCGGATTTTCTGCCAACTTTTCTAGGGCCCATTCGACGTTGTGGCAGATCGTTCGGCTTCAGTTCTTGCACGAGCTGTATTTTATACGGTTTTACACCAAGATCTTTGCGTAAAATCTTCCATGTGGTCGAATAACACAAACCCAATTGCTGCGAACGGCGACGAATCGACATTTCACGGTCTTCAGCAACACTCTCAGAAACAGTCGCAATATTCTCTTCTGTACGCACTGTACGCATTCGTGTGGTTGGTTTAATGTCCAATAAAGTAAACTGAGTGCGAAACTTGGGCACAATCGCATTAATTGTTTGCTCACTTATGTAGACCATAAATCGGACGTAAAGCGCGAAACACATTTCGAACCAAACACTGATTTTGGTAATAAAATTCAATGATTTGCAAGCGTTGCTCGTTAGTAAGTCTATTCATGATGAAATGTCAAAGCATACTGAGCATCTTTCTCTTTGACACCATGTCTGAAATCCCGCGTGATCTGTCAAATACTAATGCATGAAAATCCTAACCTCAAAAAAATCACCCTTTATTAATGCAAAGAACGCTACAAAAATTTAAAAACCCAGAAAATGAGAGAGGATCTGATATGTAAAAATTTCGGGCTTTTTTCGAAATAAATTTCCGCGAGTCTCTTATTACTCTCGTTATCAGTCTGCTTACTTTTATTTTGATCTTATAAAGGCGTCAAAAAAACTTAAAAATTGTATAGACAAAAAGGTTTGATTCCTGAATTCAAGGAAATAGCTGCATTTAAGTACATAATTCCTTTAAAAAAATTAGATTAAAACAAAGTAAGGTATATATAAAATAGATATAAAACGTTTATTTATTTTTCACTTAGCCATTCATTTAACAATGGTGTCACTTGATTTTTTTTTGGACATTTGTATTGTTGAAATTCGTATTTGAATCTCAGTTCTAGAGCTTCCAAAGCAAATTCACTTCAAACGTAGATTTATTTAATTTACATAAAACCAATTTTGAAAAAAATGAAACGCACGACTGGGTCGCTAGAACTTGATAATTTCTTCCAAAAAGTCTGTTTAAAAATACTTCCTATATTTTAAGATTTAAAAATGTACCTGCAAAATAAGTTTTTCTCAAAAATTTAAATGCCATTTTATTTGTCAAAAAATCTAGATTAACATATTTTTTTTCAAAAACCATTTTAAATTTTGTCTTAAAAATATTTTTGGTATAAGTACTAAGTTAAAAGCTTATAAATATATGAACATTTTACATTAAAATTTCGTCAAAAAATGTTTTCCCCTTTCTGAAATTTTGAGTTTTGTAAACAAAATTAGTATGTTATTGAAAATCATACAAAATTATCATCAATTTGATCATTGACAAGAGCTTGCACAGAAAGAGAAGAATTTTGAAATCGTTCCATTAGTTTTTGAGAAAACTTAAAAAACAAATTTAGGTTTTTTGAATGGTACCCTTCTGGAGCAATACGAAAATATGTTTTTATTGTAGAAAGAAGCCAAATTAAGAACACAAAATTTAGAGAAAGTTTTAGAAAAATCACATCTTGAACCAAAAAATGTGTGTGTGTGAGGACTGCTGTTATTTTTCGTATTAATAAAAGGAAAAAAAAAAACGCCTTACACTAATCGGCTGAAAATCTTAATTTCAATCAAAACAATTGTTTGAATCGAATCCATTGTTGGAATGTTTGTCAAAAAAATGTAATAATAAAATTGAAGGCGAGTTTATAAAATTCATGATCTCTAATTCAAGGTTTCTTCTTAAGAACCTGAATATTTGCTCTTTTTCTTGGAAACAATTTTTATGAAAATAATTTAAAGCATGACTAAAGTTTTTTTCAAATTCTAAATTGAGCATAAATCAAAATTTGAGTTGCTTTTGACAGCAAAACACTTTTTGGTGAATGTCGTTAAATTACTAATAAATCTTTAAATGCAATCTTTACTTATACAACTTAACTGTTATAAGCTTTTTGGCTCATGTAACCCCCCGTTAATTGGTCAAAAGTTGATGAATTTGTGCTGTTTTTTTGGAATAAGGCTGAATATCCGATTCATATTATGTTATTGGTCCAATCTTCAGTCAAAAGTAGCACTTTTAGCAACAAAGTTTAAGGAAGTAAAATATAAATGTTGTTTTTATATACAAAAAATAAATAATTCAAAATATAATTCATAATTCATATCCATTAACGTAATACGATTAGTTTTGAATTGAAGGGAATTCCTGCGAAAAAGCAAACAAATTATCTCCCGGGGGGATCATAGTGGCATCCATTGAAAGTGAAGCAGCACCGACTCCTATAATTAAGTAAAAATAAAGAATTTAACTTTTGTTTTTTTTTTATCATTTTTTGCGCAGCGACCAAATATGTAAATAGTAGAGATCCTAAATGACTACACTGAGGAACTTTGGATTTGGCAATAAAAGCGTTGAAGGTTCTGTATTAACATGATAAGATCAATTTGGAAGCTAAAAAGAAATCGAATTTCCCTCAGCTTAAATGAGATGATTTCTTGAAAAAGTTGGTCAAAGGCTTTAGACCGAGTTCTATGGTATTTGAGTAATTATGCAAAAATGAAAGTAGATTTAAACCATCAGAAACAACTTGTTCAAAAATTTTGGGAATACAGTAAAGTTTTAGACTGGCCTTGAAAATTACTAATGTTTGTTACCATTTTTAAGGACTTGTGTAATAAACGTCTTCCTTCATATGGTTGGGAATTCACCTAAGTTGAGAGATAGTGCTACAGACTTACTTTTTTTTGGAGGAATTCCATCAGGTCCAGAGGAATAATCATCGATAAGTAATGCCAAGTAAAATTTTGTCTACCTTAATTTGAACACTACTAAAGGTAGTCTGAGGATAGTCTCGCAAGTGTATAGAAATAAATCTATAGGTCAAAGAAAGATTACTGGAAGTTTTGAGCAAAGACTAGCAATCTTTACTAAAAGTAAAATTTACTGGAAAGCCATCAGGTTTTGGTTTTGTTTGACAAACTTCCAGAAGCTTTCCATATATAAGATATTTGGCATATAAATAATTGGAAAGAGAAACTCTTTTCAGGGGGCAAACTTTTTATAAGATAATTCTCTTGTTTGAAAGCATTTTAAGCTCTTTCGTATGGATGAAAAAAGCTGGAATAATTGGATATTTAAAAAAGGAAAGGAAAGGTTAAATAATGGAAGCCACTGTTGAGACGATCTTAATGATGCTTTTAAATAAGATTAGTCTTCTAATGGGACCCATTTAATGCATGGCAGCTTTAAGTCACCTAAAAGATGAATATTGCTATCCAAACCAGCGATGTCCATGACATAATGGAGAACTAAAGATAGTTTAACAGATAACGAGCTTGACGTTAGCTTATCGAAAACAATATATCTTTCATTTCCGTAAAGTTTTTGTTGCCTATGCAAGAAGATTACTTTTAAGAATAACTTCTAAGATGAGTTCATAAAGCTAAATGACATCACCAACAAAATACTAAAGTAATTTACAACTCTTATCAATTGCACATCAAATGAGACTTTAATAATAAAGTTAACCAAAACAAAAGGTCAAAATGTATGAGAAAGTCTTTTGCCAACATTAAGCAAAAATAAAAATCATAACAATAAAAATAATGCATGTCCTTACATTTTGGTATATTTTATAAATTTTATGAACTCGTCTCAAGATTTTATTAACTCTCCTAAGCAATGAACCTTCTTTGTCCAAAGAAATAAAAACAAGTTTATTAATTTAATCCCAGAATTAAAAACCGCACGTTATACCCAAAAAGATATAAATGTCTTTCTGCTTCGGATTTTATCTTTTAAATCAGGGTAGTCAAGTCGTCTTCAACTTCGAAGGCACTTTAGCGATGGATTGATGACGGGCGGTGCCGCTTGCGGCACCTTTGGCATAACCGCTAATTAAATTTTGAAATTTTCCAAAAAGTAAACAAAACCCTAAACTAAGCCCGAATATAATTTCGACACAATATAATATGACACACAATGACCGCATTTTTACGAGGCTCTACACGACAAAACCAATGTTTTCTTATCCACATATTTAAATTTTTATGAACTTTTATTCATACTTTTATAAAAGAGGACCTAATTTTAAGTAAATAATCAAATCAAGGAACCATAAAAAGGATTTGGTTGGTGTGCAAGCCTACCTACGCAGGTAAAAGGTACGCGCGATGTAATCTCCTTGAGACATTATCCTATGCAAACATTGAAAACTTGATTCTATGCAATTTCTAAATAATATTTTATGACCACCAATAAAAACATAACAGTTTCTAATACAAATAAAAAGATATCCTTACAAGGATGAAGAAAAAAAAAACAAGGACGAAGAAATATAATGACCTTTCCAAATAACTTGACCGTGTATAAGTCAAGAACAAAAGACGCGCCTTTAGAAAAAGGATATAACCAAACAATATTTAATGTTTGTTTAGTGTGCAGCAAGGAGCGCGATGATCTTAATCGTATCAGTTGCACAGGTATGACGGTGGTGATATGGTTAAAGGATTTTCAATAAGGTCCTAATAAGGTCACTGCGATATCATCGGGTTTTCTAAGCTATGTTTGCGCTCTTGAGAAAGCTGACCTCTTTTTTTTTCTTTCTTTCTTTCTTTCCCTTGGCGCTCGCTGTAGGTATATAGATCGAAGAAAAAGGAAAAAGGTCCTTTACATAGTCCTTTGTTTAACTGTTTTCACGAAAAATTACATTCTAATAGAAAATCAACGCGTTCGCTGACCAACGGTCAGCGCGAAGATGGATTTTTATCACCGTCTTCGTCGTTATCCTCGCTATATATGTCGTGGTTCATTCGTCCTTCGGGAGTAAGATAAATGAATCCTTGTTTCTTCATTACACAAGACGCAAACAAAACAAGGGCTTATTCCGCTCTACTTGTTTCAAATGCAATAAAGATAAATGATTTACAATGTAACAGACATGGTTCGTCGAATTTTAAAGATTTAAATAATTTAGTTTTTGGCAAAAGGGTCATCGAAGGAGCAGGATCAAGATCAGGATTAGAATTAGAATTAGAAGAACGAACGAACGACGCGACGTTAGAAAAACCGCTGGTTGATTAAATAAAAAGTTATAAAGTCATTGTGGTTGTGAGAGTTTTTATTTAATTTAATTTTTACCTAGAGCCACAACGAAAATGTCCTTGAACAGGTTTTCAGTGGAAAAGTGTGGAAAAACCGATTTAAAAGTTAATGACCACCGCATGCGCGTATAAATTAGCGTACCCAGCCGCTGGCCGCGCCGATACGTGTAATAAAAACTGCGCAAAGGATTCGTATCATAAAATTTATGGGATCCCATGAGAATTCGTTACGTTAAGGATTTTAGATTTTTATGACATCCGCGCGATATGGGATCTTAGGGTTCAAAGGATAAGATCCTTCGTGTCGAGATCGTTTGGTCATTTAGAATTTTTGTAATGTGTGATACGTGATATTGAAAGTGCGGTGGTGGTTTATTAGGGTCGTCGGTTTATGATATGTGTGAAAAATGAAATTATGAGGAATGACCTCAACATCATACCTTCAGTCTTTTCTCGCCGCTTCATTTTCTTTATAAAGGGTTTCCATGGAACAGTTTTAATTTTCCGTTGAATTAATTTGTGTTCTTTTCTTGATCGTTATAAAATATAGTTACCATAATATTGCGCGTTTTATAAAAGTGTTTGAAAATTCTTTTGTTGTCAATTTGGGTTTTCCAAAAAGGAAAGAGATTCATTATTCAATATTTGATTTATCGGTAGGTTTGGCGGGAATTTTTGAAAGTATTCTTTGGGTGTTGAGATTTATTATTATCATACCAATTGACAGAGTATTGTTTGCAAGGACAATAAGGATGGGCGGATCGATTTTAATGTTGGTTTTATTTAAGGATACGGGTTTTCTTTTAATTGAAGTGATATAATTTATAAGTGCGAGAGCAGGTTTTTTGTTATGCAAATTAATTTGATTTTTTTTAAACTTTTGTATTTATCAAAGGCTGCAAAATAATGCAAACGGTTTTTGAATTCAAAAACATTTTTGTGGCCTGATTTAATTAAAAAAGAAATGAATTTTGAAATTGATTTATTAAGAGCAATTTATTATAAATTGATTTTGAACTAATTTTCACGATTTCACTTTGATGGTTTAGTAGTTTTTGAAAACTTTTTAGACCCTTTTTTAGAAAGGCTTTTAGTGTGTTAAGTGGATCTTCGAAAATTTCTAAATTAACCCCATTTCATTTTTTCTATTTTGGAACATTTGAATTGAAATATAATTAGTAAAACGCAAGTGGAATATTCATAGAAAAATAAGTCTAATTTAAATTTGAATTCAGAATATTGTTTTGTTTTTAAGCTTCTGATCTTTTATTCATAAAGTACTTTCTACCTCTTCATTTGTAAAATATTGGAGAGGAAAA
Organism: Eupeodes corollae; assembly: GCF_945859685.1. Lineage (NCBI taxonomy): Eukaryota > Metazoa > Arthropoda > Insecta > Diptera > Syrphidae > Eupeodes > Eupeodes corollae. Next base: position 26,016,497 of record NC_079147.1, read on the forward strand.
ACTTCTACCTAAGCATCGAATTTGCCGAATCGTAGAAGCTTAATATGGTAAATGAATTTCAAGAGGTCTTCTTTAGATGAGTCCTGAAACCAATGGCCGCTTGGCAAACCTTCCTTGTTACCCTTGCGCAAATCCCTTCCAGTCCTACATAGAAATAGCAAAAACGTTTTGCTTGTTCTGTGTGACTCCAAAGCTCTTCTCTCCTTTCCTTGTTTTCCCAATTTCCTAATTAACTGAGGGCCAAATTAAAATACTAGCTCATTAGTTGACTGATTATTCGAACAATTGGCGACCACTGGATTATATGGACTCGTCTACATTTATAGATTTCTGTACAGATAGAACACCCTTTATGTGTTACTCTAGGGTTCTAATGGACTCTTTTTTTATCGATGTTTTGATGGTAAGTGTGGATATTCAAGATGGGCCAGTAGTACGGCTGCAAAATCGTCTACTGATTCGTTTGCTTGTGTTGTAGGTGATAAAACTAGGAATCCTCCCAGTTCTATTGCCGACAATAACAGCGAGGATACCTACATTGTGAGAAATACCTACATCTTCTATTGGTGGGGCAGTTAAGTATGACCTTTCAACATGAACGCCTTTAAGTGACAGCAGCACTGTGAAGTATGTGGCGAGTAAACCTCCCCAAATTAAGCTTTTCAGCTGTGGGAGTGGGCGAAATCATAACCACTCTAAGGCCTCTATAAGGATATACCTACGAAATGTTTAAAAGATTCTCAAGACATTCGACAAACAACGTAACTCTCAGTGCGAAGCAATTATCAAGTGGGCCAACAACTCCTTACCCAAAAACAGTGGTAAGAGCAGCGGAGACCCTTGACGTAGACGTCTATGGAGGGCACAACTCCTATACCAAAACGAACCAAAGTGCTTAACATCAGCACTCAATTGCAACCCTATAGAGGGATACAGTCTTTCAGTAATTAGAGACAAGATCATAGTCACGATTATCGACAGGAACGATATTGATCGCATGATCTCAGTGGAAAATTGGCAGGTGGTCAATGGAATGTTACAACTTCCAATCACAAAAGATGGTTGATCCTGGCATTAAGGCTACGTGAAGCTCATGATTTGGGACGATCGGAGATTGTGTGATCTTTTATTGATGGAAATTAATCGCTTAGGGGAAGTCTTGAGCAAAAGTAAAGCTTGGCCGAACCCTCCCACTTCGATGTAATACTCCAGATGATCCAGCTATTAACTCATCCCTTCCTACTCACAACTGGGATTTCACGCAACTGGAGGAAGAAAAGGAACTCTTTAGAGGTACATCATTGTTATCAATTAGTAGTCGTTTGATAGTCTGGCGCAGGCTAAAGGTGTGATTAGGTTTGGATTGGAAACATCACCCTAATTAAGAACTAGAGTCTTAACTATTCCTGTGTGCAAGTAGAGTTATCAGGGATGGAGAGCACCTAAAGTTCTTAGCCAAATCCGAACGGCTAGTTTGAGGAAGCACTTTTCATAATAAGAATTACCCTTGGAGGATTTTTCAATTTCGCAAGACGCAGTTTCCGTTAAAACTTTTTTTTTATTAAGGTGGCACAGGCAGGGATTGAACCAAAGACATCTGGCGTAAAAGCCCTACACACCAACCAACACTCCACGGGTACTACATCAGCCTAAAGGTCTACAAAAAAAAGACGATGCAGGTGCAATAAGTGCACCTCCTCTCCCTAAAAAAACGAAGATGCCTTCCAAAACTCTGGTACATCTATCAAGTCTCCATCACTGGAAGAGAATGATGCATCCAGGTTGCATCGAAGATTAGCAACCGGGAGATCTTTTGAGTGAGCACTTTTTGGCTCATCCACCATGTTGGAACCTGAACGCGAGAATTGTGGCAAAGATGCCTAATTTTTTCAGATTAACATTCAACCCTTCATCAAAACTTTGGCCTGCCTAATTCTTCTACTATCCAGCAGCGAAGAAAACATTTTCCTAGCCCAAGAACCCTTAGTTGTGAAATCCATTGTTCGGGGACTAAGGACTGCTTGCTATATTCAAAAGCTAAAGGTGAACCTAGATCTTGCATATTAGTTAAAAGTAGCCTAAATGTACATTTACTCCCTTATTTCAGTTAACCAGATATTAACCTCGCGGATGCCATTTTGAAAACATTCATTCAAAACATGTTTCTTTTTTAAAATATCAGAGCGTTTTCACTTAGCTTACGTTTTTTTCCCTTAAATATGATATATGACTAGACTAGGTAAAAGCCCATTCATTAGGGATATCGAGTTCAAGTAGCTTTGGAATTTGACACCTGTCAATATCAGCTGTCATTTGAAGGGTCATAACAGGCTTATTTAGCAATATTGTTACTTCAAGCTAAAATCTTTTTGATGATCTAAATTTATAGATTTTCTGGCGTTTTGGCTGTAGATTGATTGACTTGAACAATATTTGTCAAGTTCATTAATGAAGACTTTATGACGTGAGAAGTTTTTGGTTCGCGGAATTTCACGTTTCTGGCAACAACGACGTCTACTTTTAAAAAGACCACGTTCAACGGAACCTTGTGTTTTAAACTTTTACAACTAAACAAATTTTTCAAATAGTCTCAACATTGAAACTGAAGACTGGAATTCTCTGATATTCTAACACTATAGCTCCTTTTTTTATAACTATGTATTATTTTATAATCTTTCCATGTTTTAGTTTATATCTATAGTGCACTTTTTTGTGAATGTCTTATCATTCCCTTCGAACTCAAATGATACCCTAATTTTTGTGAACTTTTCCATTATTTCATTTTTTCCAAAAGAACTTGTCTTGGTGAATTTGCGCGGGCTTTGCACCCTACCCATAAGCTTGCTATGCCATAAGAAGTTTAATCAGAGAAAAAATGCAATAGAATCCAGTTTCACTAGCTTCATATATTTAAATAGAATGCCTTCCAATGATGACCCTATTCATGGTTTTTCTTTCATTATCCTCGATGTCCATTCATCAAAGAAGAAGCAGAAGCAGCAGCAGCAGCGCAGCAACAATTAAACAAAAATGCAAAAAGGATTTCAAAATGTATCTTCAAGATGACGGAGAAATACATAAAAGCGCACATCATAACACAATTGAATTGAATTTCGTCAAAATATGTGTGCTGCACATTTTGAAATGCAGATCAAAAATTTCAACTCCAACAAAAACAACAAGAACAAAACAAAAACCCTTTTACTATCAAAATGAAACGAATCCTTAATGAATGTATACAGGTCCTTGAAGATTAAAGCAAAAACATCTTTTTTCATAAAATATTCTTCTCCTTAAAAGATTTTAAGATTTTTTAAAGAAAGGGGATTTTTTGGCGCGCGCGCAAAATTATTTCTTTATACAAAAGTCTAACTAAGATCCTTGGAGTATTGAAAATTAAGAATATAATGTCGAGTCGAGACTTAGACTTACATTGAGACTGAGACAGTGCAATTGAATGGGAACAGGTTGTGTTAAACTTTGGGTGGTGGATATGGACTGGAATAAAGTATCTACACTATTCCTTACCACACTCTTGGCAAATTGCATTAACAATAAAATGTTGTTTGTTTGATTTTTTTGAGGTAATTTTTTTTTTAAGTTTTGCTTTATTTTTGAATGAAGGAATTGTTCATGGTTTTTGTGTGTTTGGAGGAAAACAAGTATGGTTTTTGGCTTGAGATGGAGAGTAGAGCAAAAAGTTTGATTTGTGTGTTTGTCAGGGCGCAAAAATGTCGAAAAAAGGCGGTAACTTGGCGATGGTGAAGTCAGTCAGAAATAAAACTTGCAATATATGATCCTTTGTTTAATTGAAGGACTTTTTTATTTTTTTTTTTTACGTATAATATAGGAATGATAGACATTAAACCTGAGGGAATTCGGAAGTAAAGGTAAAAGATTCTCAAAAAAATCTTTAAGAAAATTAATTTTAGAGGTTCTCGGACGATTAAATTCATTTGTATATTTTGTAAGTAGAAAGTACAAGTAGGCGTTTTTTCGATTGAAAAGAAACCGTCTGCCCGGCGAATCTTAATTTGTCTAAGATCAAAATTTTGAGTATTTTATTTTCAACTCTTAGATAGATAGATAGATAGATAGATAGATAGATATATAGATGTTTTTTATTACTTAAAATTGTTAAATACAATAGTTTCGGTTACAATTGAATAACATTTAAATTTGGTAATAAAAGTGTTTTGGCGGTGGCAATGCCGTCTGCCAGATTGACTATGTGTTTTCAAATTGTGTACAAAGAAAATGTTTACTATTTAACAAAATGTGAATGAACAATTGCAAAAATTATATAAATATGCAAGTAGGGTTTCCAGTTTAGCTAAAACAAAAATAAATTACTTAATAGATAATACATAATTTTTTGGACATTTGAGTAACAGCTTTTAGTTTGGCAAAAACAAAAATAAAAATTAAATTGAGTAAAACTTGGTTTCGAAATTACAAAAAAAAAAGAGCTTTTAGTTTGGCTAACACAAAAATACGGGTTTTTGAACCCATTAATTTAAGCATTATGTACAGTTTAGTTTAGTTAAAACAAAATTTTAGTTATTTAAAATAATAATAAATAAAAAAAAAACTCTTAGTTTGGATCTTCGATTTATGAAAGGATAAAGCATTTTTATTGTAACGTTGATTTTATTTAAATTTGAAGTACATGGAATCCAAAGGTAAGTTTAGAGCCAAGGAATACCCCAAGGTACTTATTTTCCAATTATTGAAATATGAATTAATTACATTTAGATTGTATTGCAGCTTGATTTCAATAACGGAACTAAGTGAATCTAGAACGGTCAGTTGTGAATTCAAATCTCTTATAATGTCAAAAACTTGTACTAAATGTAACTACATTATTAAACGTTCTAAACTTTTTATCGAGTGCGGCTATTACTGTGGTCGATTTTTTCATAGAGATTGTACTGAAATTGCAGAATGTGACTTTACTTCATTAACAAACTCTAATATTTTTTGGAAATGCAGTTCATGTCTTTTTCTTAACTTCTCTTCAATTCTAAAAAAATTTGATGTTCTTTATAATGGCATAAGTGAGATTAAAAAAGAGCTCTCTGATTTAAAATCGTTAATAAATATTAATTCCCCTCCCCGTAAAACGGCTAAAAAAAGTGTTATTAGTTCAGTAAGGGAGAATAATGTATTCTCTTCTGCAATCACCACCGCTGCTGTAAATCATCATAATACTCAAATTCCATCTTCAATAGTCCATCACACGGAATCATCCTCATCTCCATCGATATCACCAATACCATCATCACTCAATAATCTCTCTCAAGTTATATCAAATAATGCAGTTAGTAATACTGATACTTATACTTTAACAAATTCCGAATGGAAAACTGTTCAAAATAAAACCAAAGAAAAAAATATTCTAAACCTACAAAGATTATTGGTTCTGACACTACATCGTCCCTTTCGGGACGGTTCAATAAAAGACTTTGCAATTTAAGTAACAAAAAAAAAAAAGCTTATAAGCTTCTCCAAATGTTACCTAATAACTCTTTGGCTAAAGACAAGTATATTCGTATTGAAAGGGAATTCAATATTCTTAACAAGTTTCTATATAAAATGTATATTATCTCAGTTAAAAGTAGTGTAAAAGTGAATAGTAAATGCTTTTGGACGTTCATTAAAAACAAAAAAAAAAACAGTCGAATTCCAAAAAATATGCAGTATAAAGGTGCTACCTATTCCGATTTGACTATGATTTGTAATTTGTTTGCTGAATATTTTGAATCAAACTATGCAAGTACCATTGATCACCAACAATCTGTTTATGACATCGACAATCCGGTTACCACGATCAATGTTGGAAGACTAGTTATTAGCAAGTCTGAAGTTGAAGAAGCACTTTTAAATGTGAATAATGACAATCGTCCGGGTCCAGATGGAGTGGCTCCAATAGTCTTAAAAATGTGTGCTGCAGTACTCTCTGAACCTCTTTCTTATATTTTTAATCTCTCTCTTTCTAAAGGTGAATTTCTTTCTGAATGGAAAAAATCCTTCATAATTCCTATTCATAAAGCAGGACCCAAACAGGAAATATCTAACTACCGTCCAATCTGCAAACTGTCAACCATTCCAAAACTTTTTGAAAAACTTGTGTGTGATAAGTTTTCATTTTTGCTTAAGGAAGTAATATCGCCTTTCCAGCATGGCTTTGTATCGGGCAGGTCGACAACTACTAACCTTTCTATTTTCACAAACTATGTTCTCAATAAAATTGAGGCGGGGTATCAAGTTAACGTCATCTATACTGACTTTGCAAAGGCCATTGATAGAGTCAGCCATACTATTTTTCTGAACAGACTATCAAACATTGGTTTTCATTCAAATATTTTGCAATGGTTGAAATCTTATCTTATAGGACGCATTCAATTTGTTTCCATTGGTAATGTTCTCTCTAATCCTGTACATGTGTCATCAGGAGTCCCTCAAGGTAGTCACCTGGGACCCTTACTCTTTCTTATTTTTATTAATGACATGCCAGGATATTTTTCATAATTCTCTTAGACTTTTATTTGCTGACGATCTTAAGTTTTATAGATGCATACAACAAACTGATGATTGCCTCCGCTTGCAAGAAGACTTTAACAAGCTTATTGAATGGTGCAAGAAAAATCAATTATCTTTAAACGTTTCAAAATGTCAATGTTTTTCATTCTATCGTTCTTACTGTCCTACTTTCTTTGAATATAAAATTGGCAGTAGTGTTCTTGAAAGAGTCAATGAAAAGAAAGATCTTGGTGTTGTTTTTGACCTCAAACTCAATTTTATCAAACATGTTGAATATATTGCTGCCAAGGCTAACTCCATGCTTGGTTTTATTAAAAGAAATTCAACATCGACGTAAAATCTTCTCTGTTTTATTTATTCGTGATATTCTGTCGCATCATATCAACTGCCCATACCTTCTAACTTTAATTGAGTTAAATATTCCTTCTCGTCAAGTTAGAGATTATGATCTACTCCACGTAAGTTACCATAGGGTTAATTAATGAACCTATAACTCGCTGTGTTAGGGAAACCAATTCCGTCTCTAAAGTAATAGACTTTGATTTCCATTTTAATATATTCACCTTAAAAAACTTGTGTTCCATTTCCTAAATATTGATTGAAATGTATTTATTTATTTACTATTTATTTATTAATTGCTTTGTTTAAATATTAATTAAATTTTAATTTTAAGTAGCCTGCAAGATGATTAGTGTAATCTCTGTTTGATAAATAAACTAAACTGAACTAAGAAATATGTCATCGGCAAAAATACCCTTTTCACAGTATCTTAAATTCGGAAAATTAGATGTATATAGTATGTACAAAATTGGCCCAAGAACTGACCCTAGAGGAACGCCTGCATTTATATGGAATAAATCGGAGAGTTTGTTCACAGAAACTTGCAACTGCCTCTCGAAAAGAAAGTAATTTTTGTTAAATACAAAGGAAAATAAAATATTTTTAACTTCCCATAGGAAGTTATTGTAATGGGTCCGATTTGTCAAATTTAAAATTTTGACATTTCTCGACTTTTCAAGGTCCGAATTCAAGGGTCGAAATAAAAGATTTTTAAAAAGATGTCTGTGCGTGCGTGTGTACGTACTTTCGTACGTCCGTACGTTCGCGACGTTTTTTCGTCGTCCATAGCTCAAGCACCAGTAGAAATATCGACTTAAAACGAATTTTGTTATACCTATAAGACAGAAAGATGCAGAAAGGGCTCTCAAGAAAATTGCGTGGGTGTTTTTTTTTACAATAGCAGTTTAAAAAAGAGGTGAAAATTATGGTTAACCCTAAATATCTCATGAAACAATGACGCTAGAGACTTGAATTAAATTGTATATAATATATTGTAACGTAATACAAAACAAATATATTTTTGGAAAAAAATCCAACTAACGGTTTTTTTATAAATCAAAAAACTGAAGAAAAAAAATGCCACCTCGAAAATTTTACGACCAAAATATGATTTCATCTCCAAAACAATTTTGTGCAACGAAAAATAATGTTTTTGACATCTGATAAAATTTTGAGAAAAATCTAATTGACGATTTTTTTTATAAAAAATAAAAACCTAAAAAAAACATTACTCAAAGTTGGGAAAAATTGAATTTCGACTCAAGTATCTTTTTAAAAACTTGAGACTTAGGCTTCAAACTTATTTTATCTTATAAGAAATTTTGTTTTAAATATTCTGAAAAATGTTGAAAAAAATCCAATTGACAGTTTTTTTACAAAAAATAAAACCCTAAAAAAAATTAATAAAACTTGGTAAAAATTGATTTTCAACTCAAATATCTTTTCAAAACTTTGAGATATTGGCTTTTACTTACTTTTATCTTTCAAAAAATATTATTGTTAACATTCAGTAAAATTTAAAAAAAAAACGGATTGATTTTTTTTTAGAAAAAATTAAAAACCGAAAAAAAAATATACAAAAGTTGGTAAAAAATGATTTTCGACTCAAATATCTTTTCAAAAATTTGAGATAATAGCTTCTAACTAATTTGTATTTATAAGAAATATTGTTTTCAACATAAGGACAAATTTTAAGAAAAATTGAATTGACAGTTTTTTTACAAAAAATAAAACCTACAAAAAAATTTATAAAAGTTGGTAAAAATTGATTTTCGACTCATATATCTTTTCAAAAATTTGAAATATTGACTTCAAACTAATTTTATCTTATAAGAAATATTGTTTTCAACATTCGATAAAACTTTGAAAAAAATCGAATTGACAGTTTTTGTACAAAAAATAAAACTCTAAAAAAAACCATTACTAAAACCTGGTAAAAATTTACTTTCGACTCAAATAGCTTTTCAAAAATTAAAAATATTGGCTTCAAACTTATTTTATTTCACAGAAAATATTGTTTTCGATATTTAGTAATTTTTATATAAAAATCCAACAGTCTGTTTTTTCATACAAAATAAAATCTACAAAAAATAGTACGCAAATTCGGTAAAATTTGATACGAGTACATATAGAAAAACTTTTAAGCAGGACAAATCGACAGACGGGATGTGAAGTTATCAGTGTGGGTCGCATCCCAGCTTTTTTTTTATTTATGTATGAGTCCTTTATGCCAGACGAAGTCAAATGCCTTTTCAATATCTAAAAGTACCAAACCGTAAGTTCGAAGCTTTAATAGTGTTGTCACTTCTAAAAGCAGGAATATTAGTTTGTTTTTTTGTTTAATGCTTTTGAACCATTTCAGAACAGTTTACTTGCAGACTTTAAAGTTTTTGGTTTCAAGAATTATTTCTGTGAGTATTAATCAACTCTTTTATTAGTAAAATAACCTGACACCAAGCCACAATCTCTTACTCTCATCCATCTTCTTCGTAAACTATTTTGTATCTTAATTAATCAAACTATTTCCAAAGACAACTTATTTGAGCTTTCAGAATGTAAAGTTATTTGTGGTACACTTCATCGACACTTTCATAAATAGAGTTTGTGAAAAAAGTAATATTTTCGTCAATGCCATTCTCACTTACTTCCTCAGAAACAAAGTTTGGCATTGATTGAATTTTGGTACCTAAATTGCGTTTATAAAAATTCCAATTAACGTTTTAGGAATCAAAAGTTTCCTTTAATTGGCACAACGGTGAACCAAAAACCCCTAATTCAAATGGTAAGTAATCTGAGCAAAGTTCTTTTAGAACTATAGGTTGACTAAAAAGTCTGGGTATGTTAGTTAGATAATTATCTAATGTTGAAGGATTGCCACGATTCATTTGTATCAAATGAATGTCTTGTATGTAAGTCAAAAAATAGATTACCCCACGTATTGGCTCTGCGTCAATTCCAATGTCTATTTCTGCTATTAAGATCACTACCAATTAAATATGTAGCATTCAACTAATAAGTTTCCTAATATCGTTACTAAAATCAAAGCCCTTTTGCGGTAATGTCTCTGAAAGATATGTCAGTTAAATTTAAAAACATTTAGAAATCCCATGTTTTTGAAATATCAATTGAAGAAAGCCGTTTTTTTTACATCGTTCCGATTTATTTGAACTGCAGTCCTTGGCAACAAGACTACGATAAGTTGCGAGAGCTTGTTTATGAACTAACCAACAAATCTGATGAAGATAGGCGATTTCAATGGAAGGATTGAAGGGAACTAAAATGTTGGAACTGGCTGATGCTTTAGATTGTCACGTTCTAAACGGAAGCTGTGAAGACGTCTCAGATGGTGAGTTTACTTTTATCCGTGGAACTTCGTGTTCTGTGATCGTGTATTGTTTTATATCTGGAAACTGAATGTCCCATTTGGATAAATTTGAAGTAACTGTAAGAACATTTTTGGATCACATGCCGTTGGAGGCTTCGTTTAAGCTAAGAACAGGTCGTGACGAAACAGCGGTTTTGGGGTTTTCTCTCCCATCGAAATTTCATAGGAATTACCACAACAGTGAAATTTATCTGTGCAGTATAAATACACAGATCGATTCTCTAGTAGCCATAGAAGTTCCAGAAAACCCCAACCTAGACACACTCGTAACTTGCATAAAAAATGCAGCTTGTCAAAAAACGTTTGAAAGAAAGGACATTATCAATACAAATAAGCAAAAGTGGTGTCTAGCAGCAAGAAATCTTTCTTTTGCGTACTTAAAGTTACTCAGAAAGCAAAATACAAAGAGCTTTGTAAGCCTAAAAAACGAAATATTCACCTCAGAAATATTGAAACAATAAACAAGGCTTAAAACGCAACTGATTTCTGGAAAGCAGTGAAGCTTTTGAGTGGAAAGACGACTTCAATGTCTGCAGCTCTGCACATAGACTTTCTTAAAACACATTTTCGGATCTTCAATTCGGATTGCAAAGTGTGGATCTTATCAGTTAACTTATCAAAGTCAAAAATAATAATATTTAGTTAGCGATGTAGGGAGGTACTCTAGAATGGAATGGGCGTATTGACTACCTCGAAGATGAATCTCGATAGACACCTCCGAGCAAAAGCAGCGGAAGCTAAGCATGCAATCTATAACCTGTGGAGAAGCTGTTATTTGAGAAATTACGTTTCGGTGTATACAAAGTTTTTCGAGGAACTGCAACTTCTTTTTTAAGAACCGCAAATGTGGGGATACATGTCGTTCGATACAGTGGAAAAGTTCCTCCGTTTTCTCATTAAAAGCACTTTAAGGCTATCGAGTACGACACCTAACTATATGCTACACAAAGAAACAGAAACAGGCCCCCTTTTCTTAGATACTTTCAAATTACACTTTAATGATGTGGCAAGAATTTTGGAGATGGGAAAAACAGGATTCCGAGGATTGCACTGAGTAAAATTATTAATTCTAGAGGAGCATACGTTAGTTATTTGAAATGGCGAACGATTGCTTAACAACTTTTTCAATATCAACTGAAGATAACCTTTCTAAGCTTAATTCGAAACTTGATGATTTGTTGATGAAAATCGGAAACAGAATGTACGATCAGTTAGTGCAGAGCTTACTACAATAAAGTTAACCATTTTTTTTGGAAAAAAGACCTACTTCTTGGCCGAACACACCATGCGCAAAATCAGTTACAATCTTTTAAGTCAGATCTTCCTCTATGGTGTGGTTTAAGCAATCGCAGAGAACGTGCGGTGAAAGTTATTGTTCATTTTTAGGATATTCGTAAAAAATTAAGACAAAACCATCCAACCATCCACAAATTGTATTGAAGGTTTGTTTTTAAAACTTTTGAGGACATTGAGATTGTTTATAACGCCCTTTTGTCAAAATTAAAATTAAAATTAACTTCATTGCTTTTATGGGATATTCGAAAAATATGAAAGCTGAATTTCTGTTTCTCTAATTAGCTATTTAAAATTTGTTAAGATACAATACAAGACAAGTGATAACAATAAATCCTTGTTTTTGGAAAAGAATTTGTTTGAATGTGAGTCATTCGAGAAAAAAAGTTCTAACTTATTTTGGTAAGTGTCCTAAAAGTCTAATTTTTGTCAGTTGAAAATCCACGTCTTCTAGACCGATAAATTGTTACATCATCTGCATAAATATGCACAGTAATATTTGCAAGAACATCAGGGAGGTAATAAATGAGGGTGCAGAAAAGAAGAGGGCCTAAAACAGATCCTTGTGGGATACCTTTGTTTTGTTTCGACTCGTAACGATCGCTTTCGTAAATAATAAGGCCACTGTTTTGGAAAAAGCTCTTTTAAAGGCTTGCATTGACTATTTTTGTTGAACAGAGTATAGATAATTTTTCGTAGGAATAAAAAGATGCTTCCATAGTGAACAGCTGAACAAAATTTCTCTATAAGAATTGTATTCGTATTGCCTTAAATTAACTTTTTATTTTAGCTTTCTTTTTCTTCCTTTAATGGAACTGTGAAAAGGTGCCCATTTTGCCTTTTGTTGACACTGCGTCCCAATTTTTTTGTTTAAAAAATCGAGGCATGGATTTAAGAGAAGTTTTCATTGCCCGCCCACAAGATCATTTACTTTCTCAATGATTTGCGCCTTACTCAAGTCTGGACACTTTTGATAAATTTGAGAGTCCTTACAAAGAGCGTGGACGGCCGCAGCTTTTACGGCCATGTACTCCTGACCTGTCATGGAAAACAAATTACTGACACTACGTAAAACTTAAGCCATATGGTCATTATGCCATAAGCCTAGGCCCAAAGTAAAGACGTTGGAGTAAAATTCATTTAGCTGTAACTGTTTTGCAAAAAAACATAGAATAAAAAGTTCATATAAAACTCTTCAAGATACGTTCCAACTTATAAGGAAGTTATCAGTTTTCTAAATTAAAAATCAAATCTTCTTTAACATGCAGATGTTCCGTTTTCATTCATAATAAAAACACTCCAATCCAACAACCACATATTTTGATTCGACCTTTCACCCAGAATTTGTTGTCTTTCCTTACCACAGACTCAAGTAAAAATAAAGGAATACCATTACACGCAAAAGGGATACGAAAAAGTTATGTAAACATCGCATAAAACCCATTTCTCTAATAACAGTAGTGTTTTTTTTTCATTGTTAACAATTTTCTTTAATTTATTCACGCAAAATTGCCAAATGCACGCATCATCAAATTGATTCACAAACAACAACCAAAGCAAAAGAAAAAAAACTCCAAATCGAATCTCACAGATCTTCCATTGCACAAAAATCAGAACAAACAAAAGACACCATCACCATTGGCAAATATAAATATCTGATTGCTTACATCAAATCAATAAAATTATTTATGCAAGGTTGCATTGAAATGTTAATGTCCTGTTTTTTCCTTAATTTCTTCTTTTCTTGCAGAAGGTTGAAGCTAAAGGGATTTCGGATTGATGATGCACATTGTATGCTGGGTATGATTGGGATTGGACCAGGTGGCTTCTAAAAGAGAGAAAACACCATTGGTACGTGCTTAATTCAATCAATATATACTTATATGAGAAACAGGGTTGCCTGCGTATATTTTTGCAGGAAGTATAAAATTTAATTAACCAGTTTAAGAGAAAAAAAAATTAATTGTTTGTATTCTATATTTTCTATGTTCTTATGTGTCAAATTTGTATCTTTATACCAAGTAAACAAAACACTTTTCATAATAGAATTTTGCAGTTCTTGTATTCGATGGTTTTTTCATCAGTAACTAATTCTTTATTAGTTCTATGTTTTCTATGGTGTTGCATTTTTCTTCATTCATATTCATATGAATAACTTTAAAGTCTTTTAGAAATACAAATGTCAACCTATTCAAATATTATGCTTGTGACTCATTAGTTGAAGTTTTGTCTGTGCTATGTTTTCTATGTTTTTGTATTGCTAAATTCGTATGCAACTATGCGATATTCATAATTCACTTAAGTGTATAGTTATCAGTTTAACTATTTTAGTTAATGTTTTTAATGTTGTGTTTCTGCTTTGCTATTTTACAGACAAAAACATTACATTTTGTCGATTCTATGTTTTTGTTTGTGAGAGAAATCATATTGTAAAAAGAATAATTTCTATGTTTTTAATGAAAGATTTGTTTTTTTATACTAAGTAAACAAAACACTTCTTATAAAAAGGTTGAACAGCTCGATCATTCGATGATTTATTGATCAGGGTTTTTTATTAAGGTACTCAAAAAATACCAAGACTTCTTATGTACAGGTTTCATAATAAGAAGTTTTATTTTTGGTACTAAAAAACGAATATTTTTCCAATAAAATCAAGGACAGTTTATTTCTTAATTTCATTAAAAGGATGGTATAACATTAGCAATGTTAAATGAAAGCAGTTAAATGACTACCACGACGGGTGAAAAAAGGCCTTATCATCCAAGATTGATTTTTAATGAAATTATGGATAATTATTTATAAATTTGAGGGACAGAAGAAGGATATGACCTCTCTGGCGACTCACCGGCTTGAGTTTTCGGGTTAAATGAACTTTAAAAGTTTAAGATTTAAGAACAAAATTTAAATTTATATCGTTTGGAAAATGCATAATTTTCAAAATGGACGAGAAATCGAAAAACCTTGGTTTTTCTCAACACTACGGAGCAAATATATTCTCAGTTGTGTTTGAGCGACACATTGGTCCCAAATAGTCAGCCGGAAAAGTGCTTCACGACGACTCAGTAATAATTTAAGAGTTTTGCAAAACGTGACTTTAAAATGTGCACCATTTTCAAAGTGAATTTTTACAATTTTTATGTGTTGTTGAGTCGTAAATCGTTCCATTCTTGCTAAAACCGTTAATATATTCTATGTTTTTGAAAGTTTATTTCCATCTTGTTCATGCAACCTTTTCTATGTTATTGAAATTCATTTGAACGTACTTAATTTTCTTAAAAAATTAAGATATTTGTTCGTTAATAATAAAAAATATTTAAAGAAAAAAAACATAGGAAACATAGAATCTGACCAATTTTAGGAAACACATTGAAAACATAGCTGAAAAAAGTGCTACAATTTCTAAAGATTTACATCTTATTAATGTTTATGACAGCTTCTCGTCAAGAAGTTGCGAAAGTAGGGGGGGGCTAGGAAAGCTGTCGAATTAATTTACAATTACTTTCAAGCAAATCACGATGTCAACATTGTTTGAGAAAAAAAGATATGCTTTTTTACAGGAGTTTTATCGCACGTCAATTTTGCGAACAATTTACTTGGAATTCTACATTCTATGTTTTTTATTTTTCCATGAGTTTATGTGAAGTTAACTAGATACTTTCTGGAAATGGAATACATAAAGTAAATATGTTTATATGTTGTTTGAAAAATAAGTATAGTTAATTAAAATGCAACGTTTTCTATGTTATTCAAATTGTATTAATCATTTCCATATCTTTAATTATTGGAAAATGTTAAGACTTTTCGCAACTAATTGATATTAAATTTGCACATTGCCAACAAAAAAAAAACAAAGACATCATAGGAAATAATCTTTTAGTTAAAACATAAATAACATAGAATCACACAATTTTCAGAAAAAAAAACATCGAAAACAAACCATAACAAAGTACTACAATTTTGAAACATTAATACCTTAATAATAAATATAGAAGTTTACATTTGATAGTTTCTCGTTTTAAGAAGTTCTAAAAATAGGAGACCCATGCGATGTTGTCGAATCACTTAAAACCGACGGGTTTCAAATAATTACTTACTTCCAAGAAATCCTCGATGTTCAAATATTATGGAAAGGTAAAAAATCCTATTCTACATTCTATGTTTTTTAATTTATTATGAGTAAAGTATGAGTGTAGTACCCGTGGCATGATGGTTAGTGCGTTCGACTGTCATGCCAGAGGTTTTGGGTTCGATCCCTTCCTATGCCATCTAAAGTCTTATCATGGGTACTGCCTCTTTCGAGGAATTGACAAATTCTCCAAGAGTAACTCTTGTCATGAGAAAGTGGTTTCTCAAATTAGTCGTTCGGATTCAGCATATAAACTGTAGGTCCCCTCCGTTCCTGACAAAATTACTCCTACACAGGAATGGTTGAGAGTTGTTTAGTTATGAGTGAAGTAAAGAAGATACTTTTTAGAAATAGAATAAATTAACTGTTCTTAAGTTGCTTAGTTTTCATTTATGTAGTAAAGTATAGGAAAATGGAACGTTTTCTATGTTTTCTACATTTCTTTAGCTCAAATCAAATTAGCATATTGCCAACAACAAAAAACATAGAAACTATAGAAAAAAAGTTTTACGAAAAAACATAGAACACATAGCACGACGAATTCGAAAGCTTCACAGCTTAATTATAGATCAATCATAATTATATATTATTTTGATGCTTTCTTTCATTTTCATTTCAAAGGAGTTTGAATCTGGTAGGGGAGTAAGGGCATTGACATGTCTCCACCAAATATCGACATTCAGAAAGACAAGTTTGATAGAAAGTTGCTTCAATAAATTGCAACGTTTCTATGTTTTTTACATTTCTTTGGTTCAAATCAAATTTGCATATTGCCAACACCAAAAAACATAGAAACTATATAAATATATAAAACAAAATTAAGGAAAAACATAGAACACATAGCACGACGAATTCGAAAGCTTCACAGCTTAAAAATAAATTAATCATTATCAAATGTTATTTTGATGGCTTCTTTCATTTTCATTTCAAAGAAGAATGGGTCTTGGAGGGAAGCTATAGGGCATAAACAACTCTCCACCAAATATCGTCATTCAGAACAACAAGTTTGATAGAAATTTACTTCCCAATTAGTTTTGCAAATACTCATTTCCAATCCTTTGGCAACCCTAAATTTCCTTTCTATGTCAAGGAAAATTGATTTTCACCCAAGGATTCACACAATCTTCAATAGACCGATCATTCCATCGATCGATACGATCGTTTGGTGCACATACATATATTTCGCCAATCTTCTTGAATTCCTTTCGATTCGCGTAAATAAATAAATTTATTATTAATCCTGTTGCACATAATACAAAAAAAAAAGAATAAGAAAAAGTAAAGAAGGTACAACACCGGGTATAAGAAAATGGCATTGGCGCCAAATTACCCTTCGAGCTGACTATACGAGAATAATGCAACGCGCATCGTCGTAGTCGTCGTTACTTTTTTTTTATTTTTTCCTGATCATTGCTTCTTCTCATTTTTCATTTTTCTTAATCTTTGCGTGAACCTAAGAAAAAGAAGCAGTCATCAAAAAATAATATCTTCCCTGCGCCATTTATGTACGTGCTTATGGTCAGTTAAGATTTCTCTAGATTTTGATTTTTGCTCTTCGAGGGGTTCCTTGGTGGTGATGACGACCATCATGGAGAAGGAGAAGAAATCACCAGCCAATACTGATGGCGGCTATATGTGGTGAATTAATTCGGCACATATAGTAAAGAACTTCATAAGGAACATCATAAGCGTATATCTTGTTGCATTGTTAGGTGAGCCTGAGGAGCAACTAAATTCTCAATTCAATTCTCAAGACGGGTAGTTTATGTGACATTTCCATAGAGAGAAGCTATGTCTAAACTAATAAGGGGACGCACCAGGACATTCTATTGTCTTCTCATTGTCCAAGTCTAAGACGAGACTGTCCGAGATTTATGCAAAAGATACTCACATCACATTCAAAGGACGTGGTTCCCTTTTCTTGTCTTGCTCAAGCAACATGCAACAAATTCCACTTCCTCTATATTCTTCCGGAAGAAGGGACACAAAGTTCCCCCTGTGATAGGCTTCATTTGAAGTTATCCATTTTGATGAGTCCCATCAAAACTCTGTCTGGCTTTTGTCTTCGTCGAGATTTACGTAGGTTAGAAAATAGAAACATGGAAAATTTTTGATTGATGCGACATGAAGGATAATTTCTTTTTGAAAACAAATTCCCTCTCGTCGGTTTTGAAGTTCTATTGCAATTTATTTTGATTCAAAAAAGAAATACTGAGATGCAAACAATACAAAGGTGTTTAAAAGGAATCCTAATGATGTTACTCAGGAGAGAGATAAAATTCAATGATTTTTGATGAAGGTACACATACGATACCTTAAACCTAACCTACTTAAGGGTGGGATCTTGAGATGGGACTTTCTTCACTTTCACCTTCAATGTTTTTGTTATGTTGATTTTGATGTTGATGTAAAATAAATTCAAATACTAGATTAATGAAATTTATGGACTCTTCCGGGTAGACAGTTGATGTTGTTTTGGAATTTCTAATACTCCTGATGCTGATACAATATGAAGATGTGAGAAAATTTTAAACTTAGTTCCCATCATCATCTTCATTGGGATGATTGGGAGATGCGATATGGATGCGCAATTCTCGTTCTGCGAAAAAATTTAATTATATGGAAATGTATTTTATCAGAATTTATAATTGCATATCTGTTTTATCCTTTGGTACTTTTACTAGGTTAATGATCCTTATGGGAATTCTTAGAAGACTTTCTTTTAAGATAACGTTCGTGAGAATAGAATTTAGGATTTTTGCATTCTAATGTTTAAATTAAACAAGATTGCATCGAAGGATCTTGTTAAAAGTTTGGATAGGAAGTTTATTAAGAAATTTTATCAAATGGATCTTTTCCAGAATCAATTCGAATGATCAGAAAGGATTTTCATCAAATTTTCCCAAAATTTCAGCGACAATTTTCAGTAGAAAACGTTCAATTAACTATTTAATCAGAAACTCAATAGTCGAATCTGGTAAATCGATATTTAAAATCAGAAAACAAACCGATAAATCAGAATGAATCCGATGAATAGAACGGATGAATCCAGAGAAAAGATGGATGAATCCTTTAAATTATCCTGCAGAGGTGTTAATGGAAGCGTTAGATCTTTTCGCCCAAAACCATAACGCTAAACTGTCATTAAGCCCAAAAGTGGCCGCAAGGCCAAGGAAGTTAAAAAATAATCGACAAAAAATCTAAAGCGAATTTTGTATAGACCAAATAAATTTTATTTAGATGAACTTTCAAAATTATTAGTTGTCATTTTGGCCAAAGGACTTTTTTGTTTTTAAATTGGGTAGTTTTGGGACATAGGGATTGGATTCTTTGACATTTATTTTGGGCATTACGAAGATTACTAGGAGAATTTACATTCATTGGAGGATCCGGCAAATCAGTAATTGATTTTTGCGCAATTTCAAGTGAATGGATGAAAATCACATCGTCTTTCGAAGTAGGAGTAAAAACATTCTCTGACTATATGCTTCTTTTAGTAGAACTCTGCCTCAATAACCTCTCATATCACTACGAAATAGCGCTTCCCCCAAAACTCGTCTGGAAAGATAGTTCGAAAGAAATTTGCGCAGCAAAGTTACTGAACCAGATCAACATAACTTTTTTAACTACATTGGAACTTCGAAAAGAGGAAAAAATACGTTTTTTAAATTATGCCTTTATAAACGCAAATATTACTACAATGTAATAGCTAAAGAGCTCTCCTGTAAAAGAGATACCAAATGTTTTTGGCAAAAAAAAAGTCACTAAAAGGCTTAGATTTCGTTTGTGGGATACACTTAACGGCAGGAAAATTGACCGAACATTTCAAACTATTGCTACTTGGAAGAGCAGAATTTTCTCTACGCAGAACTACTTGTCGAAGATAGCTACTTGATCGGGAAATAACTCTAAATGAGCTGCAATTGAGCCTGTATAGCTCTAAGAACAGAAAAGCACCAGGTTCTGATCGAATCCCTAACGAATTTTACAAAAATGCTCCTATCGAGTTTCTAACGCACATGCTTGACGCCTTCAATTTCAACTTCAGAACCGGTATGGTGCTTCAGGAATTTAAAGATGCTGTTGTATACCCAATTTATAAAAAAGGTGATGTTAATGTAACTACAGGCGTACATCGTTTATGAACTCAACAGCAAAAATTTTGTTTGCAATTCTACTTAATCGAATAAACGAATCGATTATCAAGCAGGTTTTCGTAAAGGCTACTCAACGATAGACAACATTTTCTGAAACAAAATAAAAAGTTATACATGTTTTTTGTCGACTAGCAGCTTTTGACTCTATTGAACGCAATGCATTGTTCTACAAACTGCCACAGAACGGTTTGTCTACGAAGCTGTTAAAAGTCCTCAGAAATATGTACCAAAATACTCGACAATCGGTGTGGGATGGCAAAAGTATGTCAGAATGGTTTAACACAACATCAGGAGTGAAGCAAGGCTGTCTCCACAGAGTCTTCAACTTATGATCAATAAACTCGATACTTATTGTATAACCTGGAGGCTTGCAATAAATTTAGAATTTATTAGATATTGATACAGTCACACAATACAAATATACCTGAGTGTTATACTGCAATCAAACATGAAGTTTTCTTTCCACCTTGAGAAAAAACTGGTTTCGGCTAAAAAGCCTATAAATTCTTCCTAGAAAGATATAGTCGGGAACAATGAAATTAAGACCTCCGCGAAATACAAGGTCTTTGAATTAATTATGCGCTCTGTAATGTGCTATAGTTGCCAAACTTGGAGTTACCGTTCATATAAAGAACTTGAAAAACTGCTACGATATTTAATATAAAAAACTCTTTCGCTTGCCGATGAATACGCCAAATTACTTTTTTACGCTAGAAACAGTTTAACCTTCATTATACCACTAAACTCTCAAGCTACATTTTGAGTATATCCTAAAAACTCTTGCATCACCAATGCACAGAATACCCAATATTCTTACGATGTTTGTAATAAACAGGAAGGTGGAATGGGTTCACGAATGGAAAGCTCTGTCTGATAAATGTGGATTCAACTTAAACTTGCAATACGAAAACCGGGCTGAATTGAAGCTAAATCTATATAAGTTACTGGAGCTTCACAACACTCATCAGCACAAAGAATGCCTTCAACAAGCTACTAACTCTATCAACAGACCGATCTTTAAATGGTTTAACATACATAAATAAAGAAACAAATCTATGCACAATATGCAATATGAGAGCCAAAGAAGACACTTTTCACCTTTCAGCAATATGCCCTATCTACAGAGACTTAAGATGCAATTACTTCGGTGAGTTGACTTTGACAATGGAACAAACTAAAACCATATTGAATGGTTCTAATTGGGTAGCCCTCAACAGTAATCTAAAAGATGTACTCAAATATAGACACTACATAAATACTGAATGTACATAGTAGTTACAAGTACCTGTTCTTGCGACAGGTACTTTTCATTACACATGTCACAAAGCCCAAATAAAATGACATATTATCCAAAACAGGGATAATAGGTAGTAGGGCCATCTTGTTAAAACCACATGTCAACCAAGTTCAGTTCTTCCATTTTTGGAAACAAAAAGTTTGTTAGCATTGAACGATAGCGATCGCCATTCACCGTAACATTGCGTCCAACAGCATCTTTGAAAAAATACGGTCCAATGATTCCACCAGCGTACAAACCACACCAAACAGTGCATTTTTCGGGATGCATGGGCAGTTCTTGAACGGCTTCTGGTTGCTCTTCACTCCAAATGCGGCAATTTTGCTTATTTACGTAGCCATTCAACCAGAAATGAGCCTCATCGCTGAACAAAATTTGTCGATAAAAAAGCGGATTTTCTGCCAACTTTTTGGTAATAAAATTCAATGATTTGCAAGCGTTGCTCGTTAGTAAGTCTATTCATGATGAAATGTCAAAGCATACTGAGCATCTTTCTCTTTGACACCATGTCTGAAATCCCGCGTGATCTGTCAAATACTAATGCATGAAAATCCTAACCTCAAAAAAACCACCCTTTATTTATTATTTTGAGGTAGAGAACCATTCCTTTTGCAGACCACGTGTCAGTTTTGGTATATCCTTTTACCAAACAAAGACAATTGACACTAATACTTAAATTACGAAACTATTTCCTTGGGGAGGAAAAGAAACAGTATTTTGATTTCGGCAGGATTTTGGACCTTAGCTTACAAGTCAAAGGAACAAAAATTCATTGTCCATATTGTCTAGTTTTGGAAGAGCTTTTTTACAACGCAGGAGGTGTCTTATATTATAAGTAGACTCAAAGAAGGCAAAGCTGTAGGGTCGGATAGGATTTCTATTGAATTTTACAAACATGGAATGAGCTATCTAATTCAAACGCTGACCGACTTAATGAACAAAATTCTAGAAAATGGTATAGTGTTCCTTATTTATAAAAAAGGTTGTGCTTTGAATCCTAAAAACTTAAGAGGTATTTCGTTTTTAAATGCCAATTACAAAATTATATCTGTGCTACAGAGACGACTAAAGACGTAGGTAGAATTAAACCATCTAACCAGCAAATTTAATGTAGCTTTAGATTGGGCACAGCATATTGGGTTGGGAATGTTCTTTTAATTTGGACAAACAATTTAAGAAATCCAAATCTACAGTATGGAATGGGTCAGATAAATCTGAATGGTTTTGCAAGTTTAAGACAAGGTTGTGCACTTAGCCCTGATTTATTTATCCTTTTAATGATGACTTAGTTAGAAATCCACCTAGATGTATAAGTTCAATGGTCTTACTTACTTACTTACTTAAGGTGGCGCTACAGTCCGGGGCGGACCTGGGCCTCAACCAACAAGCGTCTCCAGCCAGCTCGGTCCCTAGCTAGCTGTCTCCAGTTTCGCACGCCAAGTTGGTTGAGGTCCTCTCCCACCTGGGTGCGCCACCTGAGTCGCGGTCTTCCTCTACTGCGCCGTCCCTCGGGATTGGATTCGAAGACCTTCCGGGCTGAAGCGTTGATGTCCATTCGCTCTACATGACCTAGCCATCTAAGCCGTTGGACTTTGATTCTGCTAACTAGGTCAGTGCCGCTGTACAGCCCGTACAGCTCGTCGTTATATCTTCTTCTCCATTCTCCATCTATGCGTACGGGACCAAAAATCGCCCGAAGAATTTTTCTCTCGAAGCATCCTAAGACGCTCTCATCTTTCTTTGACAGGGTCCAGGCCTCAGCGCCATAAATGAGAACCGGGATGATGAGTGTCTTATAGATGGTGATTTTACATGCTCGAGAGAGGACTTTACTTCTCAATTGCCTTCTAAGTCCAAAGAAGCAGCGATTTGCAAGAGTTATTCTTCGTTTGATTTCAGCGCTGGTGTCGTTGTCTGCATTAATAGCGGTGCCTAGGTAGACAAAGTCCTTAACTACCTCAAAGTTATAGCTGTCCATGGTGACGTTTTGTCCAAGATGTCGTCGTTCAGTGTCCTTTTTTGATGACAGCATATACTTGGTCTTGCCCTTATTGACCACTAAACCCATCTTCTTCGCCTCCGTCGCAATGCTCAAAAACGCTCCACTGACATCACGCTTTGATCTTCCAATTATGTCAATATCATCTGCATATCCGAGTAATTGGATGGATCTTTGGAAGATTGTGCCTCTAGTGTTGACGGTTGAGTTTTGCACAATTCTTCCCAGAACGATGTTGAAGAAGTAGCATGACAGTGCATCGCATTGTCTAAAACCTTTTTTGACATCAAATGCATCGGTGAGATCTTTTCCGACCTTGATAGAGCAGCGTGCATTCTCCATCGTTATTCTGCACAAACGGATAAGTTTGACAACGATGCCAAAACTAGACATTGCTCGGTAGAGCTCTTCCCTATAGATGCTGTCATACGCGGCTTTAAAATCGATAAAGAGATGGTGGGTATCGATTTGAAGCTCCTGGGTTTTTTCCAAGATCTGCCGTAGTGTGAATATTTGGTCGATAGTGGAATTTCCTGGTCTGAAGCCACACTGATAAGGGCCAATCAGGTTGTTGACGAATGGCTTCAGACGTTCACATAATACGGCAGAGAGGATCTTATACGCAATGTTAAGGAGACTGATGCCTCTGTAGTTGGCGCAGTTTAGAGGGTCTCCTTTTTTATGTATCGGGCACACTATGCTGAGATTCCACTCATCGGGCATGCTTTCTTCCGACCAAATTTTGCAGATGAGTTGGTGCATGCTCGTCAGCTCCAGCAGCTTTGTTTGACTTAAGTTAAGATATAGCTATCTTCACTTCGTCGAGGTCGGGTAGGCGGAATTGTTGATCTGCGTCGCCGAGGTTGAGTGGTTCTATCTCCCTTACAGCGGAATTCGGTTCGTCATCGCCGTTATATAATTTGGAGAAGTGATCTTTCCATATTCTCAGCATCGACTGTGGTTCTACTACGATGTTCCCCTGATCGTCTTTACAGGCTTCGGTTCGTGGCTGGTACCCTTGGGAGTTTTTTTTACCTTTTGTTAAAATTTACGAACCTCATTCCTGTTGTGACATCCCTCTATCTCCTCGATCGCGCGCTTCTCGTGCTCTCTTTTTTTTCCGTCTAAGAAGCCGGTGTTCCTCTCTCCTCTTCTGCTCGTAGAGCTCGCGAGCAGCTCTCGTCCTTTTGTGCAGCGTCGTTTTGTATGCCTCTTGTTTCACTGCGTGAGCTTGCCGGCATTCGTCGTCAAACCAGGGGTTTCGCTGTGGTGGCCGTGTGAAACCTAGCACTTCAGAGGCGGCATCTCTGATGGATGCAAGGCAATGTTGCCACTGGTTTTCAACGCTTAATGCAGGAAGCATAGGACTCCTTAGGAGGTTATTAGAGACTCGATCGGAAAAGGACATGGCAGTCTCTTGCGATTGTAGCCGTCTAACGTCGAATCTTCTCACAGTACTTCCTTGTTTTGGCTTGGATCGGGATATCCGTAGCCGTACCTTGGCTACAACGAGGTAGTGGTCCGAGTCAATGTTGGCCTCTCGGTATGTTCGGATATCCTGGATACTGGAGAAGTGTCGTGCGTCGATCGCAATGTGGACAATCTGGTTGACGGTTGATTGATCAGGAGATTTCCATGTCCCCTTGTGGATATTAAGATGCGTGAACTGCGTACTAGCTACCAGAACGTCTCGCCCCGCAGCGAAATCGACCAGCCTGAATCCGTTGTCGGAGGTAGTGCCGTGCAGGCTGTATCTCCCGATTATGCCACCAAAGATGTCTTCTCTTCCTAGCTTGGCATTAAAATCTCCTAAGACAATTTTAATGTCATAGCCAGGGCACTGCTCATATGTCTTGTCCAAAAGCTCGAAGAACATATCTTTGGTGTCTTCATCTTTCTCCTCTGTTGGGGCATGCGCGCATATTAGGCTTATGTTGGCGAATTTAGCCTTGATGCGGATTGTCGTGATGCGCTCGCTCACACTGTTGAAACTCAAGACTTTTTGCCTGAGCCTAGTTCCAACAACAAATCCACACCCAAATAGACGCTGTCTTTGGTCTCGGTAGCAGTCGCCGTAGTAGATATCGCAGTCTTTTAGTTTGCGTTTACCCGGTCCATCCCATCGCACTTCTTGGATGGCTGTAATATCTGCCTTGCAGCAGTTTAGGGCTTCCGCTAATTGTTCGGCTGCACGTGGTCTGTTAAGGGACCTAACATTCCACGTACATATCCGAAGTTCGTTGTCCTTGTTTCGTTTGCGTGGGTTGTCAACAGTGGATCCGTCCGTATCCGAGGCTTGTTGTTGCTTCGAAACTATGATGTTTTTACGTGGCCAGGAAGTCACCCCAACGGCACAACCCCCAACCTGGAGGGCCAGATCCTTAGTATAACTCCAAGGAAGGGGAGCCGGATGACCCGCTCCTTATAGGCCTGGGCTCCGAATATGTCGATGAAGCCCTATAAGGTGTTCACTAAGTAGTTCGACCTTACTGGAGCTTTAGACGCCACCGTTGATTCTATCTCGAGAATTCGTCCGCTGCCGCCTGGATAAGGAGAGGTGCCTTAGTGGAAAGTTCAATGGTCAGCAAATAAAAATCCTGATGTTGTTATAATGGCTTACTCACCTAAAACTTTACAACTAATTCTAAACAAGCTTTATGGATAAATTATGGGATCTTGAAGGTAATCCGGAGGAGCTAAACCAATATTCAACCAGAAATGGTGGTATGATGGTAAGGCAGTTGGAGTGGTAGAAGAATACTAGAATCTGGGGATATTACTCACATAGAATATGAAAATGGACAAATATCTAAACGATAACTTAATTAAAGCGGAATGTGCAAATAATAAGTCAAAGTAGGAAAAAAAGCGTCATTCAAACTGCAGCTCAATCATTTTTTATGGTGCACAAGTGTAGAGAAGTTCTAAGTAAGATAACGTTAATAAACTTTAACAATACTTTCCTAAAAGAATATTTCATTGGTCTTCGAACTCCCCCAAACCACATGGTGTTTATTGAAACGGCGCTCATGGGCTCATCATGCTATCAGGTAAGGTAGAATTTGCGGCGAACTGCTCTGCAAACAAATAAGCTTTCCCAATAGGGCTTACTTGAAGTACCCGTGGCATGATGTTTAAAGCGTTGGACTGTTATGCCACAGGTCTTGGGTTCGATCGCTGCCTAAGCCATCTAAAGTTTTTTTTCCCGCGGGTACTGCTTTTTGCAAAGATTTTAAAAATTCTCCAAGAGTAATTCTTGTCATGAAAAGTGCTTTCTCAAATTAGCCGTTCGGATTCGATTCAAAATTGTAGGTCCCCTCCATCCTTGACAATATTACTTTCGCATAGGAACGGTTGAGAGTTGTCAGTCACTAGGCCCTAGTTCTCAAACGGACTGTTGCGCCACCTAATTTTTTTTTTTAATAGGGCTTACTTAAGAAGTGTCATTGAAGACAAGCGTAGGGACCGAGGAAGAGAAGGAATCCTTTTAAGAATGGTCAACAATTGTTTACTGCATTGGAACATTGGTCACGCAAAAATTTCGTTTTTAAAATATGGGCCGTCCTAGCTTGCTTAAAACTTTTTCGATTTTCCTCTATTAGATTGGCTTTAAGACACCGAAAGCTCACCTCTTTCACCTTGATAACCTTTTGAAGCTCAAATTCAAACATGACTTAGCTTTGATTTTAATACTTTTAACCATATGCGGGATGAAGATTTTCATTCCCAGATGAATCATATTAGTATTCATATATGCACTAGAATCTATCGAGAAAGCATATAGTAGTGACAAGTTAAAGATCCTAAAACAATTATGGAGATCGCCCCCAGTTGGCTTTCTCGTATTTCCAAACAATACTTTTCTAAATAGATTTATTTGTCATGGAAAATCAGCAGATATGACACTTTGTTCCGATGTGCCTAGAAGCCTAGAAAACTTATAATGTATTTATCAGAAACAAGAGTATTTTCTGCTCGCCCATTAATGTCCGATATTCGAGTAAACTCGTTGACAAGCTCAGTAAGATTGTTAATATTTGGCCCGAATGGAAAGCCACGAGAAATTGTGAACATTGAAATCGCCCGTAACCTCGATTTCAGTTTGACGATAAAGAAAGACAATTATTTGTATGAAGTCAAATAGAGCATCAAATTTCTGCGGATTCGAAAGTCGTCGAAAATTGGCTTTGGATAAAGGAAATAATAGTTAGAAAGTTTCAAAACTACGAAATTAAAGAAGGAGTTAATACATTGATGTTATTGTGGTAAAAGTTGATATGCAACATCATTCCTAATATATAGCGAGACAATGGTCATAGAAGAATAGCATACAAAATTCAGCAAGATTGGACTCCTCACATAATTTTATTTAACCATTAGGTTAAATTTAATTTAATCTGAAAAAGAAAAATTAAGGAAAAACGTCTAACGTGAATTCACAACCTTCATTTTAAGTTCAACCTCAATCGACCCAAAGGTTAAGGCTGTAGGCATAAAGACAGATAAAAGGTCGGAGTCGCCGTCCACACAAAACAGTGACATTTTTCGGATTCATTAGCAGCTGGTGAATCTTGCGTGGTTTGGAGTCGTCCCAAATTTGGCAATTTATCTAATTTACGTGTGGGCTTCATTGCTAAAGATTATTTTCGACCACGCTGTAACTTGACATTTATTTAATGATTAAATGAAGATATGTTGACAGAAAGTAAAACAAAAAACAATATGGCTGTCATTAGCTGTCAAAATCAAACCGTCACTATTGGAAAACCCTTTCAGCAATAAACGAACAACGAGTGACATTCTGCAAGTAAGAACCGAAACAATGTTTGGTGTCTTGAAAAAACAAAGAAATTCGATCATTATGGGCCGTGGTTTCCATTACTGTCACTAGTCAATTAGAAAACTTTATGACACTGACTATCGGTTGAAAAAACAATGTTCATTATTTATGCGCTCATTTTATACAACGTCCTTTTCTACCGTAAACTTTATACTCTTAGTTGTAATTCTTAAATGTTGTTAAAGTCAATTTTAGCATACGAGTTACTCCAATTAAAATAAAAAATCATAAGGCACAAATAGCATAGCAACTGTCAACTTATGTAAGTCACCCTCTGCAAACATAAAACACAACAAAACTCCGCGGCATTTGTTTAAAAAAATGTCCAATACATTTCTTCTCCCTCAAATTATTACTATTATCCGCTTGTAACAAAAATTCAAGTGAAACAAAAAAAACAAAATCTTGAAAATAAAGTAATATTGAAAAAGAAATCTATTGTAGGTATCCTTACGACCGCTGCTGCCTTTGCCACCCTAAACCTATACCAAAACCGAAGTAAAGTAAGTATGGATCTTATACATAGTCTTGTAAGAAAAATTTCCAGGTGCTGATCACGATCAGTGATCAAGGAAATTCCCTCTTTTTTTCTTTTTGATTACAAGTTGTTTAAAATTATTTAATATTTTTTTCTCTTTTTCTTTGGCTCCCTCTCAGTGACTCGTGCCAAATCTTTTTGTTCCAACGACAAAAAAAGAAGAAGAAAATAACAGTTGTTGTAAAGGAACAAGGAACCACCCGGCTCTAATTTTATTTGTCACAAAAACAAAACTACAATTAGATATTGTTTCATATTTTGAAGAGAATTTTTCAAAATTTTTTTTTTTAAATTTGACGGAACTAGATTTCTTGAAGGTTTGTACAGAATTTTAAGTTGGCAACACTATTTTATCTGGCGGCCATTTTATCAACTGTCAAATGTTTTATTTTTAGATGAGTTTGACATTTGAAACCACAAGATCACCGAGCAAGGCATGTGAATGGACCCGTCAAAAGATTAATGTTAATTCCAATTTTCACTTTTGGTTCAAAGGTACCGTCATTAACTCTAACTAACTAATAATGGCTAAGCGACCATTCCAAGTTGTAGGTGAGTATCGGCGACTGGAAGAAGCAATTGAAAACATTTTCAATGAAGAAGATAACGAGAAAATAACCTACAAAGTAATAGCTATCCCCCATAACCAAGAGCTCTGACGGACAATGAGGAGGGCGACGAAGACAATGTTTTTGAAAATATACCTCCATCGGACATCCCTGAAAACGTGGAAGTTTTCGAGTCCCGAAATAATAATGATGAATTAGATGAAGAATGGCATAGCAGTAATGACGAACCATTGGCGAGGTATAGAGGGGTCGAGGCCTTGGAACAGCGGTGGCTCAAATGCGACGGTTCGTACGATGCTAGGCCTTCTAACTTAACAACAAATAATGTACAGACTGGAACATATTTTTTAAACAATGAAACAGTATATTTGAAAAAATATTTGATACGGAAATCTTTAACATGATCGTTTTGAACACGAAGTTATATGTTGCAGTTGCACAGACAAATAATCAGGAATTTAAAATGACTGTGGATGTTATTTGGCATTCTGCTATTGACGGGTTATCACTCACTTCCGCGAGAAAGGTTATACTGGTCCTTGGATGAAGACTTGCATGTTCCCAGTGTGTCTTAAGTTATGTCAAAGAACAGATTCATGGATATAAGAAAATACTTGCATTTTTGCAACAATGACGGTGCTTCTCGGTCCAACGATAAGCTGTTCAAAGTACGACCACTTGCTGATTTGCTTACAAGAAATTTCTCCAGTGGGGTGTTTTTCATGAAAATTTTTCTATAGATGAATCTATGATAAAATATTTTGGACGACACCCATCGAAGCAGTTCATAAGAGGAAAGCCAGTGCGATTCGGTCACAAACTGGATGATTCTAAGTTCTGACGGTAATTGTTACGCTTTCGATATATATTGTGCTCTGTATTGATTAGAGCAGTAATGAGCCATTGGGAACACGTGTTGGAAAAGCATCTTGAACAAAGTGAATGCTATTCCGCAACAGTATATTGCTTTCTTGAGATCTGTGTGATGCTGGCTATCACGCAATAGGCGCTGTGAGGGAAAACAGAACGAAAATGCTCACTGCTTTCCATCAAGGACAGGAAGAAAAAAAAACGAGCATAATTTGACTATCATCGGTTTAATACCAGCAAATGAAATATTGTTCGTACGATAGCTTGATAACAGTGTTTGTACTATGGGAACAACCTACGACTTTGTTCATCCACTTGGCAAGGTTAAAAGATGGAGCACTACCGAAGGAAGAAAGACAGACGTTGTTAATCCTTTTGTCTTTTAAAACTAAAATAGAGTAACCGGCGGCGTTACTCTACAACATCCCCAAACTGCAATTCGACAGAAACTTCCAGATTTCTATAGGATAGGATATTCTTGGAGGATGAGTCAATCCATTTTTACACAATAAAAAACAAAAGAAGGGGTTGGTGGTGTGTACTCTGAACGACTGAAATTAAGTCTCTCATTCCGCCTTCCCAATCATTGTAGCGTGTTCCATGCGGAACTTTTGGCCATAAAAGAAGTCTTGCCTTGGCTCAAAGAAAACGTGATATCAACATCTAATATCCGTATTTTCTCTGATAGAAAGGCCGCTATGAAATCTCTGGACTCTGTCTCTACAAACTCTATAACAGTCCATAACTGTCGATCATCTCTAATGGAGATGGCGCAACAGTTTAATATTCACCTTTGCTGGGTGCCGGGCCATAGAGACTCGCCAGGAACGGTACAGTACAGCCCATCCTACCACGTTTGGCAAGTACTGGCATACCAATCGCTACTTGTAAACTGCTGCTAATGCAAGACGCTGTGAGGAGGGCAGGCACCAGGTGGAACAACATCACCACGTGTCAAGTCACAAAAAACATCTGGCCAACACTGGATTTAAAACGTTCAAGGTGCTTGCCTTCTCTAAGCAGATCGCATATATGCTCGATCTCAAATGACTTTTGCAGAAGCTGTATGGACGAGGAAGAGGAAGAAACGGTTCTTCATCTTCTCTGCACAAGCCCTGCTCTAGCTCGAAAACGCAAGAATAACCTAGGAGAATTCTTATTTAACGATCTAAACGATTTAAATCATATCGGTATAATCAGCCTTTCACGTTTCGTAAGGGACTCAAGCTGGTTCCATTGAGCTAAGGAGGAAGCCTCAAGATTCATGTGGTATAACAATGGGCTATTAAACTGGCCTAAGTGTGTCCGTTTCCATCTTGGACAGCCACTATAACCTAACCTTACCTATCAGGCTGCGTCGATCAGTCAGTTGCAGTTTATTCACCTATATGCTCGATTTGGCAGTAGCTAACGATCAACTCCAATTTCGTCGCAGTCTTACCCGTTTATATTTAAGGAAACTAGCCTCCGGAATCGATGGAAGACGCCGTAAACCTTCTTCAGTGGTGCCAAAAATTGTTCAAGATACATGGACACTCCTCCCAAAAGTTGTGTAATCAGTTGCGATAGTTGCATAGTTTGTCACATGAAAGCACGGTGGCAATGCAAAAGATGTTTGAAAACATTATGCATCGAAAAGGGATGTTTCGAGAAAACCCCACTTAAGCCCATTGGGTTCATTTGAGGACGTAGTTTTTTTTACATATATAATCACAAAACTCCCATTTTTGTTTCATGAAATATTTATTAAGCATCCAATAGGCAGAAAACAAAATTCAAAATTCAAAACATCTTCCGATTCAACTTTTTTCGCAAGAGCGTTCTAATTCTGAAAAGAAAATTGTATGGAAAATTCATCGTCCAGGATCAACTCGGTATTTCCGACCAATACTTTTTCAATTAAAAAAAGAAACGGCAGAGCTGAGCAGGAATACACGCAGAACCATATAAATAACTTAACTGGAACAATAATTACAGTAACTGACCGCTCTATAAATGTAAAACACATCCTCAAATTGACATTGGTTGACGGTAAAGTATGCAATGCCTTGTCACATACTTCTTTCCAACAGGTTTGTAATATTTGCGGAACAAAGCCCAGTAACATGAATAATATTCAAAGCTCTTTACCATAAAAGAATAATTTCTAAATTTCGGCATATCTCCACTGCATGCGTTGATTCTTAATTCATCTAGCATATAGATTATATTTTAAAAAATGGCGAACCGGAAATAGTGAAAAACCTCTTTTGGACTCCAAAAAAACGAATACAAGCAGACTTCAAAACTATTGGTTTGATAGTTGAAAGCCAGAACAAGGTGGTGGAAAATCAAACGATGGCAATACTGCTCGTAGATTTTTTGCAAACCCTTCTTTATCGTCTCAGATAACTGGCCTTATGCAATCTATACTTGAAAGATGTGATGTAATTTTGAAAACTTTGGAAAGTTGTTTTCCAATTAATGCAGAATCCTTGCAAATATTTGCGCAAGATACATCTCGTGAAATTGTTGAAGAACATCCTTGGTACCCATTGCCAGCTTTGGTGCACAAAGTCCTTAATCATGGAGGACAAATTGTGAAACATGCCATATTGTCTATAGGACAATTTACTGAAGAGGCAGCAGAGGCGAAAAACAAAGACGTTAAATTTTTCGGTCGAACAGTACTAGAAAAATATCTAGGCTGTCAACTAACGCTGACTTATTGAAGAGACTACTTTTAACGTCCGCCCTTGTTTTCTAACGAGAGAAATAAAAAAAATGGGCATTGTCGCAAGATATTTTTAATACTTTAATACTAAAAAAATAAACAAAAAATACTTTAAAATCATTAATAATATTTCAAATAAATCGCTGGTTTTATTTTCTATCATTTAAAATTAATTTTTTAGTTTTGATCGCCCTTCCAACCGATAAGCCCAAAACGATTGACTGACCACTGGAGGACATACGGTGACAAATTATGGAAAAAGTTATCAAAAATTAGACCTCCAGTAGTGCCTACTTCCAAACCAGCTGTGCCGGTCATATTCTAAAAATTATAATTATAACTATAATCCTAGAAAATTAAATTTCCAATAAAGTACATTTCATGTCGATTTAAAAAAAAACATCTTTGGTTTATTTCATTTCAAAATTCTATACATCTAAAAAAAAACCATTTACAATAATTGTCTCGCCTATTTCTTCTTCGATCCACTTCAACGATATCCAACAAATTCGAAGAGCACCTTGAAAGGCTTTGAAATAAAAAAATCCATATGCAAAACTACAACTCCCTGATTAAGGGTGGCACAATTTCACGATTGACGATAATGATGAGTACTCTAGCATAGCCAAAGTCTAAAAGTGAATGACTTCTACTTCTTGTTCTTCAAGTCGAAATAAGAGCATCGTTCAAAACCAAAAAACCATTTGATAGACTTCCTCTTTTCCATTTGTTGACGCTAATATCACAATCCTCTATAATAATGGGTTTCGTTGTTACTTCTTTTTGACCGTCCGAGTCGTCGCGTCTTCGTCTTCAGTCTTCATTATGTACCTTCTGAAGATAGGGTCAAAGGGCTTTGTTGTAATCTCTATACTTGAAGACAGAAAAAACTACGTATTAGGAACATGCATGAATGCATGCAGCAAAAAAACAAGGTAAATGCAATGCATGATGGCAATGCATTGTGTTTTAAAATGGGGACTCCAACTGAGTTCGATTACTTGAACCAAAAAAAGGGGCATTTCGCGTTTTTTTAAATTATTAGTATAAATTGTATCTAAATAAGACGCGAAAGGAATCAAGGTTCGTTGCTTTATAATTTAAGAACGATCAAGATTAAAATCGCATAAAATTTTGATGATTATTACTTTCAAGTTTTTTTTTTTTTTTTTTTTTAAAGGGAGAAGATTAGAAAAACGAAAGAACGCATAGAAGTAAGAAACATATGAAAGTACAAAACTATTGTAAAAAAGATAAGAAGAATTAGCTTTTATTTTTGGATCTTAGTATTTTGACTCTAAAGCTTCAAATCCAATTTGAGCAAGGCTAAAGAGTTATCAGATCAATTTGGACATGATGGCATCAAGAGTATTAATGAACGTAATAACTAAACACACACGAATTGATCCTAGAAATGGAACCCCGAGCAATTATCTTTTATGCAAAGTATGAAAAAATGAAGATTAACAAAATTCCATTTTCTTCATGCATCTCT
This sequence comes from Eupeodes corollae, assembly GCF_945859685.1. Taxonomy (NCBI): domain Eukaryota; kingdom Metazoa; phylum Arthropoda; class Insecta; order Diptera; family Syrphidae; genus Eupeodes; species Eupeodes corollae. Next base: position 26,050,661 of record NC_079147.1, read on the forward strand.
ACCTCAAGAGTTAACCAGCTTATTGGAGAAGAAACTTGGAGAGAAGTTTTGGATGAAGAAGATGCAGAGAGGATGTACAATAGACTATTTGAAACATTTGATAATATATACATAAAATCAACCTACCAGCGAAAGACAGTTAAAAAATACAAAACAACCCATACAAACATTCTCAATACAAATGGAGAAAATAAGGCTCCAGGATTTGATGGAATCATAGCAATTGATATAAAAAGCTATAAGGATGTCATTGCCTTAAAAACAGCAGTTGTAAGGCCAAAGGAGTGAAGGACCAACTGAACAAATATATGCCTATACCAATTCTTCCAGTTATTGAAAAATGTTTGGAAGGTGTGATTGCCAACAGGTTGCAAGGTTTTGTTGACAAACCATGCATTGATTCTTAGAAGCCAATACGATTTTCAGAAGGGTAAAAATACAGGAAAGTTACTTGGTGAGTTTGCGAATTGTGCCAAAGAAAGTTTAGATAAGAGACATCACGTATTAGTAATCTTCATGGACTTCAGTAAGGCATTTGACTCATTAAATCGCTCACATCTTATTGAAGCTCTAAGAAGAATTGGAATTCGTGGCTCTTTGGCTGATTGGCTGACAGAATATCTGCAAAACAGAACATTTTGTGTGATAAATATGATGTGCGTGAGAAAAAAGTGATGAGATATGGAGTTCCGCAGGGCTCTAAACTGGGTCCAATTTTGTTTATCTTATACACTAACGAATTTCTACAACTCTTCGAACAGAGTATTCAATTCACTTTTGCTGATGATACGGCTATTGTCGTTCGCCATAGTTCTCTTGATAGGGCAACAAAGGTAATTCAAGAAGAATTCAACATGGCAGTTAGATGGTGTCACGACAACGGCTTGGTAATGAATGCATCAAAAACAAAAATGATTCATATCAGAAGTCCACAGTTAAAACCGACAAACCAAAAGATTTATTAAAAGAATGATGAATACCCTAAAACGCAAAAAGAATGCATCGAATATGTAAGCAACTACAATTATTTGGGAGTGGTAATAGACAGTCACTTTTTATGGGATAAATACATAGACAAGTTGAGGATGGACCTAAAGAAAGCTATGTTTGCATCTCATCTTAAATACCACAATAACCACGATGTTTTAAAACAAGTCTTTTACCAATTGATGGAATCTAGGAGACGATATGGTATACTTGCTTGGGGTAATGCAGCTAAAACCCACATTATGAAAATTCACAAAACTCCAAAATGCAGCTATAAAACAAATTAAAACCATCGAAAAACATGACACACTTTTTAAGCCACTACAAGTTGAAGTTATTTTTAAGATGACAACCATAATAGAATACTTTGATGACAACCTTTTCAAACAACCAATTTTAAACCAACTCAACACCAGGAGACGTGCACAAGGAATGTTACAGATGACAAGAAACTACAACAATTACGGAAGACGTTAACTTCAACACCGTGTACCAAGTGTAATCAACGGACTTCCAAGAGAAATTGTCATAATTCAAAACTTTAAAAAACGAAAAATTTCATTAATTGTACAAATTAAAATTTAATAGATATTTTATTATACGCCCCAACTTAGGTTGTACTGTCAAGTATTGAGATTCATTCTTTTGCCGTACTCTACGAATGTTGCCACATTCTAACTTTTCTTTACATTTAATTCAGGAATAGAAACAGTTCTGACAGGATTAGAAAGCATATGATTAGAAAAGAAATACCGAAGCATATTTGTTTTGAATGTCTGCCCTTCGGAATGAGTGGGAAATATTGAGCATGGGGTAGCATTTCACATTCCTTTAGTGCAACTGAAGAAATAATCCCTTTACTAAACAGTTCGTCTGAAATTGGTAGTAAACTGAAGAGCATTCCTAGAAGTACGGGCATTACGGTTGAAACAGGCTATTTCTCTACAGCATTATTTATAGCGACACAAAAATGCTAGGCATGAGACCTTGAGGCGGTGTTCAAGAGTATCAAATGTCTCAGTTAGAGAATGATCGCCTATCATTATTAGAGCTTTGATTTGATTTGATTTCTTTATTTCGTTATAATTTTTTTCAAGGATTGCCACTTTCAATTCTAATTAAAATGGCTCAGGTACGTTTTTGGGGCACCAGTCGAAAGATGAGAATTATACTCAAGTTTTGGACCAATACAAGCTTTGTAAATTGTTGGAAGATTAGAATGGGCAAAAAACTTCTTGTATCGTCGCAGAGAACCAACACAAGAACAAAGGACAAGGATAAGAATCAAGAAAAGAATATGAAAAGCTGAGAGTACTGTCATCATCGAAACAATTGAATGGGTCATAAGTTTCAAACAAAAGATCTTTTATAAAAATAGGGAAGTGTTGGAGACAAAATGGAGCCTTGGGGCATACCAGCGTTAATTTTGTGGATATCAGAAATATCAAGTACAATAATCTTACTTTTTCCAAAACGATGTAAATATATGTTCCACCGCTCGGTGAGATAAACCATGAGATCACCAAAGGGCTTATTGCTACGAAAGCCATATTGTCGTTCATTAAGAAGCTTAATGTCTTTGAGATATAACCTAAGCTAACAATTGATCAGCGTTTCCATGATCTTGGAAAGAAGGGACGTGAGTGCTATTGGACGATGGTTGGAGGGGAAGGGGGAGGAGGGATTCGTCTTTTTTAGGGATAGAATAAACAAATGCTATTTTCGATCCACTTCTAAAGTGGAAAGATGGATGGCTTGCAAAGTGGATTGAAAACTTGCGGGGAAAGTATCCGGTCCAGCGGATTTTCAAATGTGAGTCCTCGCTAATTTAGTATTAGGCACATGAAAGAATGAATCAAATGAGATAAATGTAGTTGCGTTGATAAATTATAAAGTCACTTAGGATGAATAAGTCTCCTGGAATAGATAAGATAAGATCGGTCGACATTTAGATTTATTTACTCCAATTTTGTGCAAAATAAAAAATCTAAGCCTAACCGATGCAAAGATACCTAAACATCTTAAAACTTCTGTTGTAAGACCGGTCTACAAAAGTGGATTGAAGAAACAACTGAGAAATTATAGACCGATTTCAATACTCCTTGCCCTCGAAAAGTGTCTTGAAGGAATAGTCGTCAACAGATGCAAAGTTTCATCGAAAAGCATTCACTTGTTAACAAAAGTCAGTACGGGTTTAAAAAAAGAACAAAAATACAGGACAGCTACTTTGTGAATTTGCTGACTGTATAAACGAGAGCTTAAATATGGTACATAACGTACTTGTACTGTTTATAAATTTCAGCAAAGCTTTTTAACAACTTAACCATACGAAACTTTTGGAAGCGTTAGCAAGAATAGGAATTCGAGGAGCGTTAGCTATTGAACTATCTTCACAATCGAAAGTTCTCTGTCAAAATAGAAGATGTTAATAGTGAAGAAAAGAATTTCGAATATGGAGTTACACAAGGTTCAAATTTGGGACCGCTTATGTTCATCCTTTATACCAACGAACTTCTTAGTGTTTTCAAGTTAAGTATCCCGTTGCTATTGCTGATTACACTGCAACTCTTGTTGGATGCTTTTGTTCGATGGTGTCACGATAACGGATTGGTAATAAATGCTTCTAAGACAAAACTTATGCAAATCCGAAGTCCACATGTCAAAAAAACAGACAAACTAATATACTTCAGGAATGATCTCTATCCAATCACGCCCACAACATGCATTGAAGTTGTTGAACTCTATAAATATTTGGAGTTGTTATTGATTGCCATTTTCTTTTAAAGAACCATGTTACTGAGTATGTTCTGAGACAAGTGTATTACGCATTGGTAGAGTCAAAGCTGAGATATGGCATACTCGCTTGGGGAAACGCAGCACCATGAAGCTTCAACAACAGCGACAAAATAACAGACAACAAACTGAAAACAAATTCCGAGTCTTAAAGTCGAGCAAATGTTGAATAAAGCTTAAAAAAAAATAACGATAAAAATAACGCTAGTGATAACGCTAACGCTAACGCTAACGCTAACGCTAACGCTAACGCTAACGCTAACGCTAACGCTAACTCTAATGCTAACGCTAACGCTAACGCTAACGCTAACGCTAACGCTAACGCTAACGCTAACGCTAACGCTAGGGTCAGAACATTTTGGCGACGAGAAAACAAAAAGCATAACCATGTCAATGAATGAGACCATGATGGCACACGTGAACAATGCAGGCGTGCAGTCATATGAAAAGTTGGAACAATTCCAACTATCAATGGTGTGGACAATTATAAAGACCGCATGGAGGTTTACTTCGAGGCAAATGGAATTAAAATTCCATGAGAGCCATTTTTCTGTCCTGCATTGGGGAATCAACCTATGAGACAGTATGGTCGTTATTAACTCCACTGATTTCAAAAGATGCCTCATTCTATTAAATTTTAGAAAAATTGGATTGTCATTTCCATCCAAAGCCCAATGAGATAGTTCAGCGTTTTACTTTCCATAAACGAGGCCAAAATAAGGACGAGGCGATCGCGGATTTCGCAAAAGACCTGAGGAAATTGTCGGAGCACTGCAACTTCATGGAGCTTGACAGTATGTTATGTGACCAAATAGAGTGCGGAGTAGCGGATGAAACGTTACAGAAGAAGATAAACGCTATCAAAACATCGTCCAATCATCAGATATTGACCAAAGTATCGATAAACGGCGAGGAAGAATCTTTTGAGGTCGATTTAGGTGCAGCATGTACGGTGATTTTGGAAGCCACCTGGAATCTCATTAACTGCGAAAATAAGAAGCTCATACCTTCTGCGATAACCTTACAAACTTGCTGAAAAGGAGAAATTGCAGGTCCCGCGATCGACTATGGTGAATATTATTTATAATAATAAAGAAATGTATTTGCCAATTCTTGTTATTGCAGGTGGTAGGAGATTTTTGTTGGGAAGAGATTGGTTTGCTGCTTTGGGCATCACGACACAACAAGTTTGTGCTATGGAATTGGAGATGGAGATTGGGAAGAGTGTGAGTGTGGTGACAAAATTCCAGAACATGTTTAGCGAAAATTTGGGGGCATACAAGGGGCTACCCATTTCGATTGAGGTTGTACCTGGTTCGAAACTAATTTTCCTCAAACATAGACAATGTCCTATTGCATGGAAGCCAGCTGCGCGACAAGAAATTGCGAAACTTGTCAAACAAAGAATATTAGAACCACTTCTTTTCTCTAAATGGGCAACACCAATAATACCGGTATCCAAATCTGATGGGTCGATTAGGATCTGCGGTGATTACCGCAGCACTGTGAATGCGGTTATTAAAACGAATGCTTATCCTCTCCCGCTCTTTTCGGAGGTAATGGGCGCGGTTGCAGATGGACAAATATTTACAAAGCTTGACCTGCAGGAAGCTTATCAACAGCTAGTGGTAGATGATTTTTCCGCCGAGCTTTTGACACTTAACTCCCACAAAGGTTTGTATAGAGTACGAAAATTGCCATCTGGAATTTCTGCCGATCCTGGGTTTTTTCCAAAAATGAATGGATACATTGTTGGTCGGTATAAAAGGTGTTAAAGCATATCTCGATGACATAATTATTTCGGGAAAAGATGAAGCCAAACACACACATAATCTAGAAGCAGTTTTAAAAAAGCTAGCCGACGCCAACCTTACGGTTATAAACCGAAGTGTCTATTCGCAAAACGAGAAATGGATTTCTTGAGTTTCCATATCAGTGGTAAGGGCATATCACCAAACAAGGAGAAAGTTAAAGCCATCCATTTTGCTGCAGTTCTCAAAAATAAGCAGATGTTACAATCATTCCTGGGGTTGTTAAATTTGTATAATGTATTCTTACCCCAGAAGGCTACTGTTGCAGAAAAACTACACCGTTTGCTAAATAAAAATGTGAAATGGGAATGGACGAACGAGCACCAAACCGTTTTCAATGAGCTCAAAGCTTTGCTCGATTCCGAAACCCTGCTCATACATTATGATATCGCTAAGCCACTTATCTTGTCTTGTGATGCATCTCCGTATGGAGTCGGTCCGATCTTGGCACACAGAATTGAGAGCACTGGTGTGGAACACCCAATCGCTTTCGCTTCTCGCACACTAGGAGTGCAAGAGCGCAATTACGGTCCAGTTGGACAAAGAAGCTCTTGCTATTATATTTGGAATAAAACATTTCCACCAATATATGGCTGGAAGAGATGTTATTATCCTGACAGTTCATAATCCCTTACTTGGAATATTTAATAGGAAAAAAAATTCTGCAAATGGTGTCGCGACGTATGTTACGTTAGTGTTTATTGTTGTCGGCCTATGATTATAAGATGGAGTATCGCCCAGGGCATAAAAATACCAATGCTGATTGTTTACTCGTAAGTCGACTTCCACAGCAGAACAAAATTGAACGGAACAGCATTTGTTTCAGCCGAAATACAACAATTTTATATCGCCAATGGTATTAAATACAATTCCACAGCTATTTATCATCCATCGAGCAACGGCCAAGCGGAGCGTATGGTCCAGTATTTAAAGGCGTCTTTGATGACTTTGACTGAAGGAGATATGCAAACTAGACTACAACGTATTTAATTTAAAAAGCACACTACTCCCAACACCACCACGGGCAAAACTCCAGAAGAACTTTTAAAGGGTCGTCGACTTAGAACGGCCTTAGACATTGTGCATCCTGATGATGGGCAGTTGACCCCCCTCCAGTCAGAGGCAAAACAGGATTACAGACGTTTTGAAGTTGGAGATCTGGTTTATTTTCGGAATTATACTTCCGGCCCGGCATGGCTAGTGGGCACGGTGATTGAAACCACAGGTCCAGTATCATATGTGGTGAAATTTGTTGATAATAGAGTAGGCCGTCTTCATGTAGACCAAAAAAAACGTCGCATTCCAAATGACAAGCCTTTGATGATGGATAAACCTGCCGCTGAAGAGCAATCTGACATTCTAGTGGAAAGCAGACCACCATCCTCATCACACTCACCATCTCCTTTTCCGTCATCAGACAACATATCGAAATCTGAAAAAGAACAACAACCAAAACATGATGAAAAGTTCGAGAATCCGCCCAAAACGAATGTAATCATCCCCACCATCTTTGCGATATCCGATACACACAGGGTCACCCGCTTCGGACGAGTACTAAGGGCACCTTAACGATATGGAACGAATTAAAGACGGGAGGATTGTGGTCACGTCGAAAGCAGTTACCAAAACGTAGTAGCTGTCATCATGTGGGAAGCTGTCAAATAAGAAACCTCGTGGATTTGTCATTCCATAGTACCGCACAGCAAGAATCAGTCATAGAAATTTAAATAAAAAGATTTCATGAACTAAACTTATAAACTCGTCTTTTCTCTTTTTATTTGGTTTAGGTCAGAACAGTTCTCTTAGGTGGCGCAACAGTCCGCTGAGAACGACTTACATGAAACTTTCAACAATTGCTGTGCTCCAGTAATGTGTTCAAACAGTTTGAAGCCGAATCCAAACTTCTTATTTGAGAAAGCACTTTTCATGCCAAGATTTGTCAATTGCTCGGAATAGGCAGTATCCGTGAAAAAAACCTTACGTGGCACAGGGAGGTTTGAACCCAAAACCTCTGGCATGACCACGGTTACTACAACTCAGGCTAGTGCGTGAAATATTGTGCTGTTGAGAACTATTGGGAGTTGACGTTCGTAAAAAGTGTCTCATCCTCTAGTCATCAGCAGCCACACCGTACGTTAACGGGGTTAAAAACAACATAGGAGCTTTGTTAACGTCTACAACTTCTTTTCAAAGATAGACTCATGACAAAGACTAAACTTAAAACTGCTCCAAAATCCAATTAGTTTTATTACATGCACGTCTTGCTCGACGCTTTCACTTGCACTATGATTTTTCTTTAGTGACGAGCTGTCAAAACCATCCTGTCCCTATTGGAAAACTCTATACTTGAGTTAGAATATTCTACTTTTACATTTGGTCAAATACTAACTCTTGAAATAACTTTTCTTCAATTTTAATTTTTCTTTAGAAACTGTAAGTTTTGGCTGGGTCAGTTAGGCAAGACAAGTGACCTTCTAACAAAATTGATTTCCATCTTGCATGAATAAATCCTTAAAGCCGATTTCTTAAGGCATGTCTGAACTCTTCCTATAACAATACCCATAATCAGACTTTCATTTCATGTATTTTTCTTGCACCTTTAGCTAGCACACCCCTACAATCCTACACCAACCTAACAACCCTGATGAATGTGCCGCCTTCGAGCCCACACCACCGGGCTTTATTTCTTTGTCCTTACAATACAGTTCTCTTATAATTGACTTATTGAACAATTTCTGGATGGTATTTGAACAACATGCGGAACATAACACTCTCTACTCCTGCTTCATCACATGTGTGTGGCATATCAAAAATAAGTCATAGACTTCCCCCTTTTTCTTGGGATGAAAATGTGAATATTTCTCCCAAATGAATGTCCCAATCTTAAATAAAAACTACACAGGAATTTGTATCCCTATGACGAATTTTTCAAGCCAGACGTCAAATTTTAGTTTCATTCTTTTTTTTTGGAAGGAAAGAAGGAAAATATGAAACAATAAACGTCTTAGAAATCAGAGCACTAGGACTTCCTTTTTTGAAATTGCACAACGTACAGGAACAAAGAGCACATGCAGTGCAAAATTGCACAGTTTGAGGTCCTTTTAAGAGCAATTTCTTGCCCATCAGTCTTTTTGAAAAACGAAAGAAAGAGAGAAAAAACAAGAGCAAAGGCCCGCCAAATTTAGTTTAGTTCAATCACCCTTGATTCAGACGACGACGACGAAGCGACGTCTTCAAGTTCAACATCCTTCTATTCATGAGTTTTTGGCACATGGACAATACACACCTTTTCTCTCCCTTGCCCTGTTGTATTTTTTGGAAGTCTACAGGACCACCGATCATATGGTGGTGATTTATAGAAATAAAAACAAATAGCAAATCGATTTGACAGATCGTGGTTTTGTTACCGAATTTCTATACAAAGTGAAAAAGAGAGAAATAGAGAGAGAAAGAGGTTGTTATAAACATAAAAAGAAACAGATCGTTTTGAGGGGAGACTTTTTCGAAGTTTCAAATGTCAACCTCCTGTGGGGGATATAGGAATTATATAACTTTATGTGATATGTGGTGACTTCCACTTGAATGAATCAATTTGGCTTGCATTTCGTAAGTGCGAAAAGAAACCATCAAGTTGCTATCCCGCTGCTGGTGCTGCTTCTAGTTTAACTTCTTCACGTTAAGGAACTTTAGGTAATGTAGGTACATATATGGATTGGATGGTGTATCCTTGAAAACTGCAATCGTGCAAATTGGTGTTTGGATTTAATTGAAAATTTGATTGTTATGTTTTGACTTTGATTGACTTGGTTATACCTTATACCTGGATATGATGTGTGATATTCCCGATTGGGCTATTGTATTGTAAGATTTTCTTATATGATTAATTTCCAGATCAATGGGTTTTTGACGCGATCTTTATAGGAATGCAAGTATAGTAACAAGAAATTTGTAACTCGAATGCAACGCACTTTATTCGAAGAAAGAAGAAAAAAAAAACAAAAGACTTGAAGACTTGAAGACCAAACACTTAAATCGAATTCATTTAAAGGTGTTCAACAATGTCAATTTGTAGACCAAATAAACCAGATTTTCTGTCACCAAAAGTTGACAAAAATTATTATTGATATGCGAACGCAGTCCGTATAAGATGTAGACATTGAAGTAGGAACAAAGTGCATTCGGTTCTTTTATTGAAGTGCTTGTAAAAATGAAATTAAATAACAAAACAGCTTAAAGATTTTTTCTAGACCTAACATCTTTCTGTAGAATTTGACAGGCTTAATTGGGAGAAATTTTGGAATGATAAGAAATTACAATAATTTTTTAAATCCAGTTAAAACAGTAGGATTTTATTTTAATGTTTCCACATTGTGAAGAGTGGGAAATATTGACGCGCTTTAAACATTCCACATTCGTGTTGTGTGGCTAATTAAAATCAATTCTTTGCAAAATAAACTTTCCATAAAAGTTCTGTCATATATTCCTATTTACGCAGCTGTCACTTTTGAATCTGTCAACTTGTGACATTTGACATCCACATTTTTAAAATTCACTACACAAGCGCCATTTTCACCGGCAATATAGTGAAACTATTGCAGAATTGTAACATTTTGGGATCGGAAAATCCTATAATGTCAAACGTGTCAATCTTTTATGTGTTTTTTTATTTCTATGGCGATGTGGTAGGACCTTTATTATTCAAAAATGAGACTGGAGGATTTCATTAGGAGAATACGGTGCTTACCGGTAGACGAACCGCCCGTTGGTAAGACTTTTCTATTAACAATAAAATAAATGTACTGTTTATAATATAAAAAAAAAAACCTTTTATTAAAATACCCTGTATTTAACTTTAATATAAAGGGTCCGCCATCTTACGTTCTTTTTTGAACAAGTGCTTTTTTCGTGAATGGTAACACTTAGCTCATATCTGATTTGACAGATAATTAGTTGTATCCTTCCGCTGAACGAATATGATTGTGTTTGCGCTTGAATAACGCTGGGAACAACTCGTTGTCCTTTTTTCAGATGAAGCTCATTTTGATCTTGGTGGGTATGTAAACAAGCAAAATGGCGATCTCAAGGCAACCTAGCCTGATATCCAATTAGCGCTGTAGAGCGCCGTTTTGATACCAAAAACTCGTTTGACCTGTGATAGAAAGGGAAAGATTTATAGAGAAGCTTTATAGCGATTATGTTAGATCCATTTTGTCGCATTGAGAAAAAAGATTAGGTCTCTAAGCTTTGTCTCAGATAGCTCATCAAGTTCGTGAAAGAATGTTTTACCAAAGTATTTCATTCTAGTGTTTGCCAAAGCAGGACATTTGCAGAGGAAATGGATTATCGTTCGTTTGTACGGGTTTTATTATAGGTGGGCCATATCTTCCTAGATATAATGCAGTTGGGTAAATTGCTCCACCTTCGGTTTGATTCAGTTTGGTAGATAGAAAAGATTTTACCCTTCATAGCACCAAGAGGAATGTTAACCATTTCCGCAAGTGAGCTATGAAGGTCCGATCCTTGCTGGCTAGCTCGTCAGCCCGTTCTTTTCTTACGATACCACTATGGCCCAGAACCTAAATCAGTGTGACACCGAGGTTAATATTCAGGCTCGCAAGCTCATCGCGACATTGTTGGATTTTAGATGAGGATATGGCCGAGTTAATGGCTTTGACAGCTGCCTGACTGTCTGTAAAGATAGCAGCATTTCGGTTTTGGTTTGGGCTTTGTTTAAGTATCTTACATGCATCCCTTATTGCCAGCAGTTCAGCCTGAAAAACGCTAGCAAAGTCAGGAAGCCTTAAGGATTTGGCTTCATTTAGGGACTCAGAAAAGATCCTAGATCCAACTCCGCACTCCATCTTTGAGCCGTCAGTAAAGATGGTTGTATCGAAACCTATCGACACGATCATCCTCCCAATCTTCTGTGGATGGGAAAATAGACTTAAAACTCTTACTAAGGCTCAAAGTAGAAGTGCATCTGAGGGAATCAATTTCATTATGTTGCTGTGACCATAAGGTTTTGACAGCCAGCTGTCTGATTCCTTCAGCCTAATAGGGCTGCAGGAAACTATGTATTTAGTAAAAAGGTCGATTGGTAGAAGATCCAAAATAACGTTTAAGATGTCCGTTGTGCAAGTACGCAAGCTGTTCTCTGAAACTTCTTTAGCTTATCAATAATATAGGCTTTGCTAAGAGCAGGCCACCACACAATCGACCCATATGTTAAGATTGGACGTACTACGGCTGTGTACGTCCATAAAATCATCTTCGACTGAAGTCCCCACTTTTTACCGAAATTTTTGCTACAGGCGTAGAAGTTAACACAGGCCTTCTTAACCTGTACTTCAATTTTTTGTTTCCAATTTAGTTTAGGGTCGAGTATAACTTCCAAATATTTTCCAGAGCCATAATTGGGCCATTTTTCTTCGAAAATGAGTAAGGAGTACCCGTTCATTTAATGGCAATCGTTATCTGGCCTATTGAAAGAATTTTTGTTCACAAAAATTGAAGAGAACGACATTGACAACATTTAGTTTCAACAGGACGGAGCGGCGCTACGTGCCACACAGCCGAAGCTACACTCGATGTTTTTATAGCATTTAAAAAAAAAGAAGTGGCGGATCTTATACAAGTTTCTAAAAAGGAAGTAAAAGAAACCCGTTTAAAAAAATCTTCGTGGGTCCCTCCGACTCTTCAATCTTATCTGTACGTATTTGTACCGTTCATTCCCGAACTTTAGTTAAATGGGAATTTAGATAGATATTTATAAATTTGTGAGCGGTTTTTCAATGCGGAAGGGTTTATTTTGGCAGCTCGTGCTGACCACATTGGGAACAATCAGCCAACACCAGTCAACGAACGCAAGATCTCCCGAAAACATGGCAGGTGTTCTTGAAAGTGTGCAGAAGAATCCAAGGCAGTTAATTCCGTGTACGTCGCTCACAAGAACTTGGCCTTTCCCATAGCACAACATTGCTAATTTTGCCTCGTGAATAAGGCCTGTACCCATACAAAATCCAACGGACCCAGGAGCTGAAGTCAAATGACCATACGCAGCGTCGAGTGGTCGCTAATTAAATTGGAGCGGTTGGAAGTTCGTCCTAATATTGTTCAAATAATTGTCTTTAGCGATGAGGCCCATTTTTGAATGAATTGATACGTGAATTAGTAAAATAGCCGGATTTTGGACGTCACCAATCTGCGCGAGATTCACGAGGTACATTCAAATAAAGTAACTGTTTGGGTGGATTTCGGGCAGAAGGAGTCATCGCTCCATACTTCTAAAATATTACTACTGACCAATCCATTACTGTCAAAGACGATCTCTATAGGTCTCTTGAACCAACTTCTTGTTACGCACAGCTCAAGACTCAAGCCCATACGAAGTGAATTGGCTCTTTCGACTTTTTTTGTGATCTCTTTTTAAGTCGCAGATCTATGCGATTAAGTTGCAAATCGCTGCGGCCTTCAAGAGCAACATAATTATCGGGCATCGTTCAAATTCAGCGTGATTTATGTGCCAAAGTCATCGAAAACTAGAACTTTTGAATGCGCCCTACCCAGCAAAGCTACCTACATACAAAGTCATGTCTTTGATAGGGCTGTCAAATTAAGATAAAACCTTATTGATATTTCATTCAGAACTTGTTTTCTTCAATTTTAAAATTTATTTGACTCAATGGAAAACCCTTTATTAAAGAAGCTTATGTTCTCGTATTTTCGCACCACAACTGTCATTTGAGTTCTGATGTTGAACTCAGGTACATTAAAACCCACTCAACGAAAACACTTTTTCCAATCTCGAGAAATGTTCCACCAATTATCTTAAGAACGCTCCGCTTTGACGAAATTCGTTTGAGTGAAAAACTTGCTTAAGTGCAAGAATTACCCTGAAATATGTCTTTTTTATCTTAAGCGATTTTTATGTTTCGTTGCAAATAGTCCCAAAGTTCTTGGATCACCAAAAAGCGTGTTTTTTAGAAGAACTTAAAACCATCCGGAAAGTAACTTTTCTTTTTTTAGATGGGCAGTGGTCAAATTTGATATTTGACAACTCAAAACTAAAGCACTTTCTGTCTACCGTGATGCACTTCGATAATAGTGAAACATTTGGAAAAACTTGAGCTGGTAGGAATGTTGTTGCTGTAGCCCGTTGTGTTGTCGAAAATTTGGGTTAAATCATGCTTTACATAAAGACTTAGATCTTGAGGCTTTTAAAGTTTAGTTAATACAAGAATTAAAGCCGATCTCTTTCTGATATAATTCTTACATTGGATCAAAATGATCCGTATTTTAGGATTTGACCTTTAATGATTATTGAAAGCCTGTCACTGTTTATTACTTTTTTTGGGCTGGCAGTGTACTTATTCAAAAATAAAGCTTTTTATTCAAAAATTTGGGTGGTGCAACTGTTACGCTACTGTGCTTTTATTTTGTATGGTCGGAATGGGGGAAATATTGATACAAACGACCTTTATTATCAACAAAATGGCATTACGTTCCACACGAGCAACGAAATAGAAAGAACAATTTTACTATCGTGTTCGAAATTGTGACTTAGATTGGCCATTTGTTGGGAGCCACATGAAAGGCAAGGAATATTCCAATGCTCCACAAACTATTCAAGCCTTTAAAGATGAAATTCGTAAAGTTTTCGATCACACCGTTGCAAAAAGAAGCCGAATCGTTGATACCCGTGTTTTTTTAAAAAAATCTATCCATAGTATAGTAGAATTTTACACGAATAACAAAAACAACATCCGTACTATGGATACTACCGATAAAAGTTAAAGTAGAATCTTACTACGGATGGGTTTTTGACATTTATACGCGTCTTGAATGGATCTTATGTGATTTTGTTCTCAAATGCTGGTACGATTGGTATTGCATTTGTATCTCGATGGTTGTGTTCGTTGAGTAGTTCTGCATTTGGAATCATGTGTTTTCCATTGGGGGAAAAAATCGATCAGTTATTGTCGATATTATTTAGTTTTGTTAATGAAAATCGACTAACTGGGCTTATTTTGCAAGAGAATACGATAGAAAAAATAGTTAAGTTTTGCTTTGTTGTCACAAAAGTTTTATCTCAGTTTAGATAATGATGATTAAGTTTTACAGCACTTTCTAAAATGCAAATGGTGTTTCGGTGTTTCTTATGAAGTGCAAGTGAGATAGTTTGATTCGTGTTAAACAATGAAAAACTGAATAGTTCAACACCAAATAAGAATATGCATTATCTGTAAAACCAACTCCTCCACACAGGTTTTTCTTCACAGATTTTGAATCGATTCCGGGAATCATGCTCATTTCAACTCGATTCAGGTATATAAAGAATAGATGCGAGTTTTAAGCTCTCTTCAACACCACATGTTAATGTAGTAGTCTACGAACAAACCCCCTTCTTGAAGTTTTTATTTTATGTCAAATTGTTTGGTTAAAACTCAACTATCACCTTACACAGACGTATTTTCTTGATTTTGATCCTCAACTATTAAAAATGTGCTTACCCGATTTCACCCCTGGTCTGAATTTCGATAATTTGGTTTTATTTCACTTTCAACAGTATTAATGCAAAGAAACATTGCATAATGCTCAACCTTGCGTCTATCCCGAATCCTTTAGTAGGCCTCAGTAAGGAAATCTTAATTCTCAAAATTGTTCGGATTTATTTTAGTTTTTTTTTTTTAAGGTGCAAAATTAACAACAACTGAAAATTGAGCTTATTTCACTTTTGTAAAGTTTTTAAAAGTGGGTTTTATTCCACTTGGCTTTATTTCACGGCACTATTGATATCTCTTTAAAAAAGAACCCATTCTTTTAGTATCAGAATGAAACCTCTTCACTTTTTTGAGAACCCAAAATTAAAAACACATTTTCAAGACATCTCTAAATTTCCGAGTTTAAATTAAAAAAAACATCTAAGACTATATACATCAGATCATACGTTAAATGCGGAAGCTCTGATCTTTTAGTTACCTGGTTATGATGTTGACCTAATTAATAAATTAACTTTTCGACCTGGAGCGCCGAGCACAAATTTTCAAAAAGTCAGAAAAACCGTGAAAATTTCGCGCTTCTTTCGCTTATTGGTATTTTTTACCCCGAAGGAAAATTCGGATAAAACAAGTTTCAGGATAAAATTGTTCAAAAATTAACTAACTAGTCAAGTAATCTTTTCCTTGGACAGAAGAAGACGTTTATATAAATCCGGTGAATCCAAATTTCTGCCTTGGTATTTATGACGTTGATCTTATAAATAATCCAGGTTTTCGACCTGTAGGTCTGAACCTAACATCACAAAAACTCGAAAAAGCCGCGAAAATCATTAATTTGTTTAGGTATTTGCCGAGCAAAAAGAGGATAAAAAACTGCGATATTTACTATGGTGACTGCTACCACGAAAACCAACAGCACTTATTTGGATGCGGATTCGTCATCGGAGCCAGACTTAGGCAAGAAGTCTTGAGCTATAGGCGCATCAATGAGCACCTCAGGATCATACGCATCAAGGCTAAATTCGGCACCATTAGCCTGATATGCGAGCACGCCCCCATAGAAGAGAAAGACGACAACACCAAAGATATGTTCTTCGAGCTCTTAGACAAAACATATGAGCATTGCCCTAGCTACGATATTAAAATAGTCCTGTGCGATTTTAATGCCAAGCTAGGAATGGAAGACATCTTTGGTGGAATAATCGGGAAGAACAGCCTGCACGACAACACTTCCGACAATGGATTCAGGCTCATAGATTTTGCTGCGGGGCGAAACGTCATGGTAGCCAGTACGCGTTTTCCACACCTCAACATCCACAACTTGGACTTCTCCAGATCAATCTATCGTCAACCAGATTGACCATATTGCGATCGACGCCAGACACGCTTCCAGCATTATGGGTGTACGAACTTTCCGAGGAGCTAACATCGACTCGGACCACTACCTCGTTGTAGCCAAGGTAGCACTTCGGATTTCCTGACTCAAGCCAAAACAGGGAGGTGGGAGAAGGTACAACGTTGAACGGCTACAATCGCCAGAGATCGCCAAATCATTTCCGATCGGGTTACAAGTAACCTCTCTCGAAGTTCTCTGCCGCCAACACAATGTATCGAAAACCAGTGGCAACATTGCCAAGATGCAATCAGAGAAGCCGCCTCTGATGTGCTAGGTTTCAAACAGCCACCAACAAGGAACCCCTGGTTTGATGAGGAATGTCGGCAGGCAAATGCAGCCAAACAACAGGCACGCAAAGCGGCGTTGCATAAAAGGACAAGAGCTGCTCGTGAGCTCTATGAGCACAAGAGGCGAGAGGAACGCCGACTTCTCAGAAGAAAAAAGAGAGGGCATGAGAAGCGTGCGGTCGAAGATGTTGACAGGTATAAAAGCAGGAATGAGGTTCGAAAGTTTTATGAACAGGTGAAACGAAATTCACAGGTACATAAACCTAGAACCGAAGGCTGCAAAGACGAAAGTGGAAACATCATAGTGGAACCGCAGTTAATGCTGAGGATATGGAAGGACCACTTCTGCAGACTGTATAACGGCGACGAAGAACTGAATTCCGCTGTCAGGCAGGATGATCCATTCAATATAGACGACGAAAGCCAACAATACCGTCCTCCCGACTTAGACGAAGTAAAGATTGCCATATCTAAGTTGAAGTCTAATAAAGCCGCTGGAGCAGATGGCTTGAATGCCGACCTCTTTAAAGCAGCTGTTGATAAGTTGGTTAGGAGCATGCACCAACTTATTAGTAAGATAAGGTCGGAAGAAAACATGCCCGATGAATGGAACCTCAGTATTGTTTGCCCGATCCTGAAAAAAGGAGGCCCTCTAAACTGCACCAACTATAGAGGAATCAGTCGACTTAACATCGCCTATAAAATCTTCTCTGCCGTAATATGTGAACGTCTAAGGCCCATCGTCAACAACCTGATAGGTCCTTATCAGTGTGGTTTTAGACCAGGAAAGTCCACAGTTGATCAAATATTCACATTACGGCAGATCCTGGAAAAAACTCAAGAACACCAAATCGACACCCACCATCTTTTCATCGATTTCAAGGCCGCATATGACAGCATCTACAGGGACGAGCTGTATAGAGCCATGTCTTGTTTTGGCATCCCTGCCAAACTCGTCCGTTTATGCAGGATGACCATGGAGAATTCACGCTGCTCCATAAAGGTTGGAAATAACAACAGAACCTTTTGATGTCAAAAAAGGTTTTAGACAAGGTGATGCGCTGTCATGCGATTTTTTTAACATCGTGCTTGAAAGAATAGTGCAGAGCTCACACGTCAACACTAGAGGCACTATCTTTCAAAAGTCTGTCCAATTACTGGCATATGCTGATGACATTGACATAATCGGAAGAACTCAGCGTAATGTCAATGGGGCTTTTATGAGTATTGAGGCAGAGGTGGCAAAAATGGGTTTAACGGTTATTGAGGGCAAAACAAAGTACATGCTGTCGTCTAGAAAGGACATACATCACCGACGTTTTGGTCAAAACGTCACAATCGACAGACGTAACTTTAAGGTAGTCAAGGACTTCGTCTACCTAGACTCTTTTTTGGACTAAGAAAGCAATTGAGTGGTAAAGTTCTCTCTCGAGGGACCAAAGTGTTGCTATTTAAGGCCCTTATCATCCCCGTCCTGCTCTACGGTGCAGAAGCATGGACCATGACAAAAGCGGATGAAAGCACCTTGGGTCGCATCGAGAGAAAAGTTATTCGTGTGATCTACGGTCCCGTATGCATCGAAGGGCAGTGGAGGAGAAGATGGAACGACGAACTGTACGGGCTGTACAGCGACGTAGACTTGGCCAGAAGAGTAAAAGTCCAACGACTAAGATAGCTGGGTCACGTAGAGCGCATGGAAACCAATGCTCCGGCCCGGAAAGTCTTCGAATCCGCACCCACAGGACAGCGCAGTAAAGGAAGACCGCGGATCAGGTGGCGCGCACAAGCGGAAGGTGACCTCACCCAACTTGGAGCGCGAAACTGGAGACATCTAGCTAGGGACCGAGCTATATGGAGAAGTTTGTTGGGTGAGGTCCTAGTTCACACAGGACTGTAGCGCCACGTTAAGTAAGTAAGTAAGTATTTGCCGATTTTAACCTAGTTTAGTTTCTTTACCATAAGTACATTCTACGATTTCAATCTGACTAAATTTTCTTCATTTTGACCCCAATCCCGTTTTATTGTGCGCAATAATTTCCATCTTGCATTCTTCGCTCAAGGTCGGAAACATCATTAACAAGTATTCAAAAAATCAGAAATACCAGATTTAACGTCTTCTTTCATTCAAATGACAAAATTACTGGACTTAAATTCTTATTCGAAAAATAAATAGTTCAACTCAAATGCAAAATTTTCAAAAGTGAATTTTCCTTGAAGACCAAATATTCATCCATGCATTCTTTCCCATTAAAATAACTTACAATTCACGTGTTTCACGTATAAAAGTAAACAGTCCGTTAAGAACTAGGACCTAGAGACTCTTAACTATTCCTGTAGTCATCTCAGGGATGGAGGGGACCAACAGTTTAAATGACAAATCCAAACGTTTAATTAAAAAAAAAAACACTTTTCATTACAAGAATTATTCTTGGAGGATTTGGGATTTGTCAATTTCTAGCAAGAGGCAGTACCCTTAAAAGAAACTGAAGGTGTTACAGGCAGGGATTTAACCCATTCCCAATAAATCGAACTATGCCCACATTCAATAGACCAAACTTCATAATTTAACTTCTTTCAACACTAACTCTATTTAAAACTATATAAAGGCTTGATTTACCTACTATTTAAGATCTTTTGTGAGACTTTACTTGATTTCTTCAAGAAATCCTTTCAAAGAAAAATGTCAATACACGTAATTAAATTCTACTTTTATATCCTAAATATTTTAAATATTTTATAGGCAAACACCTTTCAAACAAAACGGTAGCAAAGAAACAAAACCCGCGCAATTCGGTCTATAGCTTGTGCCTCTATACCTTCTAAAGGTATGTGTCATTGACACCTGGAAATGCCTATGCAATTGACGTCTTGTCTACGATTATACTTTATATGAAAGACTATTTTGTTTTCTTTCTTCCATTTTTCCTTAATAATAGTGCATTTCAGGTCCGATTGCAGGAACACATTCTTAACTAACAACACAAAAAGAATCTCCCTTTAAGACGCAAAAAAGCAAAAGCATATGTGTGCTGTAGTTTTCTCCTTAACGCCATCGACATAACAGAAACACCAACAACAACATCAAAATTAAATAACCTTTTGTATTCAACTTGCACCCCCGAACAATGGAGAAACCTAAACATTACTCGCACATTGTCCCGACTTCGCCGCCACCGTCACAAACAATACCTCGAGATCCTTAAGACCCATAATCAAACAAAATCAAGGTATACAAAATTTGAAGGTATGAAAAGAAAACAAAATTCGTTTTTATATGCGATGCAGGGTGAAGAAGTCACTGCAATACTTACACCCCCTTCTTTAAGGAACAGAGTAAAGGCATCAAGATGCACATAGCACGCGCCAAAAAATACCACCATACCAACTTCCTTATACCTCATAACATGTTTGAATATCGTGAAAACCTATATAATGAAAAGGACGATGGCTCATTGTAGAGGTGTTTAAAAGATGTATAACTCTCCCCTCTGTAAGTAATCGAATGTGATAAGCGAAGCGTTGCGTTGCGCCATCAGGACCTACATAAGGAAATCCTTATTCAAATTCTTTTTTTATATTTTCAGGATCTTCTAAAAAATTTAAATATTTTCTTTTTACATAATTGTGAAGGAAAATTGATAAAAAAAACTATGTCTGATGATGATGACAGATAACACCGGGAATATCCCGCGCAGCACATGTCCTTCCTTTCTGATGACGAGGTGTTAAAGGATTCTCCATATTTTTCAAACCATCTGTTAAATTCCACCTCGCCTTTAGTTTAGTTTCATTTGTTACAATTTGACAGTTTTTTGTTTGTATTGTTTTGAATTTCCTTGGACAGGACTCCTCTATTGACACAGAAAGAAAAAAGAATTATTGGCCAGATTGCAATTGATACTCCTTCAAAAGGATGATGGCACGAGTCCTCCTCATATCATCTCGATTTCCTTATTCTATTTCTGTGTGAAGTGAAAGAAATCCTAATTGCAATCTATTGAGTGCCAAACCGCATTTCTCTAGTGGCTATCTCAATAAATATATCTCTGACCGGTGTATACCTTTCCTCATACACTCGTACCTACCTATGCGAGTTTTCTTTTAAGATGTCACCCGCACCTGGACCCCTGAAGGTATAGGAAGTAGGATCAATTTCTTTTCTTTGGTTTCCGTTGTCACGCCTTCCTTTGGTTCAAGCTAAAGAAATTTTCCTTCTTTTTGATTAAAATATTTTTGGTTATTCCAATTTATTAGATTTTTGTCGATTTTGTTTGTTTAAACAAACGCCGGACTCTGAGGGACACACGCTCCATAGCCGGCCGGCTGAAAGTTAATCTCTTAGATCAGTTTTTTTTAATTTATATAAAAGTAAAGCCAATTATTTGATCAAAATTATTTGATATGAAATTGAAATGTGGATGATGTAGATGAAGATATTTTTTGTGTCCTTAAATGCCTTTGACAAACAAGGATTACCTTGCATCTTTGATGCATCCGATTTTCGGGCGTGAAATCGTTACGAACAAATTAGCTATGAGCCCCGACTTTAATTTAGAAAGATTACTCCATATTTGCTCGGAGTAGATTGCTTTAACGCTCTAAGTGAATCAAATTTCAGAACATTAACCTTTCATGAACGTTCACGGGCCCACTGAGCAGTCACCTAATCAAGAGTAAGAGGCTTGCTGCAAGAAAGTCGGAAGGCCCACAATACCTGCCAAAGTTATAAAGGAAGAGTCGAATCGAGGCACCCCCCAAGGTGGGGTCCTTTCGCCTCTTTTATGGAACATGTTAGTAAACGACCTACTTACATCATTGGAAGCAGAGGGTTTCAGGGTGATTGCCTATGCTGACGACGTTGTAATATCTGTATCTGGGGAGCACCCCCAAGTTCTCTCGGAACTCCTACAAAATGCCTTAAATAGGCTAACATAATGGACTAAGCAATGTGGCTTGGACGTCAATCCACATAAAACAGAATTAATACTCTTTTCGAGAAGATATAAAATTCCTCAGATTAACCCACCCAAGATGAAAGGAATACCATTAAGCTTTTCCGACCAAGCTAAATATTTAGGCCTCATTTTAGACAAAAAACTAAACTAAAACTAAAAACTAACACTTCGGTAATCAGACCGATACTTATTTATGGAGCTGTCGTATGGTGGACCGCACTGGACAAGATGGTAAATCTAAATAAGCTCATCAAAGTCCAGCGGTCAGCAGGTATGTGCATCCCAGGAGCACTTCGCTCAACACTAACCGCAGCACTGGAAGTGCTTTTAAACCTAACACCTCTTTACATCTTCTCCAAAATTGTGGCAGTCAACTCATGTGTGAGGCTTAGAGCCACCTCTCAATGGACCAGTAACAATACTAGACATACTACTATTCTAGACAGTTTCAGATCTATCCCAGATCGTTTAGACTACACCACCCCAAATATGGTATTCGGTAAAAGCTTCCATGTGTCCATCCCTTCAAGATCTTCCTGGGAAGAAGAGAGACCCCTGGAAGACGATGCGATACACTTCTATACTGACGGTTCAAAGACCGATCACGGAGTTGGAAGTGGTATCTATTCAGAAAAACTGAATCTCAGTCTATCCTATAGACTTCCCAATCAATGTAGTGTATTCCAGGCAGAAGTAATGTTGATTAAAGAAGCACTATCCTGGTTCAAAGAAAACGTTATATCTTGCAAGGATATACGAATCTTCTCGGACAGCCAAGCCGCTCTTAAATCTCTGGCGTCTGTCTCCATAAACTCTCAAATGGTCCACGATTGTCGATCATCTCCAAATGAGATGACGGAACAAGTTAATATTCACCTCATTTGGGTGCCGGGCCACAGAGATATTCCAGGAAATTGCAAAGCTGATGAGCTCGCCAAAAACGGAACACTTCTGCCTTATGTTAGACAAAAACATAACAAAGGAACACCACTTGCTACATGCAAATATCTTCTCAAACAATATGCTGTAGAATCAACAAATGCTAGATGGTCGCAGAGTACCACCTGCCTAGCAACCAAGCAAATATGGCCAAGCATAGACTTAAAAACGGTCAAAAGGCTTGATATCCCTGAGCAGACAAAGTATAAGCTTTTCAATTGGAGTAATAACAGGACACTGCCTAATAGGAAGACATGCTCAAATGACTAGAAGCTGCATGGATGAGGAGGAAGATGAAACAGTCCAACACCTTCATTGTGTCCAGCACTCTCCATTAGAGGGAAAAACATTCTCGGTAATCCCTTCTTCGATAATACCAGTGAACTGGCAACGATTGACATAAAACGTCTCTCTAACTTTATTAAAAGTACGAAATGGTTTGTTTTAGTTCATTACTCTCCCATGAGTAACCTCATTAGTTGTATCACAATGGACCCTTGAGGTCTGCGTGCGTCAATGACATCTGGACAGCCACTCCAACCTAGCCCAACCTATGATGGAAGAGTCATTCGGAGGCACTCTTAATTTGTTATAGAACGAACTTCGAGTCTTAGAATTGGTAACATCGAAAAACTTAGGCGTTGCGTGTACCAGGTTCTCACGTAAGGATATCTACAAAGTCACCTGGGTATCACTTGATGGAGTCATTGATAGACCGTTGCACAGTGTGTTGAGTGTAATGACCTTTAGGAAAAAAATGAAAAATATCTTTAAAGCTTTTTTTTTAATTTCTTATGAATATACGCATATTTTTATTTTTTTTTAAACAAAATACGTAAATATAAAAATAAAAATACTTAATTAATTAAGTGTTTAACACATGTTTGATATTTTTTAACTACAGGATCATATTTCTTTTCTGTTCGTTTAATTTTTATTTAAGAAGAAAGAAATGGGTCCGACATCAAAAGCAAATGATTCATAACGTCTTTGCAATTGTTTAACCTAGCGTGGTCAAGCCTAGTTCGACGAAAATTTTTGTGTAAGCCTTCTAGAGCTTCTTCGGACATTTGTCAAATTGGTATTTCAAAACTTTTCATTATTTTAATGCTAGGGTAAAATAATTTATGCAGTGTGATGGGTTAGATTTACAAATCTAAGTAAAGATTTTTTGTTTAAAATATTAAAATTTTTCAAAATTGATACATTTTCAATTAAAGTTTGGTCAATTTTGGTTATTTCTGAACTTTTTGAGATTTCAGAAAGAAAGCTCGAGCAGTGTTGCCATCGTTTGATGATCCAAATCCTTGTTGAGGTTGATCAACATTCAATCCCATCTTTGATTTAAATTCCGTTTGTATCCTTTTTTTCTCCATTTAAAAAAGGTTTTGTTTTCGTCTCCTCGTATGAGCCATTTCTTAAAGGGTAATCTGTAAGCGATATGTAATATGCACTCAAATGTACGTATCCTTAGATGAAAATCTGTAATTGGCTTCATTTGGAGGCCTCTCGAAACATTTTTCTGTGTTTTTTTCTCACTTGGAAGAGCACCGCAGCTGAAACATATTGACGAAGAATTCGTTCCAGTTAAAATATTGCATACGATTCCATCAACCATGGTTAGATGAAATTCAAAAGATATCTTTATATTATGGCCATTTATAACTAAAGCATATTTATTGAGTTATTTTATTTGGTATGGCAATCCCCTCTTTTTTCCAATAAGTCTTACAAATCAACTTCTGCTGATGTTTCCGTGGCTGTACATTTTGGAAGGATTCCTATTTTTGCTTGTCTTAATGCATAGACGCTTGGAAAACTGTCCTTTTGCATCTGTTAAATCAAGATGAAGATCTCCAGGTGTCAAACTTTTCTTTTCTTCATCTCGATGAGCTGAAGTTGATTAATTTAGCTCGGATAAATGTGCTGTATACCTTAATTTTTCGACAGACCTCTTTATTTTGCTGCAACATGCTTCAAACACTTTGTTAACCTTGATTTAAAACCCTACAACTGCAGTTTACGAATTAAAAAAAAAAAACAAAACGTGAAAATAACTGTGCTTATCAGAGATTATAAAACAATTAAAAATGAATCCGTTATTGTTTATTGGTCTTGAGTGCGACGTATATTGCTTCCCTCTCTATAGTCTACTCTTATTTTGAATAAGCCACTTAATGTTACATTCAGAGTTTCGCTTATAGCTGGCGGTCGAGCTTTATCATAAAAACCTCTAAGATGTTTTTGCGGGAACGTTACGTTCAATTTGGTTTCTTTGGAATCAAGACAGTAAACATTTTTTTTTTCACTATCCAACACACTGTGCGTCGTCGCCACTAGTCGAGCCTGATGACTGGTGCCAATATCGACTCGTATCACTATCTTGTTGGTAGAGTGTTCCAATAGCAAATTGCCTTGCGAAGACGCATTGCATCCGTCGATCAGGTTCTAATGCCCTACGTAACAAGTATACAAATAACACTCTTGGCCATGTGTTAGGACCCACTCCCAATGAGCTTGATAGTGAGAGAGCAAGTTCTGGGGCCAGCTTACCGGCCGAAAAAGGGAAGTGGACATGCCTTGTATTGCCAACTCCATATAAGGCAACAGTCGCAGAGATCGGAGCGACTAGCTGAAGAATGTTGCGTACCGAGCAATGCAACAATCTCATAAAACGCGTGCAAGCTAAGACGAATACAGAGACCTCGAAAACCGAGAGTAAAGTTCGCACCAGGGCCGGGAGTTCTACCAATCCATCCGAAATATGATAGGATACTCTCTTCTATCCTACAAGATCGGATAGCCCCATACGCTAAAACTCTCATCGGGCAATATCAGCTTGGCTTCATCCCAAGCTAGTTTAACAACAGATTTAACCCTTAGCTAAGCGATGGAAAAATGTCTAGAATTTAATACTCCAACTTACTATCTGTTCATAGACTTAAAGCCCGCCTACGATAGCATAGCCAGGGTAAAACCTTACAAAGCCATGAAAGGGGTCGAACATTCCAAATAAATTGACACGAATATGTAGGTTGACCTACCCGTAAAGTGATGGTTATTGCGTTGGCCTGTCATGCCAGAGGGGTTGGGTTCGATCCCTGTCTATGCCATCTAAAGTTTTTTTTCACGGGTACTACATCTTGCGAGGAATTGAAAAATTGTCCTAGAGTTGTTCTTGTCATGAAAAGTGCTTTCTTAAATTAGCCGTTCGGATTCGGCATAAAAACTGTAGATCCCATCCATCTCTGACAACATTACTCGCACACAGGAATGGTTGAGAGTTGTATGCCACTAGGCCTTGGTTTTCTAAGAACTATTTCGCCACCTAATTTATTATTTTAATGTAGGTTGACCATGACCAATATAACAAGCCAAGTCGGATTGCTATCCAGACCAATCAACACCTACAATTTACACTGACAAATAATGGTTTGACATGCCTCCTCGTCAACCAGGCATTGGAGAAAGCAATCTACAAGAAGGACCATCGTCACAAGGTCCAGCCAGATACTGGCAATGCAGGCTGCATATCATTAAAAAAGAATCAAAGTACAGGGTGGCGTCGACTGCGAGAAGAACAATTGGTCGAGGTCATTAAGTAGTGCAATCCATCAAATTGCCTTACTGGTCAATATAAGCAGCCGATAACAGCACAGAAGCAGAAATACGCGGGCGGGTGCTCAGAGCCAAAAGAGCCTACTTGATTCTGTCAAAGCTTTTTAAATTCAGAAAGCTTACCATAGCTTCTAAGCTGCTGCTGTACAGGACGATGGTTCTGCCAATACTCACATAGGGATCCGAACCTGGGTGCTTATTAAAAGGCACTATAACCTCATAGGCCTGTTCAAGAGTAAGGTCTTGCCGAGAACTGTTGGCCTTTTATATGAGGAAGGACGATTTCGGAGACGCTACAATCAAAAACTGTATGCAATCTACCTCGAAGCTGATAGTGTGACAAAAATTAAGCTCGATAGACTTCGGTGGGCTGGACACTTAGCTTGTAGGACTAAAGAACTATGGTGGGCAACAGCGTGGCAAATCAGGCTAACGCTGGAGAGCTGTGGTAAGCATAGATGCTCGAAGCCTTCTTGAGCGCAATTAAATGGAGTCCATTTGCGATCGGGATAAATAGGGAGACTTGTTGTATGAGGTCAGGTCAGGACCAGATTCCGATCGTCGAGCCAATGAGGGTGATGATGATGACACCGTATTTGCAGGTCACCCTATAAGTTGTATCACAAAATGATTGCCCATCCAATTGATCGAGTTATTTTTCCCACTAGTCAATCATAACCTCTTATTCTCATTGACTCGCATGAATTAATTTAAATTTCATAAGTCCAGCTGAACCATTAAGAACTAACAAAACATAATTCACAATTTTGTTTTTCTTTCTTGTAGAAACACCCACAAGCCCTGGAAAAAAAATGTATATTTGTTTGTACGTTGTCAATTAATTTGTATAAAAATGATCAAAAGGGTCATTTTGAAACCAGAACCTAAAAGAATTATGTGCGTGACAACAAGCATAGTCTCAAAAATCATCAAGCCGAAAATTTTTATAATGACATTGTTGTGTTTATGGGGTTTGATAAACACAAGTTGACAGCGCCAACATAAATACGTGACCTAATATTAATATTCAACGCCATATGGTGAGTCAAGAGTAAAGTATATTAATAAACTGCCAAGAGGACAGGATGAATGTGCTTCGGATATCTTTACGCACTGGAAACATAATAAGCTACGCACCCCAAGCATACAAAAAAAAAGAAAGAACCAATATTCAAGTGGGTACAAAAAACAAACAAACTGAATTCAAGTTTAATATTTCATAACTGATTTTCATGAGTCTTGAAGATGGAATTTTGTTTTTTATAGGCATATCACACACAATAATAATTATGACCTCGGGATAATGTTTATAGTTTCTTTGATGTTTTAGAGTTTGTAGTTTCGAACTTGTTTCCTTCAAAGCTAACGCATATTTGATTTGGACATCAAAATCCAACCAAATTCCATAAATGCTATCAATTTTAAAGCGAAATATGTTATAGGTATAAGACCTGTTCTACCTGGTGTCCAGAAACGAAGCCTATGAACATGATTCCTTGCTCATAATTTTTGTCTGAAGCATTGGGAGCTGGATAAAATGTGCCAATAAAAGCGAGAGATATGAGTCGTCTTGCAAATGAACAAAGCTTGCAAATTGTTGAATTTTATTATCAAAATGCGTGCTCTGTTAAGAAATTCCATCGCACGCTTCTTCCATTTTATGGTCAGTGTAATCGACCCACTGAAGCAGCTATTCGGGCTATGGTGACTAAATTTTTCACCAAATTTACATTGTTGGACATTAAACCACCAACACCGTTCCGTAGTGTTCGAACTGAAGAAAATATCGCAGCTGTATCGGCCAGTATTAATGATGACCATCCATTATCGATTCGTCGCCGTTAGCAGCAATTGGGCCTTTGCACTCAATAACGTGAAAAATTTCGAGGAAGGTTTTAGTGTGATGCCTTTCAAAATACAGTTGGTGCAAGAATTAAAGCCGAACAACCTACCGCAACGTAAAATTTTTGGTGAATGGGCTCTTGGAAAGTTAGCCGATGATCGACTTATTTACCGAAAAATTGTGTTCAGCGAGGAAGCTTATCAATGTTTCAATAAACAGAATTGTCGATTTTGGAGTGAATATCAGCCAGAAGTATTGGAAGCGCTTCCATCAAGAATGTCACAGTTCGGTGCAGTTTATGGGACCGTACTTCTTCAAAGATGTTGCGAATCGTAACGTAACTATTAATGGTGAGCGCTACCGTCAGATGATATCAAACTTTTTTTTGCCCAAATGCAAGAGCTTGACTTGCATGACATGTGGTTTCAACAAGGCAGTGCCACATGCCCACAGTACGCTAAACAATGGACATATTGAGAGACGTAGAGTTGGGTAAACATTTTATTTCACGTTCAGGATCGGTCAAATGAGCTAATTCTATACAGACAATTGACCCATTGGAAGACAACATTGAAGCATTTATTCATGAGATACCGGCCGAAATGTTGGAAAGAGTATGCCAGAATTGGACTAAGCGGATGGACCATTTGAGCTCAGTTAAGGTCAACATTTGCATGAAATAAACACAAAACATTAAATTACATGGACTGTACTATCCATTCAAACAAAGATTTTATGCATTTTATTTTTTTTGAAAAACTTTCTTATAGCTTTTAAAAAATTACCCTTTATATGTTTCGGGTAACACATTTAATGCTGTTTTAAAATCCTGGAATTGTTCTTCCAAATAAATAAATTAAGACTTAATGTTGACAAAACATCATTCATCTAAAAATATAATAATCTGAACAAGTTAATGAAATCACTAAGTTGTTCAGATTGTTAAAAATGTGCGGAAGAATGAAGGGACTTCCATAAAAGAAATGCTACAACTTATTCTTAAAGAAACTTAAAGAATTGATAAACAGGATATGAATATCAAACAGCTAAGCAAAAAAGTCGCTCTTAAAAAACAATGATGGACAGAACACTTAAAATTGCTACATGGAATGCAAACGGTATTATACAACATTCATCCGAATTAAAAATTTTTAAGATCTAGAACATATCGATATTTGCCTGGTGTCCGAAAATCATTTCTCCAATGGGCAAAGTCTAGATAATGTAATAGAAAACTATTCATGTTACCACGCTCTACATCCAGCTGACAAGGCAAGAGGTGGATCGCCGATTCTTATAAAAAAAAGCTTAAAACATTATGAAGTAGCCAAGTTTACTAGTGAAAATATGCAAGTAACAACTATTAGTATTGGTATGAAAAAGAAAGAGTTTAAGATAGCAGCTATATACTGCCCACCAAGGCACTCCCCAACAGAAGATAACTATACACTTATACAGATCTATTTAATCTTCTTGCGCATAACTTTCTTGTTGGCGAAAACTTCAAAACTTATATCAACAAAAGGCAAAAGACTTTTCCAAGTAGGCCGTCAATACAATTGCGAATTCTATTCCTCCAGGTCGCCAACTTACTGGCCTTTCGATACTAACAAAATATCAGACCTTATTGACTTTTTTGTAGCTAAGAAATCAAACGAAATCACATTCGTTGCGAAGGTAATTATGACATGTCATCAGATCATACTCCAGTGAATCGGAAGTACTAGAAAAAAGTAATCCAAAGCTTGTAAATAAGAAAAAAAACTGGAATGATTTTAGAGAAAGGCTTTTAAGTTTTATAAATTTAAGATCTCCCATGAATACAATCGAGCAAATTGACCATGAAGTGGAACAATTTATTGCTGATGTGCAACAGGCCGCTGATGAAAGTACTCCAACATTTTCTAATAGAAGACAAAATCAAATAAAATATCCTTAAGAGATAAGAGAGTAAATAATAGAGAAAAGAAGAGCTCGAAGAAAATGGCAAAATACGAGATTTCCAGTTGATAAAACAAAGTTTAACCGTATAAGCAACAATCTTAAAAAACAAATTTACAAATTCAAAAATGATTCACTCAGTACATTCCTAAGGAATTTAACGACTGATGATTCAACCGACTTTTCGCTATGGAAAGCAGCCAAACGCCTGAAAAGACCGCAGTTACAAAACTTGCGCTTGAAATCTCAAGATGGGAAATGGATCGGTAGCCCCAAAGAAAACGCTGAACAACATCAAACGCTGCTGAAAATAACTTACAGTTTGTTGATAAGATAGATGAAAGTGAAATACCAATTGTAAGACTTAAAGAAATAAAAAGTATGTGTTTACATCAACTGTCAAATAAAAAATCACCAGGTTACGATCTAATTACTGCTCAGGTTATGAAAGAAATGCCATCGAAAACCTTCATAAAACTCCAATATAAAATAAAAGCATGCCTTAAGCAACGGTATGTCCCGCACCATTGGAAAATTGCTGAAGAATTTGTCATACCAAAGCAAGGTAAACCACCTACAGAAGTGACGGCTTACAGAGCAATATCACTTATACCAATTATGGCAAAAGTTTTTGAAAAACTGCTTCTGAAGGGACTTAGCAAAATCATAGAAGAAAGAAGGTTAATCCCAAACCATCAGTTTGGCTTTAGAAATAAACATTCCACGATAAACCAAGTTCATAGAATATCGGATGTAATAGAAAAAGGCATTAGAAGAAAAACAAGTATGTTCAGCTATTTTCTTAGATGTTGCTCAAGCTTTTGACAAGGTTTGGCATGAGGGACTTGAGTACAAACTGCAAAGGGATCTTCCCAGGCAGTACTTTGAAATATTAAAATCGTACATCTCAGTCCGATTGTTTAGAGTAAGGTACGATCAAGAATACTCGGAATTGAAGAAAATAGAAGCCGGTGTACCACAAGGAAGTGTCCTATTTCCTACCCTCTATTTACTATACACAAGGGATATTTCAGTTGGTAATCACACCATAATGGCAACTTTTGCAGATGATACCTCAATTTTGGTACCCGACGAATGTGTCTCTAAGGCAGCAGTAGAACTAAATGCCGTCGACACAGTGAGAGCTTGGACCGAAAAATGGTGTATCAAACTCAATTCCAAAACAAAGTCCTTCGTTGTATAGTTAATGCACTTTGGTACATAAGAAATACCGATCTACCTCGTGACTTACAAAAATACGCTATATCGCACAACCAGAGACTGCAAAGTCATACTAATTTTGAAATGGAGTCCGTCTTGAATATAAGAAACCATGTTCGGAGATTAAGAAGAACCAAGCCTCATGAGGTTATGGTCTAAAAAAAAACATGGGAAAGTATTAAAAGTTTAAACTTTCCCCAAAGTGATTGTAAGAAAGAAAAATCGGAAGTCGATCCTTCAGGATTGGTCCTGATGAAGAGTAGGTTTTATTGGTTAAGAGTCCCACACTACTTGGTGTCGAATACTGCCAAGTGTCTTTTGAAGATTTCCTCCTATCAAAAAAAAACTAAGTTATTCAATCAAATTTTATCAATTTTTATAATATTATCCCTTAACTACATTTTGAATATTATTCAACAAAATCTTTTTTAAATAGTAATCAAATTGCTGAACGATTATAAAAGTTTAAAATCGAGGTATAAGGTGCAAAAGGTTAACATAAATGCGATCGATGCTTAACACCTTACAATGGCTTATAATAAATCAAATATCTATGATGAATATACACATTATCTATATTTAAAATAAAATGAAAGTGCTGTCAAAGTATCTATTTACTAAAATAGGTTATGTATCTGATGTGCAACCATAAAAACCAAATAAGAAAAAGGAGTGATTTTGGAGGATCTATCATAACAACTAGTAGATCTCAGAATGTATTGTCTCATAAAGGTTTAAAGTAGGGAAAAGATGTGAAAATACTTAAAAGAAATATGTTATGTTTAAAATCTAATTATAGTTTATAAGTCTTTAAGTTTTGTCTTTAAATTAATTTTCAAACATAATATTGTAAATAATAGCTGAAGTTAAATAAAGAATATATTAATATGTATAACACAAAACAATCACACCATGTTTTTAAAATATACCTCTTTAAAAATGTTAAAGAACCAAAAATGATGCTTGTAAGGCTAAGATAAAACATAAAATTGTTTAATGAATATGCAGATTACCAATCATTATCTTCTAGACACAGTTAAAATTATTTTAGTATCTCCCTTGGTTGCTACCTAATGTCACATTAGTTATGAGTCTTGATTTCATATGAGGTCTTGAGAGACCTTGAATTTAATTCTTTCATAGTTTTGAAATATACGTTTTGGAGTTTACTTTAAGTAAATTAAAAAAATTAGGTGGCGCAACAGTCCGTAGAGAACCAGGGCCTTCTGACTTACAACTCCCAACCATTCCTGTGTGCGATTAATTGCATTGATGGAAGAGACCTACAGCTAATTTGAGAAAGCAGTTTTTCATGACAAGAATTACTCTCGGAGAATTTGTCAATTTCTCACAAGAGGCAATACCCGTGCACAAAACTTTTTAGGTGGCACAGGCTGGGATCTAACTCAAGACCTCGGGCATGACAGTCCAACGCACTAACCATCATGTCACGGGTACTACTTTTAGTATTGATTTTAAATCCAAAAATTGATTTAAACTATCTGCTTAAATTTATTTATTGATTTAAACTATCTACTCAGAATTAAAAACTACCCGTTTTAAACATTATTTTTGTATTTTTTCACAATATTTAAAAAAAAAAACTTGATTTAATAGACGAAGCACTTTTAAAACCAAAATTCGCTTTCGAACCGTTTTGCTAATATCTATTTTAGAATAAATGATTCAGCAGTTCTTTTTATGAAATCAAACAACTTATGAAGATTTCTTGAAAATTTTATGAAATATAGAGAAAAAAAACTATTTGATGGTTGTAAATAGCGTCAAGAAGGCTATACAGATATGCTTTTACTGAGTTTTAAAAAGTAAAATCTCAAAAACCTGCAGTGATAGACTGATTTTAAAATAGTAATTGGATTAAAGCCACTTAAAAAGATAATTTGATTGCAGGAGCAAACCCCTGGCGACCAGTGAAAATAATGATTATTTTTTGCAAGAAGAGAAAAACAATAGCCATCTCACTTTAACAGTTGATCAAAAGATAATGGTCCAGAGAACTCTGGATTACCCGGGTCTTGGCGTCTATGATCAATTTGTACACGCTAATGCGTCGCGTGTTCTGTCTACGATATTTTCCTAGCGTAAGCATACGTTTATAACCCTATACTAGAATTTACAGAGAATTCAATGAGGCGGTATAAGTATCTTCATTTAATTTTTGCTCCATCTCTCGTTTAATAGAAGCTTTTGTACATATGTATATAACCAAAAATTATCATTCTTTCGAATGTGCCTAAAAATCAGAAATCAGTCTCAGATTCATATGATTTCTAGTCCTGTACAGCAATAGCTTAGGAGTGACTATGAGGGGCGTTCAATATATTCTCGGTATCGATATGAAGGAAAATGCGAATTCAATTTAAATTGTTTTTATTTTTCAATATAATCTCCCCTAACATCAATGCATTTGTTACATCTTGAGATAAGCTTTTTTAAAAAAAAAATAAGTTTCCTCTTTCCCTGCAAAATACCCATTTATTGCCGACTTGAGTTTTTCATCATCCGAAAATCTTTTTCCACGAAGACATTTTTTCAAATCCGGAAACAGCAAGTAATCACTAGGGGCAAGGTCTGGACTATAGGGTGGATGTTGAATTTATTCAAAACCACAATCTCGCACAGCAGCCTTGGAAACTCGCGCCGTGTGAACAGGAGCGTTGTCATGAAGAAGCAACACACCCGCTGCGAGTTTACCCCGTCTTTTCTTTTTAATTTCCTACCGCAAATTATGCAAAGTGGAAGCGTAGGATTTGGAGTTGATGGTTTCACCTTTTTTTTTGTACTCAATGGGTAAGATTCCCTTTGAGTCACAAAAAACTGTGGCCATGAGCTTCCCGGCAGACGGAGTGACTTTGAACTTCTTCGGGGGGTCTGTTCCTTTTTTATGCCACTGCATGGACTCTTGTTTGCTTTCAGGGTCATAGTGGTGAACCCATGTTTCGTCCCCAGTAACAATCCGATGCATAACACCGTCCGCGTTCTCACTACACATCTCCAAAAGCTCTCTACAGCATGCGATTCTCACTTTTTTCTGAGGCGCTGTGAGCATTCGTGGCACCCACCTTTCACTGACCTTTGAAAGATTAAGATGGTCATGAAAGATGGTGTGAATGGTACCAGTCGAAAGCTTGGTGATCTCTGCCATCATTTTCACCTTTATTCGGGCATCCTCGAGAACAAGTTTTTCGACTTCTTTGATGCTTTCTCCCGTACAAGCACTAGACGGGGCGCCGGAGCGGGGGTCGTCTTCAATGCTCTCTCTGCCTCTCTTGAACTCACTTGACTACTTTTGCACAGTTGATAATGAAGGTGCGGAACCCTATTAAACTGCCACCATTTCTTCATGAATAGTTTTTTGACTTTTTCCTTGCTTAGTGAGAAATTTAATTACAGCGCGATGCTCAATTTTCACCATCATCGGCTCAGTTGCCATTATCATTCTGTTTAAATAGAGATTTAACGGTAAATAATAATCACATTTATATGAAATTTTACATGAATACACTAAAATAATAGTATTACTTGATAAATATGTCAATTTATATATATAACCACAGTTTCACCCCGATACCGAGAATATATTGAACGCCCCTCGTATGTAAGACTATGGCAGGTTTTGTTATAGTTGGCCACCCGATGGTATATTTCTTTCTTTATGTTGTTATCGACTGCTACTTTTTTTTTGCAGTTTAAGCATCCATGTACAATGTTTTACTCTTAATTCTATCCAGAACCAGGTTTTGCACCGCTAGCTCTCTAGACGTTTAAATGGAGTTCTTTGTTCATATAGATTTATGTTTTCATTTAGTATTTCAATTTTAAACACATGACCCTGAAGGCAAATCCTGGAACAAAATCAAAGAACATTAAATCGGCACCTACCATATTTTCATTGATTTCAAGGCCGCATATCACAGCATTTAAGGGGACAAAATGTATAGAGACTTGTTAGCAGTCGAGCCACTGCCAAACTCTTCCGTTTGTTAAGGATAACCATGCAGAATTTGTACTGCTCCAAAAACGCTGGAAACAACTTGACTGAAACGATTAGTGCAGACTTTGGCTTATTCTCCAATGCAGAAAACAACACCATATGGAGAAATTTACTGGATGCGACTTTTTTTACACTGAACTATCGCATTCCCTTAAGCTTATGTTTACAAATTTTTCCAAAGATGCTTCCGAAGTAGCTACCTCCTGTCAAACGCCTGAGTCATTGGCCCTCTCACAAAATTTCCCTCATTTGAATTCAATTAGTCTTTGGATCTCTGAAGATGAAATCGTTCGCAAATCTTCAGAACTTGACGTTTGTTATAGCCCTGGTCCAGATGGTGTACCTTCTTACATTTTGAAAAAATGAGCATCCTATTTATCCTATCCTCTTCATATTCTTTTAATTGAATCGCTCAAATCTTCAACTTTTCCTAAAATTTGTGAAGAGCTCGTTCATTACACCGATACATAAAAAGGGTAGTAAAAATGAAATAAAAAATTATCGTCCCATTGCAAAACTGTCCGTCATCCCTAAGTTATTTCAGTCCATTATTTGTAAAGTCATATCGTTTAATTTTAAGTCTATAATTAGTGACAGTCAACATGGTTTTGTTCAAAATAAGTGATCAGTTACTAACCTCTTTCATTTCAGTTTTTTTTGTTTAGATTCGTTTGAAAAACGGAAACAAGTTGACTGTGTCTTCACAGACTTCAGCCAGGCCTTACATAAATTGTGCCATAAAATGTTAACTTCCAAACTTAAATCCAAGGCTTTAACAATGAATTTGTTAGTTGGGTTTCGTCGTACTTATATAATAAATCATACAGCGTAGTTTTTAGTAATGAGCAGCCATCATATTTTTATACCAACTCTGGCGTACCACAGGGTAGCCACTTAGAAACTTTACTGTTTATTTTGTACGTTAACGACTTAACTTCTACTATAAAACACTCATCTGTTTTAATTTACGCTGATGACATTAAAATGTTCAAAGGTATTGGCTCACTTGACGACTGTTTACTCCTATAAGATGATCTAAATAGTTTTCGCGAATGGTGCCTTATAAACAAGCTTTTACTCAACATAGACAAATGTAAATCAATGTGTTTTACACGCAAACAAAATGTTTTGACTTTCAATTATCAATTAGAATCTTCTACTTTCTCTGACCTAGGTATTATTCTTGAATCAAAATTAAATTTTACAAATCATTATTTACAAATTATTATTATAAAAGCAAATAAGACTCGGATTTATAAAAATTTTGTTCACATGATTTTCGCGACCCTTATATTCTTAAACTTCTTTATATAACATTTGTTAAACCAATATTGGAATATGGCTGCATAATATGGGCTCCCTTTTATTCAGTCCATATAAACAGTATAGGTGTTCAAAGAAGATTCATGCGCTTCTGCCTCCATTTCTTCCCATAATCCAATAAGCTCGAACTTCCACCGGACAATCATAGGCTCACGCTCATAATCTTAAATCGCTTTACAAACGCAGAGAGTACATTCAGCTGTGCTTTATTATAAAATTAATCATATCACCATCAATTTTGGAACAATTAAACTTTATTTATAGCCGATCAAGTATTAGAAGACAAGTTCCTTTACAACCTACATCAAGCAGATCGAACTATGATAAAAACAGTCCCCTCAATTAATTGATTTGAGTTTATAACAAGTATTACTTTTTGGTATATTCTGTAATCGATGATTTTAAAAGAAAAACATTTAAAGTAAATTTTCTTCCAGATTAGCTTTTTTTGCAAATTGCTTAAAGCTTTGTAAATCTATTAATCTAAGAATAAATGTAATATTAGTCTTAAGTTATAAAGTTAGTTTGTTTAACAAATTCAATAAATAAATCACCTTAAGCAAGTAAGTCAACATAAAGTGTATACATTTTACGAGTAAATCAGACTTTTCATATTTAAAATTGTAACGCTTTCTACCAATTAATTCTTTTCCTATTATAAAAATGTCCATCTACAATTGAATAGGGGAACTGTGTCAATATAGATTTTTAAGGTTCTTGTCTTTGCTAATACGGAGTCCATGCACATGCACAAGAAATAAGAACATCCGGTTCCTCCTTTTAGCCGTTACAAATTATAATTTTAAATCTCAAAGACTACTATAATCAACTTACCCTCATCGTGTATTTTCCTCCTTCCGCTGTGACGTTCTCTAATCATCGGACGCACCGGTGTTCCCAAAGACGTATCTGATAAATTTAAAGAAATTTCCGTTACCGGTGACAGTACAGCCCCACCATAATTCTCTTTTGACAAATTAATAAGTCTATTTTTTCGCATAAGTGTCGGCGTTTCGGAATTATTATTTTGATTTAAGGAATTTTTAAATCGTTTCATCACAGGGTTATTAACACAATCATCCAAGTTGGTCTGTTCTTCCACTTCATCATTATCATCTTCGTTGTTTGAGATCCGCATATAGTCGGCTGAATACTCGGCCATACGTTTATGATTTCGCACATTATTTGAATGATTGTTATTATCGTTGATATGGGGACTGGTAACAGCGATGGCACCACTCATTGTTAAAAGTTTTTATTTATTTTTTTTGTTGGCAACAAAATTGAAATAAAAATAAAATAAAGAATATGGACGCGGCAGCGGACAATTAATTTTGAATGAAAAAATATATTTAAGACATTGAAGTTGAAAATAAATTAAAATAAAATAAAGAAACACACGCACAATAAAAAAAAAAACTGATAAAAAGTTATTCGTCTTCACGAATGTAAGTGCAGCTATATATTTAAGATGCACAATAAACTAACGACTACACGACGACGCACGACGGACGGAAAATAAGTCAACGATGTTTAAAAGTTTCGGTGTAATCGGTTAAAAATTGTTTATAAAATAAATTGTTTGTTTAACTTGGAAACGCTTTTATAAAATACGAAAATTGACGTTATCTGCAAATAGAAATTGAAAAATAAAAAAATACAGTAGACAAATTTGATTGTTTATAAAGTATTATATTTTAGTTTAGAAATATATTAAAGCTAAAAAACAATAATCAATTCATGAAATGGTATGATTGGCAACGGTTAATCCTGAGAAGCTTGTGATATATTGAGCGGGCACTCAAGAGGTTACGAATACACTTATATCGATTAAACGCTAAGCACAGTGCGAGAAATTAGGAAAGGACAATACGATGAGAAAGGAATAACCGATGTTCATTGGTTTAATATGTCTGCACATTGTTAAGAGCTTGGTAAAACATTTTACATTCGTGTAGTGCGGCTAAAAAAAGAAATTGTGCTCAAGGCTAAACTGATGAGCATTCCTAGAGGTATGGGTATTACGGTTGAATTGTTTTAGGGAGAAATTCACGTTGCTATTTCACTAGAGCATTGTTTATACAAATATCGCTAAAACAATGATCGGCATGAGCCCTTGCTGAAGTGTTCAACGGTAGCAAATGACTCAGCAAGAGAACAATCGACTATCTTTTTCCATCTCTTTGTCCAATTCTGAGATTTTAGGAGGTTACAAAAAACTTCTTCAACTTCGTTGAAAACCTTAGCACTTAGCAGAGTGTTTGGCAATGTCAAATATGTGATTACTCAACAAGGGATGGTTTGTGATGCACAAATTAAATAAAAAAGCATGTTCGGAAAAATAAGATTTTTATGTTCTTTCACCGTAAAAAGTAAAATAATAAATTTTGGGGAATAAGGACATCAAATAGAAATGTACTTTAAATGTAAGATTTTCGAGGTGGAAACAGATTTTGTTTTCAGTACAAGTATATCTTTGATTTGTCATTAATTATCACATTCATTTCGAGCTCCTTGCTGTCCAAAATGCTTCAAAAATACCCATGCGCAACGGCGAATACTCAATTCGATCGAGGAAGAGGGATGGCGCTAAGTTTGTTCGTGGTTGCCGCTGATGAAGTTTACGTTAATTATGTACAAGAAGTTTGTAACTTGCCAATAATGTTTGCGGACGTAGTAGCCGAAACAAGCAAGGACAGCGTGTTAACAAAAGTTGTAGGATATATAAAAAAAGGATGGCCTAAGTATGTGGAGGATGAAAGTTTAAAAGCTTATTTGCTTAGAAGCCCAGAGTAATCGGTGGAAGCGGGTGGAGTTTTTTGGGGTTACAAATTGGTAATACCTGAATCACTTAGGAAACAGGTTTTGTTCGAACTTCATCGGTCACATCTGGGTATAGTAAAAATGAAGGGATTAGCTAGAGGATATTGTTGGTAGCCCCCTTGGAATAAGGACTTGGAAAAAATTGCTAAATCTTGCGAATCTTGTTTCTTATAGATAACCCAATAAAGACGAAATTAATTAATTGGGAGTGCCCATGTAAAGTTTGGGAGAGAATCCATTTAGATTTCATGGGCCCGATTTTCGAGCGAAATTGTTTAATTATTGTTGACGCATTTAGTAAATGGATAGAGTGTGTAGACATGGGTAAAAATATTATGAGTATTCATACTAAAGACATTTTGCTTCAGATTTTTAGTAGATTCGGGTTACCTGAAACCATTGTTACCGACAATGGTTGAACATTCATTTCAAAGTTTTTTCAAGATTTTTTAAAAGGTAACGGTATAAAGCATATTACCACACCAGTGGGCCACCCAGCAACGACCGGGCAGGCAGAGAATGGTGTTCGATTGATTAAAAGGGCACTCAAAAATGCATTACACTCAAAGAAGCCAAGCGACAGTGTCAGACCTACCTACGGACACGGAGCAATGAGTAATTTAGCATGTTCAGCTTGAAAAAAAAAAGAATTTGTTGTAATGAGTGGTACAAAAAACATATATTTTTGGGCATTCCAATTTGTTAAATGAATTCGAAACTCTTCCAGTGTTGCCTTTAACAATTGTTCATGTTAATTCTATGAAAATTGGCATCGGTTTGAGCAAAATTTCAATACACACCACACAAATATGTTTTTGCAGGCACGAAAAATTATATCTTTTTTTGATTTTGTTCAAACCGCTTTCGCAAACACGCAAAATCGCTACACACTACTTAAACAGTTTGTGTATTAATAAAATGTTATAACTAAAACTATAGCTTTTGAAACTTTTAATTTAATAAAAGTACAATTTTCTTCAGCCGCCTTCACGAGAATTTTACTGTTTAAACAGAAAAAACAATAGGACCACATTTAATGCGTTAAAAATTCTTATAAAAACTGAAATATTTGAAATCTTCACAATCTGTCCCAATGATGTCACATCGTGTTGACTACCCCATTGAAGATCACGTTGACAAACTTGTTTGAGTCAACGAATTGATTCTTTTCTGTGACCATGTGATGTGTGACTCAATGATATTGGGACACGACGACTCGTTTTTGGGACAGCCGGTCGTCTCAACGGCTCTATCTACCTCTTAATGTATGTTAAGCATTATTGTTTGTAGCTATTAATTAAAAATAGTTCCTCAATAATAGTTAAAATAAAACCGCATGGCCCAAATAACTAATTTATAAATTGATTAGAATCGAGACAGAGATTAACCATTTGTGTCCGAAATCCCTCAATTGAATTTTTATCAGACGCATTTTAATAGAATGTGAACAAGGAGTGATCGAAGCATGATCAGTTTTGAGATCAAACTCATATTTGAGGATAACTTCCTTTCGGGTACTTCTATCAAATGTATGCTTTTAAACCCTAAATCAGATGGAATTAAAGTTAAAAATACAAATGCATCAAACAAAAAGTTACGGTCCTCTCGAGGACCTTCAAATCCATCCTTTTACCATCAATATCTTCTACTTCTTTCGTTTATTGGTTCTAATTAATAATTAAAAATTCAAACCAACTTTCATTAACATTTCAAATTATTGAAGGGGGTATACATGAGTTCAACTCGAAAAGCAAGTGTTCTCTAATATTTTAAAGGCCTTTCGATAGTATTTTACCTAATGTACTTAAACAAACACAAAAAGCTAGGTATACATTATTCTACCGTAAAGATTGTTAAAACTACACAAACATAAAATTATTTTGTGCCAATTTAAATATTCTTTTCCAGCCTAAAATGAAAAAAATATCGTTGACTGAACTAAACATTATTTTTTTAAAATCGTGTGATCGTCAATGTTTTGTGCGTCAATGCGTTGACAGAATTAACTAAACGTTTCGCTGTACGCGCCAACACATTTTGGAACAACACTGATCGTAGTGATAGTCAATTAAATTAAGCAACTTTATTTGAAAGTTGACTGGGAAGCTAGTCAAAAAAAATCAAGTCAAGTCAACATATGTCACAATGACATTTTATCATGTTTTTGCATTTTACTGAAAGCTGGACTTTATTGCTCTACGATTTATCTATTTTCTGCACAATTCCATTTAATCTTTTGTTGTGTAAAATAGTTCTATATCAAATTATAAAAGAAATAAGTAATATTTCTTTGCAATATAAAATGCAATTCGTTATGGGCTTGCCTGAGGAGTGTTTTGTAGATAATACAATTTTTAATAGTTTTTGTACGATGAACTGAAAGTAGAGATTAGTGAATTAAAGTTCCAAGTTTGAAATTTGTGACACTTGCAAAACTAACCAGCTGCCTTAGTCAAAATTTACGTTCGAAGAATGTTGTTGACTGCAACGTTGACTCCCTAACGTTGTCAGAACCTGTCCAATGTTTTATGCATTGACACTGTGAACGTTGACGCGTTGATGATTAAAGTAAAATGTCTTTATCTGCCTCCGCGAGAGTTTTATATTAAGAAAATGGATTTTATATAGTAAAAAAAGTAAAGTATTAAAAGTCTGGATCCGACCTTGTCCATTCGACGAATGGGGTAATTAATTACTTTTGTACCTCTGGTATAGATTGATTTATCGATTTACAGAAATTAAAATATCAACCCCGGAAATCTAAGTGAATAGGGTGTCGCTACTTGGACTTGCAAACAGAAGCTGTATTCTCATCTTTTGCGAAAAAAAGTACCAATCAATTGCAGATTTTAAGTTTCCTACGGATTCTTTTCGGGAAATCATTTGTTGTGGCACTTGTTTTTAGAGATAGTTCGAAAAAGTGATAGACTCTTTAACGCTCACTATTTCTATCAACTTTATAGAGAAAGGTATTAAGCCAAATAGTCAAAACGACTATCAACAAATTCACATTCACATCAACCATCACCTTAGGCGATTTCACTCTAGGTTGAAAACTACGCTTTTTTTGGAGGTCCAGATAACTTAACAAAAAAAGAAGCCGTTACTCAAAAATTGTAATGATTTATATATAGACTTAAGCTGAAGTAAACAAGCGCATAGAACTCATTAGTCGTTTTGGTCATGATATATGTATGTATTTATTACCTATAAGTCCACTTGGGAATGGAACCTTAAAGAACTCGACATTTTAAATGCGTTCCGCAGCCCCCAACAAAAATATAAAATCAGCCCAAAAATTGGCGTTTATAGCATTATGAAAATAATCTCGATTTAGAAAATGTAAAGGCACGCTTTTCCCTTATACAACACCTATCTGGGAATAATGTATATGATTTACGGGTAGGTGCAAGGTTAGTTGTATGCAAATTCTTTTTTTTTATAATAAGCGCACACTCAAAGGGATATATTGCCATAATTATGTAGACACAGTGTGAGCACTAGGAAAGGGAGAAGGGGGTTGAAAGAAGATGTCGGTGCACATTGGTTTTGAATTCCTGAATATTACATGCTGGGAAAGACAGAGTGTGGCAAGGCATTCCACATTCGCATAGTACGGCTAAAGAACGAATCTCTGTACTTGACAGTACGACCGAAGTTGCGCTCAAGGGTATATTGATGAGCATTTTTAGAAGCGCGAGTAATACGGTTGAAATGTTTAAGGGGAGGAATGCAGCTGGCTATTTCTCTAGAGCATAAACCATTAAAATAACGGTAAAAGAGGGTGAGACAAGAAACATTTCGACGATGTTCAAGTGACTTAAATGATGTTATGATGGTAATATCACCAATCAAAGAGGCTTAAGTTGCAGAAGCAACATGGTTAACAAAATCTGCGGTTTAAATTATATAATCTTGCTGCGGTCCTACATCGAACAGGTAATGCAATTTTGCACACAATTGCATTTTCTTTAATTCTAGGTTCTTGGAATGAAAACGAAATTGTTCATAAACCACCCTCGCACCTATCCCAAATCTTAGTGTCCAAGCAGGTAGGTTGCAGTATGCCAATCATAGGTTACTCACTGTTTATTCGCAGTCATAATTCTGTTGACAAACCTTACTACACCTTATGGTATATAACAAAGTCCTAAAAATTATTCTTATTAAATATGGGGATGTAGTTGAATGCTGAAGTACCTGCGATAATAAAAATGGAATTAGTCCCCAGAAAAGCAAGGGTTAAATCCTTATTCCCATACAATTTTTGGAGAGTTTTTTCATATACAGTAGCTTCTCAATTATGTGAATTACCGATAATGTGAATTTCTATAAAATGTGAATCGCCAAAAATTTACATTGTAATCTCTATAATGTAAACTTCTAATTTTTCAGAGACTCTATAATGTGAATTTCTTTTCTAAAAGTTTTTATCTTTTTCTTATTCGTGTATGCAATTTAAAGTTACCGGCTTACTTTTATTTGTCTAGACATATCTTCGGAAATGTTGAATGCAGCTGCAAGCTGGAGACTGCAAGAAAATGCAAGTTTTCTAATACCCATCCTAGAAAACATCTTCAAGGAATGCTCTAAATTGGCATAGTTCCTGATGTCTTGGAGACAAGTTAAAGTCGTTTTTATTCCAAAAGCTGGAAAATCCAGCCACGTTAACCCTAAAGACCTAAGACCTATCAGCTTATCATCATTCCTATTATGGCTTAGAGAAAAAGTTATATCAACTAATGATATAAGCATCTTCTCGGATAGCCAAGCTGCGTTAAAGTCCCTAGAATCTGTCTCCACTAAATCACTAACAGCCCTAAATTGTCGATCATCTCTTACAAAGATGGCTATACAGTTCAACATTCATCTTTTCTGGGTACCGGGCTATAGAGACATTCCAGGAAATTGCAAAGCTTACGAACTTGCAAAAAGCGGAACAACTTTGCCTCTGCTGGCTCACAATGCTAGCATAGGTATCCCCTTAGCTACATGTAAACTCATGCTAAAGCAAGATGCCATAGAGAAAACAAACTTCAGGTGGAATAACACCACCACCTGTTTAGCGACTAAACAAATTTGGCCTAATCTTAGCGCAAGGCGCTCAAAACAATTAATCTCTCAGAGTAGATTGCACATTAGCTACAATATTGGTGTCCTGACTGGGCACTGTTTGATAGGAAGGCATGCTATTCGACTTGGAACCCCTGCAAATGATTTTTGTAGGAGTTGCATGGACGAGGAGGAGACAATCTCTCATCTTCTGTGCACATGCCCTGCCTTGGAGACTACTACTTCAACGATACCAGCGATCTAAAAAATTCTGACATAATTTTTCTCCTACGCTTCATTCGGAGCCTCAATTAGTTTGACGA
Source organism: Eupeodes corollae (assembly GCF_945859685.1). Lineage (NCBI taxonomy): Eukaryota > Metazoa > Arthropoda > Insecta > Diptera > Syrphidae > Eupeodes > Eupeodes corollae. The sequence continues at coordinate 26,095,485 of NC_079147.1, forward strand.
GCTAAGCTGATTGATCCATGTGGTATCACAACGGACCATACTTTGGTCTAAGTGTGTTGGACCTCCCAACCAACAGCCACTTTAACCTAACCTAACCTAACCAGGCTGGAGATTTATGTGTGTGTATTTTACATTTATTGATCAGTTCCGGGACATCAAGTTTCTTTGAGTTGTGTTTTACTTGGTCTCTGTTTTATTAATTTAACTCTGGGTTTGTTTGTATAATAAAATTGTAAGTGCATGTGGCAATGGCACCTACACAAAAAGCGCTTTGGTTTTTGTCTATAAGAGATAAGTGTCAAAATTTACATGATTTACATGGTCAACGGGTCAACAACTACGGGAATAAAATTTTATTCCAAAAAGCTACTGGACTATTGCAAATAAACTAAATCAGGACCAGGTAAGAGAAAGACGCTTAGAAAATCAAACCATAGTCAAGGTTGGGTACACATATTAAGGCAAAGGCATGATGTTCGAACATTACAAATATGCAACAATACGAGAAATGTCTCTTACTCCACAACAAATTTATTATGCGAATGAAACCGGCTTATCCTGGAAGATTCTTTCTAGTAAAGCTCTCGTTTTGTCTACTGAATATAGAGCACCGGGAAGAAAAACTAGCAAAGAAACGATAACGTTTTTGGCCTGTACGAAAGCAACTGGAACACATAAGCTTACTCCATTAGTTACCAGGAAGTCCAAATGACCCATAGCGTTTTCCGGTTTCAAGGCTCCGTTGATTTATAGATCCAACAAAAATGCTTTGATGACCAATGAAATCTTTCAAAATTGGTTTAACGACAATTTTGTCCAACATGTAAGCACTTTATTTAAATTTAATCTTTGTCTTAAGCAAATCATTTCTATGTTCACTTTTCACCTACAATTTTTTTGTTTTTTTTTTAACGCTTTCCAGGTTAAACTCTATCTGAGAAAAAATAATTTGCCAAAAAGGGAACTGTTGCTCCTTGACTATGCAACTTATCACTCCAAAAGAAAAGGTACCTAGTTCTGATGGAGACATAACAGTTATGTTTCTTCCCCCAAACGTTACCGGTTTGATTCAATCTATGACCGAAATGTTGTGCTTAGTGAAAGTGAACTCATTACTGCTGTGGTACAAGAAAATTATCCTTGACACATGCTGTAATATACCTGAAATTGTGTCGCTAAGTGCTTTAAATGTATTCTTCCACGTGAAGAAAAATGAGAGGAAGAAGATTTAATTCCACTTTTACAATTACGAAGGACACTGCCCGAAACTCTGCTTCAAAGAAAGTTGCAGGAAATTAATTATCTTCTTGCAATTACAGATAGAGAACAAAATATTTCGATACAAGAAGTTAGAGACTGGGTAGTCGTAGAAGAAACTGCACCTGAACCAACTCAGGATATTTCGCAGAGTTAAACCGACGAAGTCACTACAGCTCCTAAAATAACAAGCTCCCAAGGAATACAATGCACAAATACGCTGCTTGAGAGTACTCAGATCAAAATGAACTGGACGCAGACACAATTTTCAGTTTGCTGAAACTAAAAACAGTGGTAATGGAAAGGTCAAGCCAAGTTGTTCGACAATCAAAAATTGCAGGTTTTTTTTATGAAGAATTGATTTAACCGATTCTAATTATTTATTTTTAGTTTTTTAAATGAAATGTGCTCGCAGTTACTTGTATTTTTTTATTCAATAAATGTTAAAACTGTGAATTGAAAAAGTTCCAATAATGTGAATCCCTCTAAAATCCTTGTTTTAATTAGTTCACAATATCGAGGAACTACTGTATTTGGGGGAGGGGGCTCAATTTCTTGGGGAATTATTTTACAGACCCGTTTTTAACTCCTGGGGAAGTCCCCCTAGTTTTATTTGGCGTTTTATAGAAACGAATATCTAAGAAACAAGGCAGTGAAGGCGAAAGCAAGGCCTTCTGCTTTCTTTGCTTTTCACGTAGTAAAAATTATTTTATTGAAACTATCGCCTCCAGTGCCTGTGCCATGTTGCTTTTCGATCTGCTTATTAAACCTCCAAATATTGTAATAAGGGTACATTTGTTTCATTATTAAATGTGTTTTTCAATATTACTTAAAATTTGATTTTTGTATATTTTATGAGATCAAAGTTCTAGAAATTGTGACTACCACCAAATTTAAAGGTTGTTACAAGTTTAGGTTATGGTTACGGTCTTGTAGACTTCATTTTGTCTCTAATTCAGACAAACAAAAATATATTTATTGTTTACTTTTAAAGTTAACGTATTGAATCCGTAGAAATGACGACTCTTTAAGAATTTAAAATAATTGACAGAGATTATACTATAATATTATTTAATTCATAATTTTTACCATTGTTTTGTATTTTGCTTTCAAAATAAAGTTCTTGTTGTGGTCTTCCTTTGTCCTTTCTTTGTTCCTTGAACAACAAAAAATCTAGGAATTCGAACAAAAACTGCCGTTGTGGATTCAACAATTGAATCCTCCATCAATTGACAATAACAAAAAACTTGGCATAAAGTTGCTAATATTATTTTATACGAACTAAAAGATCTTTTATAAAACTTAGATTACAAACTAAATATTTAAATTGGGTGCACTTTAATTTGTATTTAGTTAATTATGTCTTTTTTATTTAAAATAAAACTAAAAACTGGAAAACTGAAAATTTAATACAAAATAAAATTAAAAAGAACTGCAATATTTTATCCGCCTCTATGCTTTTTTTGGCGACATAGATTTTCGTTCTCTTGTCATATTTTTATCGTAATTCTTTGGTGGGGTATGTGGGGATGAGCTGTTAGCCGAAAAGTTTTAGCGATGAGGTGAAAAATGGAAGTCATATGGCAGAACGGGTGAATCAAATGGGAACAAAAAGGCGGTTGACAGATGACCCCATTTGCAATTTGCACTAATTTGTCAGGTTGCACTCATGAAAACAGTGCTGCCTAAAAGTATTCTGACTTTTCTTTTTGGCTCAACTCTCCATTGAACCAGCAAGAATTTCCTCAAATGGTTTTTTGTATTTGATATATTTGTAAATGGAATTAAAAAAAAATAATTTATCGCATTTTAAAGCGAATCAATTTTAAAAGTTAACTTGTTCTCATAAATCACAATCCAAAATCAATTTAAAAAAAAAACTTGTCCGGTTAAAACTATCATTAAAATGCATCAGTAAAACCTTTTTTTAGTTTTCGAACATGTTACTGATTAATGTATAGCAAAAGATTGATGCAATAAGATGAATCCTATGTTGAAGTAGGGTAAAGTCAGGAGGATTTGACAGGTTAACAGTATTTTTTAAATATTTTGAGATGCAAGTATAATTTCAAATTTAAATGTTTTGCATAAGTTTAACTGTTATTTAAGCCAGAAAGAACCATCATTAATTTGTCTTTATAAATAAAGTTGCAATCTTTTATCTAATGCCAGTTTGACAGCTTCGCAAGGAGGTTTTGTCATTATTTAAAAAAAAAAAAAACAAAACAACAAAATATTAGGTAGTAATAATACGAAGAATTAATTTTTTTTATTTAAAAGGCAAGAAATTCAGTCTTAATTTTTGCTTTTTTTAATCTACTTTGATTCAAATAAAAGTCTTATATCTAAAAAAGCTTAGCAGCAAAACAAATTAATTATTAAAAATAAAATAGACTTTGTAAACATTTACATAATTAAAATAACGCAGTAACAAGGTGATGAAATAAATAAACAAAACACAAATATTATTATAAAATTAATATGAACGTAACGTTTTAGCGAACATCAAATTGCTCAAAGTTAACGTTAAAAAATATTTTTGGTCTTGATCTAGAGCTACTTGGAAGATAAATTGGCATCGGCAGTTTCGCTGAAATGTCAGCCCTCAAGGCCATGCCTATATCCTCTACAACTGGGTCATAAAAAAAGTTTTGGAACATTTGGCGACGATAATATTTAACTGTGTAGGGCAAGGATCTTGTCTTGTCCACACTTTTAATGATACCTACATAATAAAAAATAAATTTTGTATACATACATATGTTCATAAAACCAGCAAGCCAAACCCGTCCAGCTTGCTCATTTGTGTTCAAACTATTTGGGTATGGGATTTTGTTTATTTTGACATATTGAAAAACAAACTGTTTTGTTAGCTTATAAACGGTGATTTTTTAAAGGCTTGAGAACTTTTTTTTAAAAAAAAACCCATAAAATTTGCAAAATCTCATCGATTCTTTATTTGAAACGTTAGTTTGGTCATTTAAATGTTGACCGCGGCTGCGTCTTAGGTGGTCCATTCGGAAAGTCCAATTTTGGGTAACTTTTTCGAGCATTTCGGCCGGAATAGCCCGAATTTCTTCGGAAATGTTGTCTTCCAAAGCTGGAATAGTTGCTGGCTTATTTGTGTAGACTTTAGACTTGACGTAGCCCCACAAAAAATAGTCTAAAGGCGTCATATCGCATGATCTTGGTGGCCAACTTACCGGTCCATTCCTTGAGATGAATTGTTCTCCGAAGTTTTCCCTCAAAATGGCCATAGAATCGCGAGCTGTGTGGCATGTAGCGCCATCTTGTTGAAACCACATGTCAACCAAGTTCAGTTCTTCCATTTTTGGCAACAAAAAGTTTGTTAGCATTGAACGATAGCGATAGCCATTCACCGTAACGTTGCGTCCAACAGCATCTTTGAAAAAATACGGTCCAATGATTCCACCAGCCTACAAACCACACCAAACAGTGCATTTTTCGGGATGCATGGGCAGTTCTTGAACGGCTTCTGGTTGCTCTTTACTCCAAATGCGGCAATTTTGCTTATTTACGTAGCCATTCAACCAGAAATGAGCCTCATCGCTGAACAAAATTTGTCGATAAAAAAGCGGATTTTCTGCCAACTTTTCTAGGGCCCATTCACTAAAAATTCGACGTTGTTGCAGATCGTTCGGCTTCAGTTCTTGCACGAGCTGTATTTTATACGGTTTTACACCAAGATCTTTTGCGTAAAATCTTCCATGTGGTCGAATAACACAAACCCAATTGCTGCGAACGGCGACGAATCGATATTTCACGGTCTTCAGCAACACTCTCAGAAACAGACGCAATATTCTCTTCTGTACGCACTGTACGCATTCGTGTGGTTGGTTTAATGTCCAATAAAGTAAACTGAGTGCGAAACTTGGTCACAATCGCATTAATTGTTTGCTCACTTGGTCGATTATGTAGACCATAAATCGGACGTAAAGCGCGAAACACATTTCGAAACGAACACTGATTTTGGTAATAAAATTCAATGATTTGCAAGCGTTGCTCGTTAGTAAGTCTATATTTATGATGAAATGTCAAAGCATACTGAGCATCTTTCTCTTTGACACCATGTCTGAAATCCCGCGTGATCTGTCAAATACTAATGCATGAAAATCCTAACCTCAAAAAAATCACCCTTTATTTAACTGTGTAGGGCAAGGAACTTGTCTTGTCCACACTTTGTATGATACCTACATAATAAAAAAAATGTTTATATATGTTCATAAAACCAGCAAGCCAAGCCCTTCCAGCTTGCTCATTTGTGTTCAAACTTCAAACTATTTGGGTATGGGATTTTGTTTATTTTAACATATTGTAAAACAAACTGTTTTGCTAGCTCATATGTTAAACCGAAATGAAGCTTCGAACATTTTTTAAAATAATCGCAAAGCTCCTTTTCTTGAACTGTTGTAAGAATTTGTTTGTTGGAATATTTCGTGCTGTTTTCTGTATTGATTGACTGTCCTTCACGTCTTTTCTTTAGTCGGAAAATTAAAGTGGTACGATTTATACCATATTTTTTAGCAGCACTGCTAATGGATTTTTGTTTCTTCAATATTTTCAATTGCCTCTTGGATGTTGGTTTCGTTAACATTGCGAGATGGATGTTTTTTTTATATATAGGTATTGGGCATTTTAACATTCTAATAAAGGATACAAAAAGTTTATTGTAAACTCCTTTTTTGAACTGATAAAGGAGGATTTGATACTGTCAATTGTTCATTCAACATTGGTGTCAAAACCTCCTTTCAGTTGACTTTTGGAAAATAATTTAAAAAAAAAAAAGAGTTGTTGCTCATTAAAATTTATAGTATAATATGATTTAAAAACAGATTTTACTTACTTACTTACTTACTTAAGGTGGCGCTACAGTCCTGTGTGAACTTGGGCCTCACCCAACAAACTTCTCCATATAGCTCGGGCCCTAGCTAGATGTCTCCAGTTTCGCGCTCCAAGTTGGGTGAGGTCACCTTCCACTCGTGCGCCCCACCTGATCCGCGGTCTTCCTTTACTGCGCTGTCCTGTGGGTGCGGATTCGAAGACTTTCCGGGCCGGAGCATTGGTTTCCATGCGCTCTACGTGACCCAGCCATCTTAGTCGTTGGACTTTTACTCTTCTGGCTAAGTCAACGTCGCTGTACAGTCCGTACAGTTCGTCGTTCCATCTTCTCCTCCACTCCCCTTCGATGCATACGGGACCGTAGATCACACGAAGAACTTTTCTCTCGAAGCGACCCAAGGTGCTTTCATCCGCTTTTGTCATGGTCCATGCTTCTGCACCGTAGAGCAGGACGAGGATGATAAGGGTCTTATATAGCAACACTTTGGTCCCTCGAGAGAGGACTTTACCACTCAATTGCTTTCTTAGTCCAAAAAAACAGCGGTTAGCAAAGAGTTATTCTGCGTTTGATCTCAGCGCTGGTGTTCTTTTCTGCGTTTACAGCGGAGTCTAGGTAGACGAAGTCCTTGACTACCTCAAAGTAACGTCTGTCGATTGTGACGTTTTGACCAAAACGTTGGTGTTGTATGTCCTTTCTAGACGACAGCATGTACTTTGTTTTGCCCTCATTAACCGTTAAACCCATTTTTGCCACCTCTGCCTCAATACTCACAAAAGCCCCATTGACATCACGCTGAGTTCTTCCGATTATGTCAATGTCATCAGCATATGCCAGTAATTGGACAGACTTTTGAAAGATAGTGCCTCTAGTGTTGACGTGTGAGCTCTGCACTATTCTTTCAAGCACGATGTTAAAAAAATCGCATGACAGCGCATCACCTTGTCTAAAACCTTTTTTGACATCAAAAGGTTCTGTTAAGTTGTTTCCAACCTTTATGGAGCAGCGTGAATTCTCCATGGTCATCCTGCATAAACGGACGAGTTTGGCAGGGATGCCAAAACTAGACATGGCTCTATACAGCTCGTCCCTGTAGATGGTGTCATATGCGGCCTTGAAATCGATGAAAAGATGGTGGGTCTCGATTTGGTGTTCTTGAGTTTTTCCAGGATCTGCCGTAATGTGAATATTTGATCAACTGTGGACTTTCCTGGTCTAAAACCACACTGATAAAGACCTATCAGGTTGTTGACGATGGGCCTTAGACGTGCACATATTACGGCAGAGAAGATTTTATAGGCTGTGTTAAGTAGACTGATTCCTCTATAGTTGGTGCAGTTTAGAGGGTCTCCTTTTTTCAGGATCGGGCAAACAATACTGAGGTTCCATTCATCGGGCATGCTTTCTTCCAACCATATCTTACAGATAAGTTCGTGCATGCTCCTTACCAACTTATCTCCAGCTGCTTTAAAGAGCTCGGCATTCAAGCCATTCGGTCCAGCGGCTTTATTAGACTTCAGCTTAGATATGGCAATCTTTAATCCGTCTAAGTCGGGAGGACGGGGTTGTTGGCTTTCGTCGTCTATGTTGAATGGATTATCCTGCCTTCCAGCGGAATTCAGTTCGTCGTCGCCGTTATACAGTCTGCAGAAGTGGTCCTTCCATATCCCCATCATTGACTGCGGTTTCTCCATGATGTTTCCACTTTCGTCCTTGCAGCCTTCGGTTCTAGGTTTATGTACCTGTGAATTTCGTTTCACCTGTTCATAAAACTTTCGAACTTCATTCCTGCTTTAAAACCTCTCAACATCTTCGACCGCACGCTTCTCATGCCCTCATAGAGCTCATGAGCAGCTCTCGTCTTTTTATGCAGCGCCGCTTTGCGTGCCTGTTGTTTGACTGCATTTGCCTGCCGACATTCCTCATCAAACCAGGGGTTCCTTGTTGGTGGCTGTTTGAAACCCAGCACATCAGAGGCGGCTTCTCTGATTGCATCTTGGCAATGTTGCCACTGGTTTTCGATACATTGTGTTGGCGGCAGAGAACTTCGAGAGAGCTTACTTGTAACTCGGTCTGAAAAGGATTTTGCGATCTCTGGCGGTTGTAGCCGTTCGACGTTGTACCTTCTCCCAGCACCTCCCTGTTTGGCCTTGGGTCTGGAAATCCGAACTGCTACAACGAGGTAGTGGTCCGAATCGATGTTAGCTCCTCGAAAAGTTCGTACATCCATAATGCTGGAAGCGTGTCTGACGTCGATCGCAATATGATCAATCTGGTTGACGGTAGATTGATCTGGAGAAGTCCAAGTTCCTTTGTGAATGTTGAGGTGTGGAAAACGCGTACTGGCTACCATGATGTTTCACCCCTCAGCAAAATCTATGAGCCTGAATCCATTGTCTGAAGTGTTGTCGTGTAGGCTGTTTTCCCGATTATTCCACCAAAGATGTCATATGTTTTGTCTAGGAGCTCGAAGAACATCATCCTCTTTTTGCCCGACCCATCCCATCGTATTTCCTGGATGGCGGTGATATCTACTTTATATCGGTCTAGGGCCTCCGCTAATTCTTCGGCCGCATGTGGTCTGTTAAGGGACCAACATTCTACGTGCATATCCGAAGTTCGTTGTCCTTTATTCGTTTGCGTTGGTTGTCAACAGTAAATCCGTCCGTATCCGAGGCTTGTTGGTGCTTCGCAACTATGAAAATTTTTACGCATGACCAATAAGTCACCCCGACGCACAGCCCCCAACCTGAAGGGCCAGATCCTAAGTATAACTCCAAGGATGGGGAGCCGGATAAAACCGCTCCTTATAGACCTGGGATCCGAATAAGTCGAAGAAGCCTTATAACTGTAGACGCCACCGTTTATTCCATCTCGGGAATTCCTCCGCTGCTGTCTGGATAAGGAGAGGTGCCTTAGTGGAAACACCTCTCCCCACCTCTCTCGTTTGCTGCCCCCAACAACTTTCCACTGGGGTAGGAACCCAATCTCCAGTTGAGGTACTAGGCACCCGATGTTCACCACGGGGAGGTGAGAGTAGGAGTTGATAGACAGAGATTGGTTTTGAGAAAAACTTTTAGACGCTTGTGTCCTCTTGAATGCACATGTCTACCATTTGAACATCAAAAAAAATCTACGTGTTGTATATTTCACCTTAAATAACTAAAACTGCTTACTACCGAAACTGCAATTAGTTTAGTTATCTCAAATATTACATCAACTGGACTCAAAAACAATTATTTTTTCTATTTCACACAACGGTCAGATCACAGTTATAATTTGTTGGTAGCTCAAATCAATCGTAACTATCTTCGTTTTTTTCATAGCTAAAGTGCTGCCAATGTCTACACTTTTTTAGAAAAGTCCTGATGTCAATTCCTCCCACATGTCAAATCCTCCTGACTTTTTTTTTTAAACAATGCATTTCAAGTTTTATTTAATTTATAAATCTGTTTTAATTTTTTTAATTTTGAAATTTCATATTACTGAACAGCTGACTGCCAAAAGCCAAACAAAATTCCGTTTCGTTTTACTGTTGGTGTTCCAACTTTTTACTTTTTCGATTACATCATTAAAAATTTTACTGATGAAACCAACAGCGCGAAGCTCGATGTTATGATCGAAAGAAAACAACATTTAATGACGTAAATTTACTGATTACTATAAACGCCCATCAATAAAACATTTCAGATTCCTCCTGTTTCAAATTTTGCTAATAGCTATAACTGTCCCCTAATGCTTAAGAGACATAATACAAAAATGTAGGGTTAAATCCGAAAAAGAAAATATTTTTGTATGTCTTAACGGTGTTTCTTCACCTTAATATTTAAAACATGTTCTATTGAGACTCCTACCTAACTGTAAACAAAATCAGAAGGAAGTTCGTACTGCTGTTATGGAAAGTCGACCCCATTTTTACCCTTTTTTCTTGTTGATTTTTTTTTTAGTTTTCATATAGGTTTTATTTTTTATAAAATACAACACTTTGCATAAGGAGGAACGCACTTTTTTGGACGAGTCCAAATTCAATTTTAAGGGTTGCGATGTTTTCCGTCGTGTTCTCACTTTCGCAGACCAGCAAAAGAGACACTAAATCCATGTTACACCAAAGAGATGTTTTTCACAGCATGGACTGGGACAGATTCACCAATGAATCGTTTTAAGTACCGTGACATTTAGCAAAATGTAATGTTTGTCACACGCTGGGGATCAGTTTCTGCAGAAATTGATATTTCAGCATAACAACGGAACAAAGCACACGTCCAATACGGTAAACCCTTAAATGCATGATTTTTTTATTTTCTAAAAAAAAAACTTTTGAAATGTTTCAAAAATCCTGTATGTGAAATAACGGGTTTATTTGGAAAAATATGGCTGTATAATTTTTGATACAATATGTATATAAGGATTCGTTGAGACCTATTTTAGAAGAAATTGCAAAAATGTGTGCTATTTTATTTATTAATTAAATTGATAATTTATATGAAATGAATTTATTAAAACAATCAACATTTTTTTTGGTAACATAAGTAAACCTTACATTTTTTACACATAATGCAACTCAAAAGCTTTAATCCTGGCATCATACATCGCATGCGGTTGCTCTGTCGTGTTTGCTTGTGACCAGTTTCATCATGTATCACATCCATTGACGGAACAACCTGCAACACATTCCTTCGCTTTGGGGCTAGTTCCTCCGAAAAACTACTGCTGGGCCGACACCTTGTTGGCTGATAGTGTGCCTTATATCTAAAATCGACAAGATTCAAAATTTCTTTCGGTCCTTTACCTTAATTGGACAAAACTTGCTTGTATAACACCCATGAGTTTATCGCAGCAAAGTCCAGGAGGTGATAGAAAAGTGTCAAGTACCATTTTCAACTTTTCATGTACGAATCCATCAAATCCAGCACGCCCATATGGGCCTTATATTCTATCACTATTTTTGGACATGGTATATTTTTTTTTCTCTTTTTAGTCTTGTTGTACCTTTCTATGCTTGAAACAGGATATGCACCAACATACGTTGACAAAAAGTTACTTGTTTGTTATCCTTCCAGCTCACGGTAGACATCTCGATACCTTCGTAACTTGTGACGTATTCTTTGTACGATCCTCTTGACACCGATTTTGCCATAACTCCTTGCTTCGTCGGGAGCTTACCTACAATTTTTTTCGAGGCGGTTTCTTTGCTCAGTCCCCAGACATAAAATTCCTTCGTTGGCCATGTAATGCATAAGTGGCAGGGAGCTGTAGAAATTGTCAAAATAAACAATGTGATTGACTTTTCTTTCTTTTGCCCGTGAAAGTTGTATCACAACATTTCCAACCGCTACAACGTCCATCTCATTTTCCAACATAGGATCATTGTCTTTTCCGGAATAAATGATGAACTTATAGGCATATCCCGTCAATGAACACAGCATATACAGTTTGAAACCCCATTTATGCGGTTTAAAGGGTAAATATTGTTTCACGAAATGACCCATTTTTGTTGCACACATTTTCTCATCAATAGAGAGTTGCTGATCCATGAGTACACTTCTATACCTTTCGTTGAGGTGGTCTACCACAGGACGAAGCTTATGGAGCCTGTCATGATTGGAGTCGTTTACTGGCCTGTCTTTGTCGTTGTGGTCGAAATGCAGAATTCGATTCACCGTCATAGTTTCTTTTATGCCCTGAAATCCATGTTTATTACTGCAATATGAACGAACACTTAAATAATGATAGACTGACATGAAAATCAAAATCCCCATGTACTTGCGCAATTCACAAGCTGTCACGCAATCAGGACGATCAGTTTGCTTCTGAACCAAAGATCTATTTGTTTCTCTGGCTATTTCATCGAACGGAGGTTCGAGTTCCATTATCTGTGATGGGAAGTCGTTGCAACAGTTAATTTTTATTTTTTCTTCATCAAGAAACACGAAGAGATAAAGTTTTGTCCAAATTGATAGACGCTGTTCAAAGTGGTACATTGTCGACCTTAACAGGTGATTAATTTATTCCGTATAAAAATAAGGGTAATGAATTATCGGTCGAATCCAATTGTTTATTATGGGGTTACCGTAGCATTATCCCTAACAAGTTAAAAAAACAAATTTTGTTGGATTTACATAAATCCCATTTAGGTATAGTCAAAACCAAGGCATTAGCCCGTTCATTCATTTGGTGGCCCAAGATCGATAGAGACATTGAAAATGCGTGGTCAAGAATTCACATTGATTATGCAGGACCAATTCACGGATATTATTTGTTAATAATTGTTGATTCTTTTTCAAAATGGATTGAGGTGTTTAAAACAAAAACGATTACATCGGCATGTACTATCAATTTTCTGAGAGAAACATTTTGTAGATACGGTTTACCCGATATAATTGTCAGTGACAACGGAAGGCAATTTACGTCAAATGAATTCGCGGAATTTATTAAAACAAATCATATCAAACATATTTTTACTGCACCTGGCCATCCGGCTACAAATGGCCAAGCAGAAAATTCCGTAAAAACAGTAAAAAAGTCACTCTTAGCCAACTTGGAAGACAAAAAACCAATCGATTTCGATTATTTTTTGATTACCGCATTAGTGTGCATTACACCACGGGAGTTTCTAAATCACAAGTCACAAGTCATGTTAAACCGAACATTAAAATCACGTTTTACATTGTTTAAACCACCTTTGGTAGGGAAAGCATTGTTGAAGCCCAAAAGAAAAATATATCGAATTTTCGAGGTAAAAGAGAAGTAGCATTTGAGATTGGTGATAAAGTATACATTCGTGACTATACCAATCCCAATAAGCCAAGCTGGACACCAGCGAAAATAAAAGAAAAAATTGGTCCTCGAAGTTATAGTTGCGTAATTACTCAAAACGGGAGAGAAATAAAAAGGTATTTGAATCAAATTCGTGAAATAAGCACAAGTCAAGATGTTACACCTGAATTGAGTACAGCGGCCATCAAACAGGAGACTCAGCAAACACGAGAACATACGAATTTAAGGAGAAGTACTTCCGATACAATAGATGTTCAGGCAGTGCCATCGAAAGGGGAAGAGGTAGTTAAACCAGTCAACGATGCACTTGATTCGAACGACGACGATTTAAACGAAAAAGTTATTGAAAAAACTCGCAACGTTCCATCATCAAGTCGACCAAAGTGAACGCACCCAACCTTATGTAGTTAACAAATAGCTGCCACTTATTAGTAAGTAAGAGAGAACAATGAATAAAGAATAGTATTATACCAGCAACCAAACAACGCACATCTCTTTTAATACACTTCATACACAAACGATTTTTTTTTTCCAAATAAGCCGTTAAATGTCAATGGGCTTAGGCACAGATCGACGAGAGCTACTTGGACCTGACCAACGGAACAATATGCTCTTGGTTTTCAGGGGCAGCCTCTTCATTTGCACATTCAAGTTCATGGTCACTTCATTCACGAGTCAACAACTCTCCAAGATCATCTTTATCTACGTCATCGTCATGCTCTGACAAATACCCATTTTCTAATTTCCTCAAATAATTGACGATATCCCAATCACTATCCGAAAGTATTTTTCGTGCCATTCTATAAAAAAGAAAACATTCATAACTTTGCCTAAAACATCTATGTAGTTCAAAACAAGTCCTTACTGCATGAAGTATCATTTTTGATACAGACACTAAAACACTTGTTTTTCATTTGAAAAATCAAAATCAATATAAAACTACCATGAATTTATATTATCAAAATAGGTACTAACCTTTATTGATTTTTTTTGGATAAATTCTTTCCACAAAATTAATTTATATAAAAAAAAGAAAGTTTTTAATTTCACTCTTTTGCCAAATTGCTGCCTACGAGTCAATGATAACGTATAAACTACTGATAACGGATCGATCATTGTTTTTTATATTCTAGTATCCCAAACAGCATAATAAGCAATTTATGTAATTGACTTTATGCCAGAGAGAAAAAACTAATTTAGTTTTTTTCTCTCTGCTTTTTGCCTCAAAGACGTACTAAAGTGATTAAAACCCAAGGGTTTGCTGACAAATAACAGCAATATTTTAGTAAGTAAGTCTAAAAATAATTAATATATGTTTTGAAAGTTTCTTTTGTTTCGACCAGTCTAATGTTGAACTAATTGTAATAATTGTGCTATATATTTTAATAAACCACTTAAGTTTGTAAAACATTAAATGTCTTGAACAAAAGTAAATATTTTTCAGAATAATTGCACTTCGAAGTCTAAGGAGGTTTTTGTATGAAATTTTATACTCGCAGTTTAAGGCAGCTGCTTGCCGAATTTACAATTGAAAATTTAGAATGAAACAACAACAACTAGTGTGTGCTACCACCAAGTTCATAGGCTGGAGTTATAGCTATTTCACGGGGACCAACCCGATCATCAGACTCCTTTAGTGGTGCTTAATCGCTTTTATGTTCAGTTTAGTTTTTGAAGAACTATCTCGTGTGAAATCTGTAAATCATCACTGCAAAAATTTAAAAATCTAACTCTAAAGTTGTTAAATGAATTAAAAACTTATAAGTGTAACAACTACTGCACTTTTGATCTATCTAATTGCAAAAACCTGATGAATTTTGTGATCATTTCTGTCACAGATTAAGTTATAAAGGGTGATTTTTTTGAGGTTAGGATTTTCATGCATTAGTATTTGACAGATCACGCGGGATTTCAGACATGGTGTCAAAGAGAAAGATGCTCAGTATGCTTTGACATTTCATCATAAATATAGACTTACTAACGAGCAACGCTTGCAAATCATTGAATTTTATTACCAAAATCAGTGTTCGGTTCGAAATGTGTTTCGCGCTTTACGTCCGATTTATGGTCTACATAATCGACCAAGTGAGCAAACAATTAATGCGATTGTGACCAAGTTTCGCACTCAGTTTACTTTATTGGACATTAAACCAACCACACGAATGCGTACAGTGCGTACAGAAGAGAATATTGCGTCTGTTTCTGAGAGTGTTGCTGAAGACCGTGAAATGTCGATTCGTCGCCGTTCGCAGCAATTGGGTTTGTGTTATTCGACCACATGGAAGATTTTACGCAAAGATCTTGGTGTAAAACCGTATAAAATACAGCTCGTGCAAGAACTGAAGCCGAACGATCTGCCACAACGTCGAATTTTCAGTGAATGGGCCCTAGAAAAGTTGGCAGAAAATCCGCTTTTTTATCGACAAATTTTGTTCAGCGATGAGGCTCATTTCTGGTTGAATGGCTACGTAAATAAGCAAAATTGCCGCATTTGGAGTGAAGAGCAACCAGAAGCCGTTCAAGAACTGCCCATGCATCCCGAAAAATGCACTGTTTGGTGTGGTTTGTACGCTGGTGGAATCATTGGACCGTATTTTTTCAAAGATGCTGCTGGACGCAACGTTACGGTGAATGGCGATCGCTATCGTTCAATGCTAACAAACTTTTTTTTGCCAAAAATGGAAGAACTGAACTTGGTTGACATGTGGTTTCAACAAGATGGCGCTACATGCCACACAGCTCGCGATTCTATGGCCATTTTGAGTTAAAACTTCGGAGAACAATTCATCTCAAGGAAGGGACCGGTAAGTTGGCCACCAAGATCATGCGATTTGACGCCTTTAGACTATTTTTTGTGGGGCTACGTCAAGTCTAAAGACTACACAAATAAGCCAGCAACCATTTCAGCTTTGGAAGACAACATTTCCGAAGAAATTCGGGCTATTCCGGCCGAAATGCTCGAAAAAGTTACCCAAAATTGGACTTTCCGAATGGACCACCTAAGACGCAGCCCCGGTCAACATTTAATTGAAATTATCTTCAAAAAGTAAATGTCATGGACCAAACGTTTCAAATAAAGAATCGATGAGATTTTGCAAATTTTATGCGTTTTTTTTTTTAAAAAGTTCCCAAGCTCTTAAAAATCACCGTTTATTAAAAAGAACTACACATCCAAATAAATAACAATTCTTTATCGAGTGATCTGGGTAGATCTGGGTTACGCGACGCAAATAAATAAAAAATAATGGTAAGTTGAATGAACCCTTATCTAGCGTAACCAAAAGCGCAATCCAGCATTGCTTAAGGCTAAGGCGACCTCAAGTTTCAAAACCTTCCACCCTCCCGCCGCACAGTGGGGAAACAGCGGAAAAAACCTATGTTTATCAAATTTGGATTTTAAGAAATTCAAAAACATTTTCGCAAAGCAAAAAGAATGGAGAATCCGAAAATAGATTTAAAAAAAAAAAAAAAAAAAATTGTAGCGGATATTTCCGATTAAAGTTGAAAAACAAGGAAATTTGGCAAAAATTAGAGTAGTTTTGAATTGCTTATTTTCTGAAAGTTTTGTACCTTTTAAAATGTTTTTTTTTTTGTAAATATGTTTGAAATAGAACAGGCAAATAAAATCAGAGGTTTTTTTTGAAATTTGAAATTGGATAGAATTTTTTTTTTACGAAAAACTGTTTTTTTAAAGGTTTTTTAAATTCAAATAATGTTTTGACTGTTAGCGCTGTTTGGCGCTGTAAGCAAATTAATTGCGTTTGAAAGTCTTGGGCCTCAGCTATTTTTTCCAAAAAAAATCACACCCGAAGACGTCCGAATTCGGATTTTATAGTCATTTGAATATAAAAAGTCAGCTTAATATAATGAGAGTTTCGCTGGTAGATAAAAAGAGTGCGTTTGATGATACAACGGTTTTTAAATATTTTTTGGAACGTTGAATCAGAATTCGAATTCTGATTCGAAACTTCTTTTCACTACCTACCCCAGACAAAAAAAATGTTCCAATTTTATGGTAAATGTGAAGGAATTTTAAACTTTTTTTTTGACAGGTGGAGAGCAAAGTGGGTTCGAGTCCCAGATAAGTAGGCAGTGTTGTATACATACATTATAAATGAACATACATATGTACATACATACATAAGTACAAAGATTGACCTTGAATTTACATCATTACTAATTTCAAAGTCAAGGTTTTGTTTTTGAGGAACCCCGTGTTAATTTTGGTGGAAGACCAATGAAAGACTTCGAAGAATGCTGCCATCGGAGCAAAAGAAGCAAGATAAGAAAACTTCAAGACAATGTGCCTCAAGCATTAATTGATGCAGCAGCATCATCATCACCGTCAACGTCATCTTCCCTTCGTACAAGAAGGTTACAGAAGCGAAAAAAAAATGCTACCCAAATAACTCCACAGCAAATGAAACATCTGCCTGTGTCCCACTGCATGATCTTTTAGATCACACCTGCAGTAGAATTTTAAAAACTTTGGATGAAAAATTAACCGTCAATCGACACCGACATCTTGTTCTCCAGACCAAATGGGGATGTGATGGAGCAAGTGGGCAAAGCAGATATATGCAAAATTATGGAGTTTCCGAGGAAGGTGTTTCTGATGAACACATATTTTTGACATCCCTTGTGCCTCTTAAGCTCGTCGAAGAAGAAAAGGAAGACATTTTATGGAAAAATCCGCGACCATCTTCAACCCGTTACTGCCGCGCGATTAGATTTTCATTTTCAAACGAGACTCCTGAAGAAGTCAGGAAGGAAAGAGATCGTGTTGAGAATGAAATTAAAAATCTTCGAGCCACAGAAATAGAGCATAATGGTTTTCGAACTAAAATAACACACGTATTATATTTTACAATGATAGACGGAAAAACTGTGCAAATTGTTACAAATACTTCTGCAAGTAGCAATTGTACAATTTGTGGTGCAAGGCCATCGGAAATGAACAACATTTCAAGTTTGCAGTTGAAGCAATGAAAAAAAACACAAAATACTTTTTCCAAAAAAAAGTATGTTTTTAAAATAAATTAAAATAATCTTTATATTTTTTTCAATGTTGGATTTTAGAAAAAACATGTTTTGGTCAAAAGCCATTTCCTCTTCTTGTGGGCGTGGCAGTGGGCGGTTATTTTTAGAGTTGATTTTACTTGCTTTAATCAATCTTCTCTGAAAATTTCATGAAAATCAATTCAGTGGTTCAGATTTTATGGAGTTTTTTCCGGTTCCCCATACAAGGTGCCCCACTGTGCGCCGCTCCTCTGGTAGGAGATTATCTGAAAGTGCATTTCTTTTAAAAACTAGTTTTGCAAAAAGTTTTCTTATGGACCATCCGCCTGCGCCTCCCGCTGTTGTTAACACACTTGTAAAGTCTGTTAGTGCAGATAATATCATGAGCAAAATTAACAAACCGGTTTTGGATGTCGCTGCTGACCTAACTCTAGATGTTGTTGACGTTGACAGCATTAACGATGTTGTACGAAATGATGATGTTTTTAATGAGAAAGCAAATAATAGCCTATGCTCTCAATCAGCTGTCATGGTGAACGTAGAAGAGGATGAAGGGGATAAACCATAAAGATGCTGATGTTATTTTTGGTTCTATGAAGAACATCACAAATGTAAGAAATTTTGAAAGTGGTATGCAAAATCACGATATTGCCGACACTTCTTCAATGGGAGACAGCTCCAATATGAATTTCAAAAAATTTAACTATTTTTTTTTTTTTAAATTCATTTTTATTAGTTCAATCTTAAACCTATCTTAAAGCTAGACAAAAATTCATAAAACTAGCCTAATTATCCATAACTTACAACTAACTTAATGGTCCCATACGGACACTCTAAGCTAAACTATAACACTAATTACTAATGCCTTTCGGCCTTAAGATCTATTTTACTTCAATTTAAACTTTATTTGTTTTGTTTTTATTAGAAAATTTTGAAAAAACTAATATCAATAACCTTTTTTTTTATTTATTTTTACTTACAAACTACTTAAAATAAGGTCCTTAAATAAAACTTAAAAACTAACTTAAACTACCTATTCTACCTATAAACTACTTAAAACTAGAACAACCACAGCAGCAAATCTAACTATCTAACATTTTTGTTTTTCATATTTCGTTTCCTTTTTTTTTTTTTTATATTTTTATTTTTTTTTTTAATGTTTTTTAATGTTTTTTTTTTTTTTTTTTTATTTTCTGTTTTTTTTTTTTTTTTTTAATTTTTTTTTTCGTGCCACCATGCCTATTCTACTTAAAACTAAACCCTAAAACTATAAAACAAGTATGTAAGCCGGCCAAGGCTTAAACCCCATCCCGACTACCCATTATCAAGTGCCGATTGAAGCCACCAAAACTGGTTCCCCTGCTTCACCCTATCAGTTCGGTCCCGTTCGGACACAGCCCTAGTGAACCGAAGGAGCTCTGCTCCGCCTTGTGCCATGACGTCCCGATTGTACAGGAGTCGCCTATCCACGGTTCTTCGTCTGACGTGGTAGATTAACGGAACTGCCAATCTATCCTGTATCAGACCGCATCTATCTAAAAAGAGGAATGCCTCTGGGGGAATGAAGCCGCTCAAGCGTGTACTCTCAAAATACTCGTCGTTCGGATAGAACGCCCCGAAAATTAAATTGTTGGTCGAAGACATAGCTCTTGCAATGTGACCTCGAACGAGTTTTATCACGAAATTGTCAATTCTGTTGATTCGAGCCCCGTTGTACAGGACCTCGTTGGAATAATAATGCACATAAGAAGATTCGGCTGTTCGATATAAGCCGGTACAGCGTCGTAAACACTGCCGCTCGAACACCCGAAACTTCTCCATCTGGGAAGGGGCAACGTTGAACCACACAGGACAACCATAAACGATCATTGGCCGTATGAGGGCCATGTAGCAAATTACCTTCACTCTGGGGTCAAGCCGACTGCTAAAAAACAGTCGTTTCGTCAGAGCGAAGGCTCCTCTGGCCCTGGTCAGAGCAGCATTTATATGTCTGTCGAAATATAAATACTGATCTAACCAGATAAAATTTAACTATAATTCAAGTTCAATTATCTCCAAACCATTGATTACTAGCAACATCATAAAAAAAACAATGTGAACGATGGAATAAGGAGAATAAAAAAAAATGACGAGATAATGGAAAGTGGAAAAAGTGAATTAAATACGGTGACTCCCACTGTGTGGCTCTAAGTTTAAAGTGGACACTGAACCAAATCAACTCATAAACCATATCTTGTCTGAGACTAAGATCCCATATCTCTTAATATTGGTTCAATGATATTACAGAATTCAGAACTTATGACAGCCCTGCTTGACTTAGATACAACCAAAAAAGAAGGTCCTGATGGGGTTCCACCAATTTTATTATTTAAACTTTTGCAGTTTGGTTAAAATCTTATTTAACTGGAAGGGTTCAAATTGATGATCGTTTTTCAGAACGGATCTTAGTGCCATCTGGGGTCCCTCAGGGCAGCCATTTAGGATCACTATTATTCCTATTATTTATCAATTATATTTCTGACATATTCAAAAATATATCATGTCTACTATTTGCGGATGATCTTAAACCGTATTGCACCACTAAATCCATTGAAGATTGTAATTTGTTGAATGATGATTTAAATAGATTAACTGATTGGTGTGACCGTATCAGTTCAACTTTATACTTCAATTACACTATTAACGATTAAGAACTAGAACGGGTGGTTCAGAAAAAATATCTAGGAGTTTTACTTGATACAAAACTTTCGTTCTTACTGCACAGATATTACATAATCAATAAATCCAATCAAATGTTTTAATTCGTTGGATAGATCAGTGCTTGAGTACTGCAGTACGGTTTGGAATCCAACTTATAAAAACTCGTGTGAGCGAATCGAAAAAGTACAAAGGAAATTTACAAGATATGATTTTTTAAATAAAATTGGGGAATGAACTGCACCTTATAAAAACAGGTGCCAGTTATTTGGAATACAATGTCTGGAAAGTCGCCCTACATACTCTGGAATAATGTTTATCAAGGACATAGTCTCATACCATATTAAATGTCCTCCATTACTTTCTTCAATATGTACATATACGCATTCCTAGAAGTAATTCTCGTGATTTCATTTTGTTTTATGGGCTTTTTCATATAACGAACTATGGTCGTAATGAACCAATCTGTCGTTGCATCAGGGAAGCTTATTTGGTTTGCAACAGATTAGACTCTTTTGGTAGTTGCAATAGAGATATTTTTAAGCTATATGTATCTAAAATATTAAATCTGCTTTAATTTAAATAATGAAATTTTATAAATATTTATATGTAATTTAAAATGATAATTTTATTTTATTTCTAGTTTAATTGTTAAGAACAAATGTATTAGTCTGTAAGGGAAGATGTTCTCTGTTGATGAAATAAATAAATAAATATATAAATAAAAAAAGTGTGGTCAACTTAATGTTTAACCTCTAATAGCTATTCACAAAAACTATATCAACCCTTTGGCTTAAGTATGAGATTTTTTACGAAATGTCTTTCTTACCTAAATGTTTTAAATTCTGGTTTCTTTGATCTTAACGAAAAGAAATAATTTTATAAATAAAAATCATTGTTTATTAAAATTTAATTCTGTTTTTATTTTTCTAATTTTTTTTCTTTTCTAATAATAATAATCATTTATATTTTATCATATTTTGTTTTATTTCTACATCTATTAAAGTATAGTAATTTTTAATTGTATCACAATGCAAATGCTAATTAGTTTCACATTTGTACATTAAACATTAATCTTACTTATTTTAATACAATAATAATTGTTTTATCCATGTTGCTCATGATGGTTTCATTGTGCTTATGTCAAATATTACATTACATTATTTTTATTTTATATATTTACACTGCAGGCATGAAAAAAAATAACACTAAGTTATTTTATAAATTATATTTAAACTATATAAAAAAAATAAAATTAATAATATTCATGGATTTGTTTTTTTTTTGTTTTTGTTTTGTTTATTCATTCAATGACAAGTACTGATGCGCAATACGAATCCAAAATATTGTTTTTTTTTTAGTTTTGAAGATGTTTCATGTTAATTTTGTGTTGTTTTGTACTTTTACGCATGTCACCTCATACAGCAATGAGTATTGGTGTGTTTAGAGTTTCCAGGCGTGGATTAAGTGTGATGAATCACGCACTTTTTGAATATATTTGTTTTTGTTTTGTTCTCGAAACGTTTAGAGGTGTATTATCACTTGAGAGTGTTCAAGATTCAAAGAGAATTGTCATCATTGCCATTAACGCAATGCCAAAAATCAAGGCAAGAATTTGTTTGATTGATTCCTTAATATCTTCTTCTTTGACCAGGTCAGGTAATACTGTGACTAAAGCAATGTGCAGAAAACCACCTGCCGTGAATGGCATGATCCAAGACGTTCTCGCCTCTGAAAATAGAAACAAACAAACGCACTTTAATAAAATAAATATAATACTGAATCATTGCTGTTTGAAACAATCGAAAAAGACTGATAATTTGGTTATCATGTCCTAAATAGTGATTTCATTTGAAATTCTTGAAATTGAACACAAAAGATTATAAAAACTATACCACAACTCACCCATTGCCGATGTAACACCCGATCCTCCAATTGCTACTAACGCTCCCATCAAACCAGCACCAGCTGTCAATAATTGAGCTCTTGCAGCATCCCACCGATTAAAGCCTGATTTCAACAGAATAGCAAAATCTCCTACCTCATGAGGAATTTCATGTACTGCAAAGCAAAAGAAAATTAAACTGACTCTAGAATTCAAATAAATTATTATCTTACATAGAATGGCAAAAGTGGCCAGCACTCCATGTCTAAACGAAACCAAAAACGATCCAGCCACAGCCAAGCCATGAGTAAAATTATCAATCGAATTTGCCAATAAATTCAAATAACCAGCAACTTTTTTCGTTGGTTCTTTATTTTTCTGCTCTCGCTGACGAAGAAAACATCCATTTGGCACATCTTCGATATCACACGATCCTGTGCAATCACCAGATGTTTGTCCTTCTATAAATTTACCACCGTTCTTGCGTAGCAAACAATTTGCAATTTCAACACATTTCGGTTGTGGATTTGAGTCATCAGCATTCGCATAGCCAGAAAATATTTTCTCGACTATGGTGAAGATTAAGATACCCGAGAGCACCCAGAGGCCACTACGCATTGATGGATGACCAGATTCTGAAAATTAGAAGTTTTGTTTGTTTTAAACTTTTTGTGCCTTGTTTATGTTTGGAAATGAGAACTTACGTGAAGAAGTATCGCTTTCCCAAGCTTCAGGCAGTAGGTGAAGGAATACATCACCCAATAAACCACCTACAGCAAAACTCAGCAGTACTTTAAGAAACTTTGATTCAGCAGCTGTTGAGATAAAATTAAGAGAAACGTTGAAAGATTAACACATTTTTTAGTAGATAAGTTAAAAGGATAACTAAATAAGTCTACAGAAAGTCTAATTTTCACTAACACACTCGTTGTTAAGACCTGTAGCAGAATTTTTATAAGTGTCACTATAATGCGTATATTGACGTACGAATGTTTCGTACAGTGGCCAAAAAGTTAAAAGAATGACATCTACATGTACATTAAGCACCATAAGGACTATATTAACCGTATAGAAATATGTATTCCCCTCGGTTAGCCCCTAATACAGTGTAATAGCTGAAAATCCCTAATAAGGAAGAATGAAAGGAAAACAGGGTACTTAAAACAAATTATGTATCGGTGTTTACGGACGGGTCCTAAACGGAGGAGGGGTCATGGTATTTTTTCATATAATCCTCCCCTAGAAAGATCAATAAAGCTGCCAGACTACTGCAGTATCTTTCAAGCAGAAGTACTCGCAGTCTCTGAAGCGGCTGAAAACCGTTCTTCCCACAATTTGGTAAATGAAAACTTAGCTCAGTTATCCTTTTTGGTAGGTATCCTAAGGGGTCACAACTCATTGGATACCTAAATGAGCAGAATGGGTATAACATTATCTAATTTATGTAGAGGATGCGAAGACGAGGAGATGGAGGAGGACATCTTCCACTTTCTCGGCGAATGTCAAAGCGTAACAAACGAAGAATTATGATTCTAGGAAAACACTTTTTCGACGACATGTTCGACGTCTCATTCTAGCGATATAAAACATTTTGATATTCACATTTTCAAGGAGGCGCCCTTTACTTAAATCCTATGGTCCACAATGATCCGAGTGAGATGTTGCATCATCCCGTCAAACATAGCCTAGTGCAGTAATGAGCAGATATCAAGGGAATTGTAATAAATGAAAAAGTAGGCACTGCCTTATCCAAGACAAACGGTAGATATTATTTTTATTTTCTAAAGAAAATAAATGGGAACATTAACTAAATCTTTTGCGGAACCGTAAGCAGGGAGATATTCAGATCTTGAAGATCCCTGGATTTCGGGAATGCTAAAATAACAACTTAATACGCTTCAATTTTTTCTATTGATTGGTATCACAACACATGAATACAATTTGTATAAACTAATCTGATTATGTAGAAGGTGTGGAGACCAAAAGACGAGGTTTAGGAAAAAGAATTGGAAGGCTCCTTAGTAAAAATCCACAATTGAACTACATGCGCAGATCTTCTAGGGGTATTGATACCAGTCCCCCAACAAGTTCAGATATAAGTAATGCGATCATCTTCTAAAGAAAACCAAACCAGCTAGACTTGATGATATTCACGCAGAATTCCTAAAAGCAGACCCTGAGGCAGCTTCCCGTATTTTGCTTAAACTCGTGCAGACTGTCTGGGAGAGTGAAACTTATCCAAGGGACTGGAAGGATGGAGTTATTGTAAAGTTACCAAAGAAAGAAGACCTCAAAAACTGTAATAACTGGCGTGTATCACAGTTCTGTCCGTTTTTCCGAAGTTAATGGCAACTTTTATTTTCGAAAGGATTAAGTCCAGGATCGAGGCTACCCTCAATATTCAGCAAGAGGGGTTTCGCAGTGGCCGATCGTGCGTCGACCACATTAACACCTTGCGAATCATACTCGAACAATCATCTGAGTACCAGTCACTACTGTACCTAAAGTTTGTAGGTTTTGAGAAGGCGTTTGATCGGGCCAATCGTGAATGCATCTGGAGATCGCTTATTGCGCGAGGAATCCCTGAGAAAATTGTCGCTGTTATTAAAGAATCGTACAACAAAGCAAAGTTTTGTGTTGCACAATGGACAGCTTTCTGACTCCTTCGATGTACGTCAAGGAGTGAGACAAGGATATGTCCTGTCACCAATTCTGTTTTTGCTGGCGATTGACGATGTGATGACTGCCACGGTGGGTACAAATGAAAGACACGGTATCCAATGGAGTCTGTTTGACAAGCTTAGCCACATAGATTATGCTGACGATATATGTCTCATGGCTAACAACACGGCAGGCTTAAATCAGATGTGTCATTCACTGCATTAAATGGAGAAGTGGCTGACTTAAGGTTTAACACAAATAAGGCCAAAGTAATGACCACGAGCCAAAGCACACAAGTTATTCTAAGGCAGGGGACCATAGAGAAAGTTGAGCAGTTTAATTATCTGGGAAGTTTTATAGCTCTCGATGGCGGAACGGAACTGGATGTTAATAGTAGAATAAAGAAAGCCTGTAGTGCATTTGGAATCCTTTGTCCTGTGTGGAACTCTAGCAAAATATCGCTACGCACCAAGTTGAAACTCTTCGAATCCAACGTCAAATCAGTGCTGCTATATGCATCTGAAACATGGAAATGCTCTGCCAACATCTCGAGCAGACTACAAGCCTTCGTTAACCGTTGTCTGCGCTCTATTCTGAAGATCTGGTGGCCGAAAACCATTTCTAACGTTGAGCTGTGGAATAAGAACGGACAGAAAAAATTGGACGTAGACATCATGCAACGGAAATGGCGTCCAATGGAATCCCCAGGGAAATAGATGCGTTGGAAGACCAAAGACAACTTGGAGGTCATCAGTTTTGAAGGAGGCTCGGTCTCAAGGTATTCAATCGTGGCCACAGCTGAGGTCAGTTGCGGTGAATCGGGATAGGTGATAGCCTGCCCTATGCTCCAGGAGGAGTTAGAGCGCTGCTGTACTTGCAGCCGGACAACATATATATATTAGTAAAAATAGGTGCAAAAACTCTCCTGATAGACTCCGAACACTATCGTGGAAAAGTGACTACCAAAAAATCAAAAATTATGAGGTGAAAAAGGATTAAAATATGAAATACTCTAAAAAGCTAGACATGTAAGATCATAACATGGGATTTATAACCAAAAGCGTCTCAAGGACTACAAAGACAACCTTAGAATAGTCATAATCCTACTCAATGGCTACGTTAAACTGAATCGACACCTTAACATTATTGGCGTATGAATGAATAAATAGATTAATATTGTTCTACAAATTTGTTCTTTTAAGCCTAAGCATTTGTAGTGTTTTAAGAGAGGATACTTCTATTTGTTCTTTTAGGTTGGTGTAGACCAAGACGCTTGTAGCTTTGGGTGCGAAACTCTATGGCTTAAGATGCTAAGAGGAGACCTCTTATTAATTTTAGACCGTTACAACTAAGAGTAGTCGTTTTAGTTGTTGTTCCCAATTAGCCGGGGTTAAACTATACAAAGACGTCTCATATAAATTGACTAAACTATGTAGGATGAAAGAAGGAAACATTTTTAAGTGGTACCCCATATAACTTTGTTTCTAAAAGAGGTAAACAAAGATAAAGTACTATAAAATTAAAGGAAGAATCTAGTTCTAGAAGAGAGCATAATAAATCACTAGGTCACAGATCACTTAAATCTTTCATTCATAAGTCGAAATATCGGTCACCTGTAATCTCGCTTTATGATTTAGTAAGATATGCTAAGCCACGACTAAATAAACAAAACTATCGAGCCGTTTCCGCCCAACAATTATTAGCGGAAACTTTTGAGACAGAGTCGCTAACGATTAAATCTGTTTACATTTTTTCCTGATCACAATCATGTATGTATTATTTTTAACTAAGTTCCTAAATCAAAAATCTATAGATATGAAGGTGATAAAGAATGTAGTTCTAATATTTATGTATGCTCTCATAATAAAAAGCTATCATGAAACCTATAAAATCTCAGTTTCAATAATTACGTGTGCAAATTATGATAACAACACGGCCATTAACATAGAACTTGGTGCCATATTTGAACTGGTAGACATCTTTCCCTGCTGATGTTTTTTTTTTTGATTGTTTTTGTCGTGTGACTAACAAGAAAATAATTAATAATAGAAATTTTAATCTATATACGAGTAGTTAACAATGATATCAGTCCACATAAAACGATAATAATTCAGGGGTATGTACGATGGTAAGGAACTTGATGATGATGAAAACTCAGAAAACAAGGAATTTGTATATAATTATTTACATTTATCATTATCAAGAAAAATATACTTACGGTCTTTGTAGTCGCCTTTCTTTTCTTTTGATTCATCCTGTGATGGTATAATGATCAATGGTAATATTCCAGCTAAGCCAATTACAACAGATCCCAGCAATGAGAAGACCCATGGTGTATATTCGAATGACTTAACAAAGTCTGGCATATATGAGTTTACCAATTGTGTGTATAAATACACAATTTGGTCATCGAGGAAACTTGTTGAGTTATTCATTTTTTTTGTTAGATTAAATTGTAAATTGTTTATTAATGCACCTCGATTTAGATTTATTACTATCACAATAAAATAAATATTTGTAATTAAAAGAAATGGAAGTTTTAAAACAGAGTTTTTATGATATCCTTGTCATGATATATCTCATAAAATCTCGCTTTGCAGAACCTATGAAGTATTTGGTGTTTGATGAAGCTTAACTTTCTTCAGCGGTCTGTAAAGAAAAGAAAAGTAAAAATAAATTAGTTACATATATTCAAAAATAAAATTCTAGAAAAGAGTTAAAGTGGTATCGATTCATATACAGACAAATTCAGCCTGGAACAAGTACTTGATCTATGAGCGAGGTCTACGACCTGGTGCGGAAGTTCAAATAATCCTTCCGTAACTTGACACCGCATACACCAAGCTCAACAAATTGTAGGAAAAAGGGAAATCTTATTACCGGCATACTGGACTTATGAGAAGTGTACTTTAATGACTTAATAAAAATAGGCGCCACCACTTCAAGAGAAGTAGATTTTTTATGAAGACGGGGTTTTCTATAACATATTTTTTTTTTGGTTAGTCACGGTTTTTCTTTTTTACTTTATAAGATTCATAACCATTTAAGTATGTTATCTTAAATAAAACCCCCTTTTCGATAAAATTATTTTCTTGGTTCATATAATATCCTTCCTCTTATGACGAGAATACATTTATTATTATTTCTTAAAAAATATATATCAAGAAAAAAAGTTCCAAATGAAAAACAATCAAATATTTTTACAATTATATAATTTATCATTATTTCCAACAATGTATTCTTATCTAATTTTTCTCTGCCTCACTCAATAGCTCAAACGTCTGAAGTTAATGCACTTCAAAAAAAAGGTAGATATTTATTACTTTGTATTTATCATACATTAATAATATTTTTAAATTAATATGTGATGATTCTGACCCAATTCGAAGGTTACTTATCATTCCAGAAGTTGTGTCTTTCGATCATAAGGAATCTTGGTTATGGCTTCGAAAACTTAGTCTTCTTCAACAAGTCCTTCTGTCTACCCAAATTGCAAGTCGAAGTCATCCAGTCGCAAATCCTAATGCGTTGGGTTTCCCATTCAATACACCCTGAGCACTGCCATAAGAGCTAAGAGATCAAACAAATAAATTATCCAGCTCAACAGTTCATTGAGGGCCTAGTGACTTACAACTGTCAACCATTCCTATGTGCGAGTAATGTCAGGGATGCAGCGACGTAAATCCGAACAGCTTATTTGAGAAAGCACTTTGCACGACAAGAATTACTCTTTGATGATTTGTCAATTCCTCGCAAGAGGCACTGGCAGGGATGGTAAGACCTCTAGCATGACAGTTCTACGTCCTTTCCACGATTATATGAACAGAATATGTACTTTTTCATAAGATTAAAAGCCTAAAAGATATCTCTTCATACTTTGCCATGATATTTAAGATAAGAACTGAAGTACGCCAAGTTCATGTGAAATTCACTCACTCAAAGTTATCATATTTAGATATCACTATCACTCTTATCTCACATAAAACTTCAATCTGAATCTTTTATCCAAGCCGTACAACAAAACAAAACAGAAAAGGAATTCTGAACTGTGTGCATTATTATTATTATTATAATTGCTATTTGTAGAAGAATTAAAATTCTAAAGTGATCAATATTAATAACGTCAAAACGTGACCAATAAAACGTTGAAGATAATAATTATATTATATTGTTTCACACTCTGGGCAGGCATAATCTATGCGTTCTCGAATTACTTCTTTTTTTTATTGACGTTTTGAGTAAAAATCAAATAAATTAGCGGCACTCACGTACATTAGATAAACAATGCATTTCAAGTGGTAGATTTAATAATATATACTAGAACATTATTAGTAATTAATTATAAAATTATATTGCACATACTAATATTTACAATACAAGTAATTTTCGTTTGCTTTCTTGAACCCACACGCATTTCCACTTCAATGTCAATTTTGTTTTATTTTGTATTATAAAGTCTCCGTCATAATCAGGAGCTAAAGATTTGATTTTCACTTTGCGATAATGAAAGCAGCCTAATATACCTGCTGGGTACCAAGCCACAGTGACGTGCCTGGGAACGAAAGAGCTGATGAGCTGGCGAAAATAGGTTAAACACTGGAGCAATCCTGTATAGTCTCGAGTATAAACACAACATCCTGTGAACTAAAACAAGTCATTGGTAACAAGGTACATTCAGGCACCAAGTAGAGATGGGAAAGCATTGAAGCCAGTGCACCGGCCTGGAAATTATGACCAAAAGAAGACAAAACTATAACCCGTTCGATTATGTACCTAGGCAAGAAATAATCTTTATGACTACTTGTGAGCACAATAACAGGTCGCAAACTTTTGGAGTACCATAAGAACAAAATGCGGCTTCCACCGATGATATGTAAAAAGGCTGCAGTGATCAAGAAGAGCAAAACGATACAGGCCACATCGTTTGCAACTGTCCAGCAGACACTTTTTCGATAATCTTGAAGAACTCGAAGAAATTCCAGGAAACAACCTATTAGGCTCTATCAAATACTCTAAATAGCTGGAGCACTACAATCCAAAGATGCCATAGGTTTATATTTCATTTTTAGGGAAGTTCAATACTTGAGGATAACATAATGTCTCTACACTGATCTAAGTGAGTCGAGAACTTCATCAATCACCTGCCCATTTATCTAAATTAGGCTTAAGGGAACAACGATATGCAAAACAGAGCCGTGCTTCACCACGATCATCACCTTCGGAACGGTATAAAATAAAGACACTCAAAGAATCCCGGATTCATCGGGTTCAATAAAGAACACTTGATAAACGCCATTATAGCCGAATGTAAGAATCCAAGTAAATGTGTTAAGATAAAAGAAGTCGATGGTGCATCCAACAATGTATTACGACATTTATCTCAATCCCCTCTCGAAAAATGGGAGAGGGCGAATCCAATTCCTTAAATCTTCTGGTCTTCTTAGTATCAGTGAAGTATTTGAAAAGGTTGTCCAAATGGGCAACGGGTGCTTGTCTGATTTTCTTGTAGAAAACCTTCGACACCGTAAGCAAGTAAGTTTATCACATTTTTATACATATGCTCGATTTTAGAAAGTTTCTGGTGAAAAGTGTCAATGTAATTTTTACCACAATATTATTAACTTACTATTCTCATAAGAAAATATAAGCTTCTATGGTGATCGATAAATTATGAACTTATGAACTATTCGGAACTTTTAAAGCTTTTTTTGAAAGTTTTACAATATTTTTGATTTTAGAGAATACTTGATGAACTTTTTTTTAATAAAACCGTAAATAACCGATACAATTAAAAAAAAAAAATATTATTACTAAAAGTCTTAGACTGTCTAAGCCTTAAAAATTATTTTGGAAATATATTAATTTTGAAAAGCTTAGGATACAAAAGTGGGAGAGCTAATTTTGCCCTCACTGACGTTTGCATAGCAACTGATTTCTTGTAATAAAATTGTCCCTGATTAGAGCGCCACCTACCTAACTGGAGACTGAAACATTTCTTATAAAAATTCTACATTACGTAATGTGCCAGTTTTTATGATTGTTTAAAAACTGTATCGAAGTTTATCAAATCTAATCACAGCTTATTTATAAAATGTTGATATATAGTTGCTATGTATGAAGTTAGATTGTTGTTGTTTTCATAAGAGCTTTACAGCTTTTTGAAATTGAACATTTGTGATTCTGTACTTTGTTTTTGATGGTTTTTTTAATTTAATTTGTTTGTATATTTATTACATATTTTATTTTGTTTTATCTATAAGGCTAAGGTATTTTAAGCAATGACTTAAAAATCACTTTTAAAATAAAGCTTTCAAAAGTTAATTTGCCAAAATCACAATCATCAATAGGTATTTTTTGACAGTATTAGAACTTTCATAATCAGAATTGTATATTAATGTCCGTTTAGTTGTTATTTTATCACTAAGGCTTAGTTATGTATACGTTACGTAAATTTGCCGAAAGCTTTTCAAAAATTATATCATTAACAAACAACAGTAATTTTTGGTTACTATGGCAACACTTCAAAAAGCTTTCACTGACTCTTTCAGGTAAATTTTTAGAATTTTTGTATTTCATAAAAATGTAAAATTGATTAAAATTTGATCAAAATCAAAAGAAAACCAAACTTTGCACCTTATACGAAAAAAATTAGAAGTAGATTTAAGGTAACTATTCTAAAATTTAAATATTTTTAAAAAAATAAAAACAAGCTTTTTTTATTTTTAAAATATTTTTTAAAGACCGAAATTGACGATTTCAGAATGTTTAAAATTTAATATCACATTTTTTTAATATTTTGAAACTGGTTTAAAAAAAGATAAATTAAATATAAAAAGCTTGCATCAAACACAAAGCTTTTGCGGCACTATTTAAGAGATCGCATATGATATTTCAATATTTTATCTAAAATACATTTCCAACGTCTTTTCTTATAGTTTAACATGACGTTTAAGTCAATTTGGAATCACAGGCAAATTTAATAAACTTGAACTGCACTTTGAAACACCGGCCGTAACTGCAGCAGGAAATGAGAGTGAAAAACAATGTAGATTTCTCTTTGATTATACCTTTTTCGTTTTCCAGCAACAACTTGCAACAAATTGTTGCATAAAACAAAAGAAATGCAAAATATAAAAATTAAGAAAGAAAAGAAGAAAAACACATAAGTAATTTTACTTGGAACAACTTCCTCAATGGATGGCTAAACACTGACTGTGAAAGTCAAACCTTTTCAATCCGATACCAGCTGGTGGTGTTTTTGTTTTTATTTTTATTTTGTGTGTTCCCAACGACTGATGCCTTTTTGACGTACCTTATCAAAAACGTATGCTTATGTTTTTGAATGATAAGATTAATAATAGTGTCTCCCACAATAATTTTATATAGACAGACGAAAAAAACCACAAATTTCGGTAATCTTTTGCTATACTTTGGAGAATGATGTTTACTTAAAATTCTTTTCTATTCTTAGACACATTCAATCCTTTTTTGACTGTTTAAATTATGATGAATATGATTTTAAGCCGGTTGTCCTTCTTCTTGGGGCATGGCATTGAACCCCTAGTAACTAGATAGATAGACTGTCTATCTGACAGTGCAAATTAAATTATATAATAAAACAACAAAACAAAACCAGTGATAGATAATAGCTGAGGGCTTGAAATGGTTGCACACGTTACAAGTGGCCACTCAAAAGTCATTAAGATTTAAGACTAAATTCAATTGATTTATGATAAGCTTGTTTAATAGTTAGTTGTTTTGAATATTTAAAGTAGATATCATCTTAGTATGTGAATTGCAAGAGCATATGAGATCATTAACCCTTTGTTGATAATGTTTTGCATAAATATATTAAGTTTAAAAAAAATAAAAGTGAACCGGTTCGTAAACTAGATTATACAGAAACTTTAAATAAAGCGGAGTCATTCTTAATACATTTTGAACTTATGCTCCACAGATTTAAAAAAATAAATGATTTAATATAGTATTGATTTAACATATATGTAAAAACCATTTTTTAAAGAATAATTCAGAACGTTTACGTTTGACAGTGCCAAACTCTTTAAAAAATATCAAATTCAAATTATGACATTCGACTTGGTGTTTGTTGATTCTCGAGAGGAATTGAAAAATACTTTAAAATACATATCTAGTTCTTTTCATGACAATGTGCTTCTAAAATAGGTTTGATTTTAGGGACCCTCCGAAAATACTTTTAATCCCAAACAGCAATGGTGTGATTTTGAAAACTACAAGACCGTGTTGCTTTACGAACTGATCCATAAACATTTTCGAGAGCTGAGTTTAACATTTACGGTCTGTTCCTTATTACAAACTGTGGGGACCACTTTTAAAAAAATTTCTTATGTAAAATCACAAATTAAGCAACGATGGGCAAAGGCAAATAAATACCAAGATATTTTCCTGAAAATAAACCAATCATGGTTAGAGGGAACATTCGAGATTCCCATTAAATCAGTCTTTTGGAGAACTAAGTGAGCGTAGTAAAAGAAAAACGGAAGAAATAAGGGCCTCCGTACCGTAGGTGATGAAGTTAAACTACATCTGTGTTGCAGACAACAGGACATAGGACCGCCTCGAAAATGCTTAAAGATATTACGATCTCACCAACAAGGGCTAGAAAATATAGAAAAGCCTACAGTAGAGTTACCAACAACGATGAAGTACCTTAATTGACTCCTCTGCAAGCACTTAAAATGTTTGTTGAAGCTCGTCTTACGAGACGACAGTATGAGATAGTAAGAGCAACAACTCCAAAATATTTCCCTTGCTCTGATCTTGTTTTGAAAGCCAAACAAGAGTGCTATCCACCGAAAGAATTCCTAAGTAATCTACAGTGCCTAATCGATCTAACCGTAACACGATTATCAAAATACCTAGAAGATGTGATAATCCGGCTTAACGAGCAGGAAAGGAAGTAGTTAATGATAATCTGCAAATCGGGTTGTGACGGTTCTCAGCAATACAAATTTAAACAAAGTTACGATAATGAGACTGATTCCGATTCCAACATTTGTATGAGTTCCTTTGTGCCTTTGCGCATTGTTTGTGGAAAAGAAGGCAGTAAA
The DNA here is from genome assembly GCF_945859685.1 of Eupeodes corollae. NCBI lineage: Eukaryota > Metazoa > Arthropoda > Insecta > Diptera > Syrphidae > Eupeodes > Eupeodes corollae. The sequence continues at coordinate 26,129,728 of NC_079147.1, forward strand.
ATCGTTTGGCAGAGTCCAACTCCTTCTTCGTCAAGGTTTTGTCGTCCTATTTGTAAAAGAAAGAACGGTCCATTAAGTCCATTAAGCAACTAAACAAAACAGTAGTTACGTTGAATGAAGAGAAGTTTTCGTTCGGGCACCAATTCAAAATGAGTATAATTGACGGAAAGGTGTGCAACGCAGCCACAGACACAAAGTCAACATCCCAGTGCCACATCTGTGGAGCTTCTTCGAAAACCTTAAATGACCTATCGAAGAAAAATAGTGTAAACCCTCAAGCTTTGGAATTCGGCTTGTCAGTACTACACCCCCGGAAATTTTCGAAAGCTTTATACACCTTTCGTATAAACTGCCAGTAAAAAAATACAGGGAACGAAAAACGAACGAACGAAGCCCAAAAGAAGTTGGAAATTCAGGAGAGGTTTCGAAATGAAACCGGTTTGCTCATTGACATGCCAAAGGCCAAATTTGGCAGCACTAATGATGGCAACACAAGCCGTAGGTTTTTTGAAAACCCCGAATTGGCTTCAGACATCACAGGTATTAACTTTGAATTGATTTACAGATTCAAGATTATTTTAAAAACTATAAAATTGATGATGAAAAATGTGATAAGTATGCATGTTGGGATATGATATATCCCCGCTGGTTGCTTAATGATTACGATGAAATAAAAGAATCGTTGTGGTAGTTTTAACAATTTTTATTTCTTAGGTAGGTCTTACTCTGTTGAAGGTTGAATCAAGAAGAAGGATACAGAAAAAGAAATATAGAGATGTGGCTTCCGATTTAAACAAATTAATTTGGTATAATGAAAGAGACATCTACACTTCAAAATATAATCATGTACAAGAGTTTTCTTAAGCTCTGTTTAGATTATTATTCTGATCTGAACATTACCGGCCGCCTTGCAGCAACGGCTGTAAGATATATACAATTCATCAAAAGTTTAAACAAAATTCAAAATAAAAATTAAATAAAGAGAAAAAAAATGTTCGGAAGTACCCCTTACTAATTATAATAAATGATTATCTAAAATTACAATTATTATAAGTTTTGAATAGTACACAATTTTTTGTAATATAATTAAATATAACATAAAGACAATATAAGGAGGCTAGCGATATTCAAAATCAGTGCAATATACAAATTCTCCAATTATAATATGTTACGCGAAATTGATTGAAGTCTTTTAAGATGGTAGTAATACACAAAGTTTCACTATTGGACGGGTTATAACTCCATTCTGAGTTCTTATATCCACGACACGTACTCGACTATCTGATCCCTGATGGACCTTAACTACTCGACCTAAACGCCATTCATTTGGGGGAAGATTTTCATCTCTTATGACAACTAGATCATCGATTGTTATATTTCTGTTGGGAAATTTCCACTTATATCTTTTGTTCATTTCCTTTAAATATTCGTTTTTCCATCGTTGACAGAATTGTTGATGCAAAACTTGAACCTTTTCCCATCGTTTAACACAGCTTAGGGAGCTTTCATCTGAAGCAGGTTCTAGAGGAGTTAATAGAGGTCCTCCTCTGAGGAAATGACCTGGAGTTAATGGAGGAATGTCGGTTGCATTTTCTGATATGGAGGAGATGGGCCTGGAGTTTAAGCAAGCTTCAATTCTGGTAAGAAGAGTCGAAAACTCTTCAAAAGTAAGCTTATTAGTACCTGCAACTTTCCTAAAGTGAAGCTTGAAGCTTTTTACCCCAGCCTCCCATAAACCCCCCATATGAGGTGCACCGGGGGGAATGAATTTCCATTCAAGATTTCTATTTTTATATTGCCGTGAAACTTCTGGAGAAAGAGAAGTAATGAATTTCTTAAAATCGTTTGCCAGAATTTTACTGGCTCCCACTAAGTTTGTTCCATTATCTGAATATATCGTCTTAGGGATACCTCGTCGCGCAATGAATCTATTCAAGGCCGCTAAAAATGCTTGGGACGTCAAGTCACTTGTAGCTTCCAGATGTATTGCTTTGGTAGCAAAGCATACGAAGAGACAGACATACCCTTTCGTGGTTCGATAGTTTCGTCCAGCGAAACTTTTTATTAAAAAGGGGCCTGCAAAATCCAAGCCCGTGACAGTAAAAGGTGATGAGATTTGGGTTCTTTCAAGGGGTAGTGCAGCCATAATCTGACTTTGCGTTTGTTTTTTGTGGATAATGCATTCTTTACAGGACTTAATATGTTTTTTCACCAGATTTTTAATTTTTGGTATCCAAAACTCACATCTTATCAAGCGCACCACTAGTTGATTTCCACCGTGAAGTGATATATCATGCACAAATTCAACAAGAAGCAGTGATATTTTTGCTTGATAAGGTAAGATAATTGGATACTTCTCGTTAAAAGAAAGAGTGGATGATGTTAGTCTGCTATTGGAACGCATTATTTGGTTTTGATCTATCATGGGATTAAGAGAAGCTAAGGAACTTTTCCGTGGGATAAGTTCACCTTTTGAAAGAGCTTGATATTCTTCGTGAAAATAAATCGATTGAGTTAAGCGAATAAGTCGATTTCTAGCATTAGTTATTTCATCTTGGTTTATTATTAGAGATGAGTACGAAAAGTTTTTTCTCAGAGGGCCATGGGTTCTTTGAAAAAATCTAAGTATGTAACAAACTACACGTAAGGTCTTTGGCCAAGACGAAAATCTTTCTACGATGTTATCGACATTCGGTTTTAAGGATGTTTGGTATGATTTCAAAGGTCTTTCTTCAAGATTAATGTTTTCAATGTGGTTTAGTTCAGATTTAGGCCACTCATATGAAGATTGACAGAGCCATGATGGTCCATGCCACCATAAGTTACTCGACTGAAGTTCCTTGGGAGATAAGCCGCGTGTTGGTAGGTCAGCTGGATTATCCACTGATCGAACGTGGTTCCATTTTGCGTTGGGAGTATTTGTTTGAATTTGTGAAACTCTATTGCCAACAAAGGTTTTCCATGTATATGGTGGTTTGTTTAGCCATGACAATACAATAGAGCTATCTGTCCATAAAAATAATTCATGTTGTGAACAGGCAAGTTCAGTTATAGCCTTTTTATAAAGGTTAGATAATAAGACGGCCCCACATAGTTCAAGCCTTGGCAGAGCCAACTGTTTTACTGGAGCAACTTTGCTTTTGCAGCATAAAAGATGACAAGACCAACTGTTTTCGCTATGCTGGACTCGTATGTAAAAGGCTGCTGAATAAGCTTGCTCGGAGGCGTCAGAAAATCCATGAATTTGGATTGGAATTGCTGGTTTGTAATCTATCCATCGAGGTACTTGAATATTGCTTATCTCAGGAAGATTAGCGAAGAAGACCTTCCAGCGGTGACACGTTAGGGGCACAAGGGGTGTGTCCCAGGACGTCCCATCACGCCAAATTTGCTGCATTATGATTTTCGCAGTGATGATTATGGGAGCTAAACATCCTGCGGGATCAAAAAGTCTCGAAATTATCGAGAGAACTGCTCTTTTGGTTAAAAGATAATCTTCCTTCAATGCTTGGAAGGAGAAATGAAAAGAATCGGACTTCGCATTCCACTTGATTCCAAGTGTTTTAGAAATGCTTCTATCTTCTAATTTAAGAAAATCTTGATCATAACGATCTGAAGCAGGAATACGCTTAATCAAATCTGCGCAGTTTGATGTCCATTTCCGTAAAGAAAATCCAGCTGAACTTAAAGCTTCAGAGAGTTGACGTTGTGCCTCTAAAGCAGTTGCAATGTCATGGGCTCCGGACAGAGCATCGTCAACATAAAATTCATTTTTAAGGATAGCAGAAGCGAGAGGAAAAGTTTGTTGCACGTCATCTGCCAATTGTAAGAGTGTACGAATAGCTAAATAAGGCGCGCAGTTAACACCAAAGGTAACGGTCTTAAGCTCACAGTCTTCAATATTGCTATCCCCCGATCTACGGAATAAAATTCTTTGGTATGTAGTGTCTTCGGGATGGACAAGTATTTGGCGGTACATCTTTTCGATGTCCGCGTTGAAAACAAATTGGTAAAACCGCCATTTTAAAATAAGAGTCATGAGGTTACTTTGTAAGGATGGCCCTGTATATAATATGTCGTTGAGACTAGTTCCATTAGTTGATACGCTAGAAGCATTAAAAACGACTCTGATCTTGGTTGTGGTACTATCAGCCTTTATTATAGAATGGTGTGGTAGATAATAAGAACAGATTTGGTTGTTTTTTATAAGTTCCTCAGATGGAACAAACTTCATATGCCCTAATGTGGCATATTCTTCAAGGACCTCATTATATTTTCCATGAAACTCTGGATTTTTTTTTAACGAATTTTCCATGCGAATAAATTGCTTTAGAGCAATGTTTCTTGAATGTCCGAGGGTTGAAATTGAGTTTTTAAATGGAAGGCGTACAATATAACGACCTTTAGCGTTTCTGGTTGTTGTCTCAGAATACAAACGTTCGCAAATTTCATCTTCATGAGAAGGAATTGGTTTGTCAGGAATCTCTTCGATCTCCCAAAATTTTGAGATTTGTTCATCGATTGAAGTTTCATAAAAATGAGATAGAATAGTTGTATTGCATTTGAGTCTTTCGTGCCTAAGTGGACCGGAAAGTACCCAGCCAGATATGGTATTCTGAGCAATAAGTGATCCGAAAATGTCACGTTTGACACCTTCGCTAATAATTGAAGGGTATAAGTCAGAACCTATGACTATATCTATCTTAGAGCTCTCATAAAAATATGGATCTGCAAGATTGAAATCGAGAGGATCTGTAACTTCTTCAGGAAGTATTAAACACGAGGGCAAATCATCGGTTAGTTTTTCCAATACAATTGCGTTTGCACTTAATGTAAAAGATGGTATATACTTAGACCCGATGCAGAGGGTGCACAGTTTTGTAGAATGTGCAGTAACAACGGTACTCATACCTGTAATCTGTGCTTGAATTGGTTTTATTGGCAATCTTAATTTTCGTTGAGTCTCTTCAGATAATAATGTTACTTCTGAGCCACTATCAATAAGCGCTCGTAAAGTGTGCGTATTTCCTAAATGAAAGATATTAATCAAGGCTGTGGCCAAAAGGATTCGTTGATTGTTTTGAGCAAAACTAGAATTAACTTGATGAGAACTGATAGGTGCAGTAGACTGTATTGGTTGTGGTTTAAATTCGGGGGTAGAAGTTGATAAAACGGACTGAGTTTGAACATGTGAGTTGTGTAAGAGTGAATGATGCCTCTTTTTACACACTGTGCAATGATAATTGCTTTTACAAGTTTTAACTTCGTGAGAAGGCGATAAACAATTTTGGCAAAATTTTAAAGCGACAACTTTAGAAATCCTTTCATCTACATTCATTTCTAAAAACTTAGGACACAGTCGAAGAGGGTGAGAATCTTGGCACAATTTGCAGCTAAAGTTATAAATTTTTGTATGAAAAGCCTTATGCCTTTGTTTTTGATTAAGCTGAGAAGATTGCGGTTTGTAAGTTTGGGCTTTAGGTTTTGAAGAAAACTTAAGATCGGATACGGTTTCTAGTGCCCTGTACCTATTAGTAAGGAAAGTATCCATCTCATCCCACTTGGGAATATCACGTGGACTTTTAATTACCTGCTCCCATAAAGAAAGTGTACTTTCAGGAAGTCGATTTGAGCAGAGGTAAACCAGAATAGGGTCCCAAGAGTCTATCGACAGATGATGGGCCTTTAAAATCGACAAGCAGTCATTAATATTCCTTTGTAAATCTCTTATATCTTTGCCAGATTCAGCTGTTAAAACAGGAAGGTTAAAAAGAGTTTTTATTTGATTGTTTACTAAGATTCTGCGATTTTCATATTGATCAGAAAGTGCCTTCCAGGCCAATTCAAAATTTTCTTCTGTAAGGGGAAATTTCGAAACTATACTATAAGCTTCGCCTTTTGTCTTCGCACGGAGATGAAAGAGTTTTTGAACCGCGCAAAGTTTCGGATGGTTTATATATACCGCAGTGAACATGTCACGAAACGAGGGCCAAGTCAGATAATCTCCAAAGAAAATCTCTGTGTCACAAGGCGGAACTTTTATACACGGATTATTGTTGTTTGAAATCGCATTCAACCTTAGTTTTTCCTCGTCTTCTTTGATCAGTTTCAATTTGTTGCATTCGTCTATAATTTCACTTAGAATAGTTATATATGTATTTGACGAAGTCCTATATTTAGCTTTAATAGATTCTATGTTTTCCTGATCATCTTCTGCTACACAAGCACTATAGCATGATTTAATATTTGACCAAATTATCTTTAATTCCTCCTTAGAGGTTTCTAAGTAGGTAATGGATTTGTCCACAATAGGAAGTTCCTGATAGGAAGATTGAAATTGAACCAATTGGTCAGCAACAACAATAAAATTAGCTAGCATAGTCATACTTTTCAGAAAACTTCTAACCTCAAAGTTATGGGCGCGAAAACGTACAAAATTTATCTAACTTAAAGGAAACGATGTTGTCAAACTTTATGCAGAACCAGCACTTAAACTTTCGGATCAAAACACTATCAAATATGTGTAAAAATCAATTACTTTTTAAAGCGCAAAGGGCTTTTATAAAATAAAAATGCTTTTTAAATATAGATTTAATATAAATGCACTGAATTTAAATAAAGCACGCACCTGTTTATGAAGTTTTTATGATGATTCTCGCAATTTACTAATCTCCCTTGAGCTGTTCGATGATAAAAGTGGTGTTGATTTTTTTTTTCTTTTATTTTCTTTTAAAGCTGTCTTCATAAAAGAAATAACTCTGATAATGATCGCAGGTTAAGATCGGTTGTTGTTGAGTAGCTGATAATGACTGATAATGGTGAACGGTGTGCGATGAAAGTGAGAGGCGTTGTGATTATGCTGATTCTGCAATTGTGATCTTTTCAATTGTGTGGTCAGCTTGTGAAGCAAGGTGCGAGGCGATGATCGTAGAGCAGATTAAATTGATTGCGGCGGTGGTGGAGCAAGATGATGACAGATTTGATGCACTGATCAGGGCTTGGGTGAATGACGATTGTGAGCAATTAAGGGAATTGCTTGTAGATTTCAACACTGATGATGGTTCATAGAGTAGAGTTTGCTTTTTCTCGTTAACAAAATTTGGAGATCTTTGCACAATGATCTTCAGATGCTTATTAAGACAAATTGATGAACGAATTGAGTTTTTATCAGGTTGATGGTTGATGGAGAGCTGGTGTTCCACTTCGAAGCAAGTTGTTTTCTGTTTGATGGTTTTGTTCGAAGAAGCATGTGGGTTAATGTGTGATTCCAAGAACTCGATAGTTGATTTAGAGATGATTTTTCTTGTCTTGTTGAATGTAATGGTTGATAAATTTATAAGCAAGAATTTTGATATCTCGTTGATGGATGAATAAATATACGAATATATTATACGGTTCGTAGGACCAAATGTTGGGATATGATATATCCCCGCTGGTTGCTTAATGATTACGATGAAATAAAAGAATCGTTGTGGTAGTTTTAACAATTTTTATTTCTTAGGTAGGTCTTACTCTGTTGAAGGTTGAATCAAGAAGAAGGATACAGAAAAAGAAATATAGAGATGTGGCTTCCGATTTAAACAAATTAATTTGGTATAATGAAAGAGACATCTACACTTCAAAATATAATCATGTACAAGAGTTTTCTTAAGCTCTGTTTAGATTATTATTCTGATCTGAACAATGCATTCAACACAGCAAAATTGTATGTACGAGTAGAACAGTATTGTTGGCACCGATTGACGGCGACTATGCACAAGATATTAGTACATGGAAGCCAAATCATAAAAAGTTCACTGCTTCCAATTGGACAGCTATCGAAAGAAGCTGCACCGGCTAAACTTTGCCAGAAAGTTTTCCAGGGAAGAATGTAACTCATTTCTACCTGAAACGGTTAAACTTTTATTACCTGCTGACCCAAACACAGAGTCAGTAAACCAATCTGAACATGAAGATGCCGATTTTTAATGTAATTTTATATTTAAAGAAAACTTGTAAATTCTGTTTCCATTCATTTGTATTTTTTAGTGAATATAGCGTTATATATTGCTGTTCTTTATAACCTGACAAATATATGTATATTTTTATAAATATATACCTCTTTTTTATTAAACTTAGAACTAAAATAACCCCAAAAATAATTTGGCCGCCTAAATCATTAAAATCTATGTATGTGCAACTCACATCTTTTGAGTTTTCCCATGCAACAAATTCCCGAATACGCACCGTACCAGTCAGTAAACGAGAGATTTGTACCGCGACCAAAGCACTCAAAAACAACAAAGTGGTAAGGCTTGACGGCATTCCAGTAGAACAGTTGCAAGCAGCGTCAAGTTCGTTGAGCAAATTGCTGCGAATCAGCTCATAGAAACAGCATGGGTGTCTCTGAACTTTTCCATGAAAAGTGGAAAAAAAGAAATGATTGTCAAGCTCCCAAAAAAAGGAAACCTGATGAAATGCCAAAACCAGGGAGGTGTTTGTGTTTTTCCTACAGTCACTGAAGAAGAAGGATTCCACACTGGATCAGATGTACTTTGAAAAAATACCTAAAAAATCTTGATTATGCAGATGGGATAATTGGTATCCATCAAACGGCAACAAGGGTTTATAGAGAAGCAGAAACCATAAGACTGAAAATCAACACGGAAAAAACTAAGATGCTCAGCCAGGGAACCTCCCACTCTTCATCTGGTAAACATAGCACAGAAACCATTAGACAAATTAGAGTGTCAAGTACCATGGAAGTATGGTCTCTACCGAAGGCGGAACCGTACGTATTGCTACCCGTATTGGGAAATCTAGAATGCTTTTGTGATGTTGTCCAATTTTTGGAGTAACAACTCTCGCACAGCTCGAAGACAAAGCTACAATTGTTCCACTTAAACGTCGAATCAGTACTATTATACGGTTGCAACTACTGGAAAATAACATCAACGATTACCAGGAAATTGCAGACCTTCGATAATTAGTGCCCGCGTAACATCCTACGGGTTTTCTGAATTGTATATCCAATGAAGAACTACATATATAGGATAACGGGTCGGAAACCCATCGACACTTTATAAAAAGGTGTAAGTGGCAGTGCACACGCTTCGAAAACGTAATGATTGCATTGCAGGACAGACAATGCTGTGGAAGAGACAGTAGACCGGGAAGCATATATAGAAGAACAGTCGAGAAGGAATCGCAGAGGTTGGAGAAGAACTGTAGGGAGCTCAAACACATCAACGTATGTCCCACTAGAGATCAAAGACGAATTTTATAAGCCTAAGGACGTAAGTAACATCGCAACAATGAGAATCTTAATGAAATGAATAACATCTCGGACAAAACAAATAAAGGCTTTTTTATTTCTCGGTTGCAAAAATGGAGCTAAATAAAAATGTCTTCTAATTGGAATCTTTGAAGAAATACGGACCAATGACAAATTGCGACAGTTCATAACTTTGTCAAATATGCAAAATCAGTAATGCAAAATACGCCATAATCAGACATGGGACACGTTCAAATGCTACGAACTCCGAAAAAGCGATAAATACGGATCTTTAGAAACACTTCCACTTACAGCAGCAAAATCAAGTGGACGTGCGTTAAATGATTCATCGGCTTTACAACATCAGCAATGCTTCTGCGTTTTCGATTGTTAAGCAATCCATTATCGTAAACGGCAAACATTTGATGGATGTTTTGACACTTAACGGCTACGTTCAATCTCAGATATATAGGGTATCCTGTTAGTGTTTTACGTGTCAAATAACAGCTGATCAAACACAGCTAAGATGTCAAAAAAGGAATCCAAATGTGTCCAAGAGTTTCTGGGGTATTTAGGTATCTAACAGAATAGCTGATTCAACACATGGTTGAATTTCAAGAAACTTGAAAACTGATTTCAGCTTTTGTATTTGTTGGTAAACAAAAAGATACAAAATGTTGGTTGAAGTTGTATTTGAGCATTTTCTGTACATAATAGATGATGAAGAAGCTATTTGCCTCCGAATTTTAGAAGGCAATTATGATCTTTTTTTTAAACTTCAAAATTGACCAATTGCTAGGTCTTACCTCAAGTCTAGTGTCCAGCATTCTGAAGTTGAAGAATCTCAACCTGTTCTAGAGGTTGTTTTTATTTATAAGAGCAGACAGATGCGGACAGCTTATTGAACTACAAGCAAATAAGGTCCCTGAAAGGAAAGGTAAGTTATTCATTTAGATAATTCAAAACCCCCAAAGAAGAACCACTCTATTCCCTTTTTTTAAGGTTGGGAACATTAATCCATTCTGCTCTTTTTCGAGGAGGGCATAAAGAGAAATGACCAGCTCCGAGATCCAAAGAACAATTTTTCAAGTAATTGCAAAAGTTCCTGAAGAACACGGGTCAATTTTTGATGAGAAGGAATAAGAAATAAAATTAAAATATGAAAATATGAATTATCATAAAATGTTTTATCTTACTACAATTTTGACTTCGAAGCTAAAATGTTTCTCTGCTTTTGTGAACAACTGAAAGTTGTTTTTATTTTTTGACAGCTATCTCAATACAGCTATCCAACTCGTTCAACAAGGTATCTAAAAATCCATCTTGGATAGATACCCTATCCAACACGAGATTGAACGCAGCCAATATTAACATTAAGTTTGACAGCTAATAATTAAGCTAAGTACTAACAGCGCAATCCACGAAATGAATGGCCCGATACTGAAAGTCAAACATCTTTTCATTTGATTTCTTAGGAATTCAATAATTGAAAATAGAATTATTTTTGAGAGGTTATCTTTTTTAAAAGTATGGATATGCTTAAAATCTATCCAAAAAATGCTTTGTCATTGTTAAAGGTATTATTCAAGATAAAGAGATAACAACTCTGATCATTGATAGTTTTTAAATATTTTTAATTACTGTCATATTCATATGCAAGTTGAGGGTTTACTAAATGCTAATTAAAAATTCACTTTATTGCACCTATACGTCAAAGTTCAATTAGAAGATGAGTGCAAAACGAAATTATAGATAATTTATTTTTATTTTGTTTTGTAAATCAAACGCGAAACGGTTTCGGCGTACATTTGTATGTAAATACATATATAGGTGTAGTAAAATGAGAATATTAAAATTAATGAAGCAATAAACCATTTTATTAATTTTATAATATATACACATATGTGAAACAAATATAAATAAAAAGCTTTAATGATCGTCTATATTATTGAAACTATAGGTTAATAGAGTGAAAGTTGGCTAATTATTTACTATTTAGATGTTACTTTCTGAGAGGTATTTATGAGTTAAAAATTTTTACATCTTGCTGTAACTGTAGAAGCTGTAAAAGAAGTATATAATAAATGAGTTTACAAGTCATTCGCTTTGAAGTTAGGTTGTCGGCATTATTTTCACATTGTTTTGCTAAAATACGGAGGCTCTTTTCCACCTTTCTTACAACAACATACATTTTCACGAAGAGATTTTGTACTACTTTCAATGTGGATTATCAAGGTGAAGCAAGCTTAAATCGAAATTTGTATATTTTAACATTGGCTCAAAAAATACCAGTGTCATGTCGGTTCGTGAAAGCAAAAGCACAAGTAATTCAAAAAGTTCAAAACCGAGTGAAATATCGCCGTACAAAGGTGTTGATTTTATTTAAAACGACCCTAACATTAGCAGTAGTCAGCTGCATGGATGTTTCAAGACGAAACAAATTCAATAAAGTTGTTACTCTTTTAAGCATTAAAGACGTTAATCGTTTTTTTGCCATAATCGAACCATAATATCACTTTAAAAGAAGCAATCGTCTAAAATTTAAACTTGAAAGCGCAAACTTCAAAGCGCAAGATTCAAAGCATTGAATTGATTTCCGAAGGAGCTAACATCGACTCGGACTACTACCTGCAGGTATCAGTTCGGGTTTCCAAACCTAAGGCAAAACAGGGATACAGGGAACAGGGTCAAACGGTTGCAATCGAAAGAGATCGCAAAATTCTTCTCCAAACTCTTCTTCTGCAAACATGCAATCCAAAGAAGCCGTATCTAACGTGGAGAGCCGCAATCAAACCTAAGCGTATGGAAGAACCACTTCTGAAGACTGTATTACGGCTACCACGACCCGAACTCCGCTGTCAGCCAGAATGATCAATTTAATATAGACGACAAAGCCAACAGTTCCGTCTTCCCGCCTAAGACAAAGTAAAGATTGCCATATCTTAGCTGAAGTCTAACAAAGCCGCTGGAGCAGATGGCTTAAAGGCTTAGTATTGTTTGCCCAATACTAAAAAAAGAGATCCTTAACATCGCTTAAAAAATCTTCTCTGTCGTAATATGTGAACATCTAAAGCCCGTCGTCAACAATCTGATAGGTCCTTATCAGTGTGGTTTTAAACCAGGAAAGTCCATATTCGATTACGGCAGATCCTGGAAAAAACCCAAGAACATCAAATCGACACCCATCATCTCTTCATCGATTTCAGTCTCGCATTTGACAGCAACTAAAGGGACCAACTGTATAGAGCCCTGTCATCCGTTTGTGCAGGATGACCATGAAGTTTTTGCGCTTCTCCAATAACTTAAACAACAGTTACTCGCATATCCTCAAATCAAATATCATGCGTCTCCAGCCAGCTCGGTCCCTAGCTAGCTGTCTCCAGTTTCGCACGCCAAGTTGGTTGAGGTCTTAACCCACCTGCGTCACCTGAGTCGCGGTCTTCCTCTACTGCGCCGCGCCGTCCCTCGGGATTGAATTCAAAGGCCTTCCTGGCTGGAGCGTTGATATCTATTTGCTCTACATGACCTAGCCATCTGAGTCGTTGGACTTTAATTCTGCTAACTACTTCAGTGTCGCTGTACAGTCCATGCAGTTCGTCGTTATATCTTTTCCTTCATTCTCCATCTATGCATACGGGACCAAAAATCGCTCGAAGAATTTTTCTCTCGAAGCATCCTAAGACGCTCTCATCTTTTTTTGACAAGGTCCAGGCCTCAGCGCCATAAATGAGAACCGGGATGATGAGTGTCTTATAGATGGTGATTTTAGACGCTCGAGAGAGGACTTTATGGCTGAATCACAAACACGCTTCAACTTCAGCTTCGACTGCGTTACGGTGGGCCTACTTGAAGGTTGCTTTGAATGACATTTCTATTACATCCCTTCAAAGTGCAGATATTTAGCTTGTTGACATTTTTGTACAGCTGTTGAGCTGTCAGGCAAAGCAAATCTTCAGATAATTGAACTAGAGCTTCCGTTTGAAGTCACATTACGTTACATTACGTTCTTTTCCTTACGATTGCCAAACGAAACGTGAGGTCGAAGCTCCATTGTGATAGCAGCATTGAATTCCTATGGCTGAACTCGTAAACGTCAGGTGAAGCCAAAGCTGAAGCGTGTTTGTGATTCAGCCATTACATCTCCATTGCCTTCTAAGTCCAAAGAAGCAGCGATTTGCAAGATTTATTTTTCGTTTGATTTCAGCGCTAGTTTAGTTGTCTGTGTTTATAGCGGTGCCTAGGTAGACAAAGTCCTTTACTACCTCAAAGTTATATCTGTTCGCTCAATGTCCTTTTTTGATGACAGCATATACTTGGTCTTGTCGTCATTGACCATTGAACCCATCTTCTTCGCTTCCGTTGCAATACTCAAAAACGCTTCTCTGACATCACGCTTTGATATTCCAATTATCTTAATATCATCTGTGTATCCGAGTAATTGGATGGACATTTCGGAAGATTGTGCCTCTAGTGTTGACGGTTGAGTTTTGCACAATTCTTTCCAGAACGATATTGAAGAAGTCGAATGACAAGTGCATCGCCTTGTCTAAAACCTTTTTTGACATCAAATGCATCGGTGAGATCTTTTCCGAACTTGATAAAGCAGCGTGCTTTCTCTATCGTCATTTTGCGGCTTAAGAGGTGTATACTGGAGAAGTGTAGTGCGTCGATCGCAATGTGGTCAATCTGGTAGACGGTTGATTGAGCAGGAGATTTCCATGTCCCCTTGTGGGTAATATCTGCCTTGCAGCAGTTAAGGGCTTCCTCTAATTGTTCGCCTGCACGGGGTCTGTAAAGGGACCTAACATTCCACGTACAGAACCGAAGTTCATTTTCTTGGGTTGTCAACAGTAAATCTATACGTATCCGAGACTTGTTGGTGCTTCGCAACTATGATGTTTTTATGTAGTCACGAAGTCACTCCGACGGCACAACCCCCAACCTGGAGGTCCAGATCCTTAGTATAACTCCAAGAACGGGGAGCCGGATAAAACCGCTTCTTATATTCCTGTGCTCCGAATAAGTCGTAGAAGCCCTATAAGGTGTTCACTAAGTAGTTCAACCTTACTGGAACTGTAGACGCCACCGTTGATTCCATCTCGAGAATTCGTCCGCTGCCGTCTGTAATTTAAGTATCTAACTCGTTTAAAAAATTCACCGATCCGGGATAGCCTATCCAACAAGGAGAAAATGAAAAACATCTGTTTAAAAATTTAAAAAATCCCCCAAAACACATCCTCCCTCTATTATCATTTCATTCCGAACTTTTGAGAAAGCCTTTAACTCTATAAATTTTAAAACGAAGTCTTTAACATTAAATTTTTTATAGAAAACAAATTGTATTGGCCTTTCTCCCGAAAGTAAAGCACGTGTATTCAAAGCTTTTAATTTCGCCACGTTATTTAAAGAGTTGACTCCAACTTTGAAATAAATTATCACTAACCTTTATAACATAAGTGCCAAAAATAAAGGAAAAATGACAAATCGTATTACTTATCTAATTATTGAACATTTATCTTCTTTGTAATATGTACAAAAAAAAAACAAACCGTGATATAATTGTTCTCACTTGTCAAAAATATAAGTCACCTTAATAAGATTAATTAATAATTCTAAACATTATTTGTTCGCAACTGACAATGCATTAACAAAAATAAAACAATAGATATAAAAATAAATTAATTATTCCCCTTTAAAGATAAAAAATACAAAATTTGTATTTGTATACTGTACATTTATGATAAATTTAGTTATCTATGTCAAAAATGGTTCTTTATTCACTTTAAAATCACAACAAACAAAAAGTATGCCACTATATCTAACCGCAGACACTAATTTAAAATCTTTAAACCCTCAAGAAACTGAATCCTTATCGAAATCAATATTTTCAACCGCAATTATTATTTTGTATAAATTTTATCAAGCGCCGCCTCTTACCGGCTTAAAATATCATACAGAATAAAACACTTGTGCAATTATTTGAATTACTCTAAAGTTTAAACGAACAACAATAAATAAAAGTAGTATTTGCCGAAAACCTTACGATATCACCCGTTTTTTTTTGTCAAAGAAGAAAAGATACAAATTTCGTACGTCTTATCACTAACCTTGCCCGACCGGCGACTACGAACTGAATTAACTCAGGCAGCCAACGAACGTTTTTCAAATTCCACATGAACTCACAAATCATAGCACCACAAGCGGCTTTAGTGTGGCGGCACCTTTTTTATTGTAACATTGCCAATAAACTAGATGAAAAGAATACAAAAAATGCGAGAGCATCTTAGTATCTACGATTAAGTAGATACAAATCTTTTTTTTTAATTCATTCTTGGAAGAGAGAAGTTGTATCTTTTTTTCTTTTTAAATTTCTATAGCACAATCTAGACCAACAAAAGCCAATGACTTTTTTATACATACAAAAATAAAATTTTGTTGTCATTCAATCAGAATTTTTTGCATTTAGTTATAAACGTGATTCGACAAAGAAAAGTTAATGACCAACAAAGATGAATTTTATTTATTTACGTAGCAAGTTTATACATTCTTCGATTTAAATTAAATGAGATTTAAAAATTGAAAATAGAATTTTTGCGGAAATAATGCAAAAGTTAAGAATAGATTGGTACATGAATAAACAATAGAACAATTCTACGAATTTGTTGAATTCAATTGATATATTTTTAAATTTTTAATCAATCAATACAGATGGAATAAGAATTAATCAATTTGTATTTACTATTAAATGAAATGCTTTTGCATGAATTCTGAAAGAAACTTGATCAAAGTTAAAAGTCATTGTCTTGAGAAATTATAAATTATTGGTTTATGTTTGTATTTATTTTATTAAACCACGCTTTCTAAAAATATCGACTTCCGTGATTATTATGAAACAAAGTGCACACTTTTAGGATAATTGCGTCATAACATTTCACGATGAAAGTTGTATCTCAAAAGCATACAATAATACGATTAAGCGTTAAAAATTGATTGAATGTGAGCCTTGAATTGGCTTTATTTTAAATGCAAACACTTTTCACTAATAATTTGTTTTCTTTTAATATAAATATTTTATGCAAGTCACTTTATGGGGTCCCAAAAGGTAGTTATATAGGTCCCTTTTTGTTTATTTGTACCTTAATCAATCTGAAACGTTATTAGAGCTTTTAAGCTGCTGCTGTACAATAACATGTTCCCGTTAGTATTCACATAAAAACAAACTTGGGTTCTTAGCAACCTTTTAGCCGCGTTCGAGAGAAAATTCTTATGGAGAATTGTTGTTGTTGTATGTAATGAAGGGCGATTTTAGAGTAAATGCTTCCATGAACTCTTGTACTGTACGCAATCTATCTCAAAACTGTTGTTGTGCCACTTGCCCTGCACTTGCGGTTTTCAAATATAATAAGACGTCTTGGTGGCCGCAAACAGGGTTGTAAACTAATGAAATCTTTTGGCAATGCAATCTTTTATGAGTATTGGATTCACTAAAAGATTGGACTTCAAATTTTGAAATCACCAATCATTTGCATTTACTGACCTCAAAAATCGATGTCTAATACCGAAAATTGGGGTGCGAGGTGTAAAGATCACTTTAAAATATTTTGTGTAATGAAATTTTACTTACGAATGCCAGAGAATGCAAAAACTTTAAGAGAATGGAAAGACTTCAAAAGAATGCAAAGACTTAAAGGATACATGAAATCTCAAATGATTGCAATCAATTGATTGAAAATAATGAGTGCAATTTTTAAGTGGAATTCAATAATAATTTGATTTAAAATGATTGCTTTCAAAAAAAATTGCATTCTTTATACAAGCTTGGCTGCAAACGTGTTTTTTTTGCTGTTCTCTTGACTACCTGACTGTAAATATGTAGACATCTAGACAGCCGCAAATTCCTAATAGACGCAATTAAAATCTTGAGCATAGACAAACCATATATATATATGGTTTGTCTATGATCTTGAGTCTTAAATAAAAAATTCGGATAAAAGATGTAACCCACCAAATTATATCACAATTCAAAGCTGTTGGTTATGAATATAAAAAAATAAACTAGTTTTGAATCCCAACGAACAGCTGGAGATCTCTAAAAAACATCGAATTGTTTTATTTTAAATTTTAGTAAACCGATTTTTTATCATTTCTCGATAGCTTAAACTTACAAGTTATTTATGCTTACAAACAAAATGCTCTTTTTTGTGAATATAAACAAAATGGGGTTACAATTACAAAGTTCGTTAACTGTAAGAAATTCATTAAAGTTCTCTTAATCTCAGAGAGCTATATCTTGTCTTGCCTTTAAATATATAATTCCTTGTACGCAAATTACTAGTGTTATTTAAACTAACTCACTAAGCCGAACTTACGAGATAAATTCAAGCGCTCTAATTCTAACTGTAAAGGCAAACAATTCGGGTCTCTTTGGTCACAGAAATAGAAAGACCACTATTAACATAGATATTAGCGCTCAGGCAGGCTATTAAAAGCCGTACATAGATTTTAACCCAGTAGCACAAACAGAAATTTCCACAAGGAAGAACTGAATGGAAAACAGGGTCATACAAATAAATCATGAATCTGTGAGGTGGGACATCTTTACATGAAATCCTCCTCTAGAAAGATAAAGTTTTCAAAATGTTCAACCTTCTCATAGCATCCCCAAAATTGTTCAAACATAGTCTCGCAATTTTGTTTCCTTAGAAGGATTTCCTTATTTAGCTGGATGTGTTAACGGTACTATGATAGATATTTTGATTCACCAATTTTTTCAAAGCATATTTAGTTTTAATAAACACCACCTAATATTTACTTTGCGACTTTTCAAAATACGCATTAATTGCAAAGTTGTTTTAAAATTGGTAAAACACTTTTACTTTTCAAATAAAGACTGAAAAAACTGCAAATTTTGTGAAACACTGCACTTTTACTTTACATGATATTAATTTTTTACAATGTGAAAAATGTTTGGTGAAATAGGTCTCAGGTCTTAAAGTTGGACTACATTCCGTGTAATTTTGGATTTAGGTGCTTCTCCACTCTAGATGCATGCTTCCAGATAAACCAACTGATCTCGAATTCAGACTCAATGAGATTTGCTGTAAAATGTTTGGATCATTTTAGTTATACGAAGTGAGGAAAAATCTTTTAGGGAAATAAACGGGATAATGAGCAAATCTCCCAAGTTGATTGCAAAAGCAATTTGACCAATTGAACCAAAAAACAGCTGGGAAAACCGAACAAAACAACCCCAAGAGAAGACTGAAAGATCATTTGCGCCTAAAAAAAACGATCCTTACAAGTCTTAAAGGAAATAAAAACAAACTACAACTTCCAATAACTTCCAGAACTGTTCGTAGAAGACTTGTTGAAGCTAACTTGTTTAGAAGGATCGCGAGAATGGTGCTCTTTCTAAGAAAAAAAAATATAACAACGCGTCCAATCATTTTGATTGGAAAGGGCCAAAAGGAGGCATATGTTTTGTGGATGGACGAAACAAAGATAAATTTGTTCGGAAGTGATGGCAGACAAAACGTTAGAAGGCTTAATTTCAAATAACTAAATCCCAAATACTGTAGAAAACGGTTAAAAGCGGTGTTGGCAGTATCATACTTGGGGGTTAATTTTCTTGATATGGCGTTGGACCAATACATTTGATTGAAGTTAAAATGGATCAAAATATGGAGGTGAATATCATGAAGGATAAAAT
Source organism: Eupeodes corollae (assembly GCF_945859685.1). NCBI lineage: Eukaryota > Metazoa > Arthropoda > Insecta > Diptera > Syrphidae > Eupeodes > Eupeodes corollae. The sequence continues at coordinate 26,148,690 of NC_079147.1, forward strand.
GCTGCCTCATGCGGACCAGAACATGCCTCTCAAAGTTGTCTACAGCAGGACAACGACCCTTAGCACACATCCAAATCTGCTCAAAAGTATTTTAAATACAAAAAAATCAGCGTATTGCAGTGGACATCCGAATCGCCTGACTTAAATCTCATAGAACATTTTGCGGGAGATTAAAAATACGTGGTTGGAAAACACTTAACAAAAAACAAAGGCAAACTGTGGAGGATGGTTCAACAGGAGTGGTACAATATTTCATTTGACAGATCCAGCCGATTATTTGACTCAATGTCCAACAGATATCACACTGTAATTAAAACTAAGGACCAGGGTACCACATATTAAAATAATTTTCAAATGCAGAATAGCTTTGCATTTAATTTTTTTTTGTATTTGTATATCTATTTTAATGTCCACGAAATGTTTTCCTTTTTTACATTATTGAATTTAGAATATTTTAAGTTTTAATTTTATTATAAATAATGGATAATTTTAGTTTGAAAGAAAGAAAATAAGAAAATTATGACCAAACTTGAATAAAAAAATGTTTAAGTCAATTAAACATTTAATTTTTAAAACTCTGTTTGGTGTTTCTATTTTTATGTCCATATCTGTACATAATATAGGTATTGGAGATCTCAAATTACTAATCAACACAAAAATTTGTAGTTTACGCTCTTCGCTATGGCTGCCCATATTCTGTTTTGACATTTGACAGATCCGAAGTTCTTGTCATTTTTTTATTGCAGAATATTTTCTTTTAATAAACCTCAATGACTTCATTTTTGAACTATGTATGTACAGTTGTGTTCATAAAAATAGCAGTGCACATTTTATTAGATTGTCAATCATTTTAATTATGGAAATTCTTACAAAAAAAGTTACCATGTAACTTGCATCTAACGGCTTTCGTATTCATATTAGAGACTTTTAGCTTGAAGTTATACCCCACTTTTCCCGGTGAACACCAATTATTTCAAACTCTCTGGATATAGAGTGTTTATACAAATAGCAGTGCTTTTGATTTTATAATTAAAAAGGTTAAAAATTCATTTTTTTTTATTTTTTGGTAAGTAAATATTTTACTATTTAAAGTTTTAAGTATTTGTAACATACTAGTATATAATAAATTAGTAATTATTTGTTCAAAAATAAAAAATAGGACGGTCAAGACACTGCACCAAAGAAATTCGAAAACTTATTTGAAAACTGCGTTTGGAGGGAAAAACCTATCAAAATATTCAAGACATCCTAGGCTGCTCAGCAGAAATGGTCAGTAACGCCATAAAATGGCAAAATAAACTGAAAACGCGAGGCCCAAACAGGATGAATGCTGAGAGAACTAAAAGAAAAATTGTTCAGTTAGCAAAACAGAACTCTTCCATAGGCTCTAGGAAAATTAGAAATGGACTTCAACTGTCTGTTAGCGCTGTCACAACACGAAGATGTCTTTTATAAGCGAACGTCTTTTATAAGCGAAGTTACCAGCCCGAATTCCATGCAAGGTACCATTCTTTACAAAAAGGCATGTGGCAAAGAGAATGGAGTTTGTTAAAGCGCATAGAGATTGGGCAAAAAAGAAATGGAGGAATGTTCTGTGGAGCGTTGAAAGCAAAGTCGTCCTTTTTGGGTTCAACGGTCGTCGAGAATATGTGAGAAGACCGCAAAATGCAGCATACGATCCACGGTACACTATACAAACAGTGAAGCATGGTGGAGGAATAATTATGATATGGGCTTGCTTGGGCCTATTAATCCAATCGAGGGTATAAGGGATGTAACCGAGTATGTGAAAATTCTCGAGGAGGTTATGTTACCCTATGCTAAAGAGGAAATGCCGTTGGTTTGGGTATACCAACAAGATTATGACCCAAAGCATACGTCATAAAAGCCAAAATTATGGTTTGCCCAGAAGAAGTTAACCCTTATGGAGTGGCCCGCTCAATCCCCCGACCTTAACCTCATCGAAAATTTGTGGTGGGATTTCATAAAACAAAACCATAGAATTTGAAAAATTTGTGGGAAGCAGTGCGTGATTCGTGGAACGCAATACCAGTCGAGAGGTGTCAGGTTTTAGTGAACTCGATACCTTGTAGATGCGAAGTTTCGCGCTCCAAGTTGCGTGAGGTCACTTTTAACTTGTGCGCGCCACCTGATCCGCGGTCTTCCTCTACTGCGCTGACTTTCTGGGCCGAAGCACTTGCTTCCATGCGCTCTACGTAACCCAGCCATCTCAGACGTTGGATTTTTACCCTTTTGGATAAGTCATCGTTCCATCTTCTCCTCCACTCCTCTTCAATGCATACAGGACCGTAGATCACACGAAGAATTTTTCTCTCGAAACGACCCAAAGTGCTTTCATCCGCGTTTGTCATAGTCCATGCTTCTGTACCGCATAGCAGAACGGGGATGATAAGGGTCTTATATAGTAACACTTTGGTCCCTCGAGAGAGGACTTTACCACTCAATTGCTTTCTTAGTCCAAAGAAACAGCGGTTAGCAAGAGTTATTCTGCGTTTGATCTCAGCGCTGGTGTTGTTTTCGAAGTCCTTGACTACCTCAAAGTTACACCTGTCGATGGTGACGTTTTGACCAAAACGTCAGTTTTTTAGGTCCTTTCTTGACGACAGCATGCACTTTGTTTTGCCCCCATTAACCGTTAAACCCAACAGGGTCTATCTCATACAAATTTTTGAGTGTTAGTAATGTCTGCATTGCTGCAGACTTCGGTCTCCGCTGAGGCTGCACATATTCTGTTAAGAGAACTAACATCTACGTACAAATCGTCATGTTTTGACTACAGAACATTTTTTTTCAATCATCCTAAATTATTTGATTTATAGAACTACATAATACAAGAGCATGGCCACCAACAATTTAAAATTGAATTGATAGGATAAAGTCTCTAATTATATACAAACTACGTTCTAAGGCTTGTTATAAACCTATATTTGCATATTATCACCCAAACACCTACTTTTATTGATACGCAGATAAGTCTATTTCGACTTAGGTGTCTTTATGAATATTTATGAACCCAAGTACTTTTCTCGTTTGACATTTGCAAAAAAAATTAAAATAACGGTATATATGCACGATACGAAAAGTAAATAAACAAAACTTTACTCACTCTAGGTCGTGGCCTCCAAAATCTATTTTAATCCAAACAAAAATTAACACTTCTATGAAAAATCGTTCGTTATTTTTTAAAAACAACTTCAAAACGTGTTTTTCTTGTATAAATATATTATCAGGTACAAATAGATAGAAAATCTTATTGAAAGCCCCCGCAGAAGAGAAAAACAAAAACTTAGACAATTAAAATCGAGACCGAGACGTGTTGAAGGAATAAAAATAAACAAAAAGAAATATAATTGAGAAACAGAACAACCGATCAATTGCAAATGGAAATGCAAACTCAACTGTGATGTAGTTTACTAAATTTGTTTGCCATTACAATGAGACAGCAAATGAAAATAAGTCGTTCAAGTCGACAATCAGATATCGGAATTCTGTTTTTCTGGCCGCCATTTAACTCCACCATTGTGACAACAATGACGAATGACGATGTTGGGTCATACATTACACGCTCCCATAGCTAAGTTCCGTGCGAATCCGAATGAATGGATGAATGATATGTCGTAGTCGTCGTCCATTATAGAAGTGGTTTTGCACTCTGCACTAAATAAAGCAATCTTCAAGACCTATAGAGGTGTATATGACTTTGCCAATCGCTTACATTGTTTTGTTGTTTATCACAAAATGAATGTAGATACTTTATGGTGTAATTTCATTATCAAGGGGGGAAATATGTGGTGACTGACTCGGAGAGAGAGATCAGTCTGTTTCCGCATGTTTTCTTTTTTGTCATTAAATTCCGATGCACTTGAAGCAATATGGTCCCAAGTTTAAGATAAAAACATTGTTAGTCACAACAAACAAAACACTTTTAAGGTTTTACGTTTTATTTTTAAGAAATGTATGTTTTCTTTTAATACAATTACCTGATTTTAGAAGTGAAATGTTAGGATTTTGTTTTTCTTTGTTGAAATTATTATTGACTAATCTTCACTGAGATTGAGTGCAAAAAAAGTCCGAAAATAAACTAAACGAAATGTACAAGTTGATAGGTATCCGATAAGAAAGATTTCTTAGAAACTCAAAAAAAAAAAACTTACATCAGACGAAGTTTAATTAATTAATGATTTAAGTTGAAAAAGAAGGTTTTCTTTGTTTTAAAAAAAGGAGTTATTTTGATTTTTATTTTGTAATTTCCACTATAAAACTTTTACACACGTTCTTTTCTGATTAAAGAAAGAAGAAAAACAAAAAGTATTTTTAAAAAATACGACGGAATAATTTCACATTCGATGAGAATTAGAGCGACGGAGACAAGTATAATGGATAAGTAGTCAGCTGACTTTTGTTTAGTTGAATTATGTGGAGACTTTTTGACAAGTGAAAGAGTTCAGCACTTATGCAGAACAACGATAGTAATTTTCGAGAGTTTTATATAATTCTTTTTAAATGGTGATATTAAAAATATGCATTTAAAACTTAATTACATCGCTATATAGTAAAATAGAGTTGTTTGTTAAGTAAAAACTACACCATTATTGAAAATAGAAGAATACACCCCTCAAAAAATCATTGAAATTACTACAATCCGTACTATGGCATGATGGTTTGTGCGTAAAACTGTCATACTAGAGGTCTATATTAAATGCCTGTTTGTGGCAAATGTAATTCTTGTTATTTATTCTTAAGGGCTTATTTCTTAAATAAACCTTTAAGATTTCGCATAAAAACTGTAGGTCCAATTCATTCCTGGTTAACGTGGTCCATCTTTAGATCAACGTTTGAGTTCGGTTCAACTCTTTTTCAGTTGTGTGTTTCAATGTTATCTCATTATCTGCTGTTAAAAGTCCTCCATCGAACTTGGGGGATTAAAAAAGGTTCAGCCATGGTTCAGGTGTTTTTTCTCTTTAATTTGATTTTTATTTTAAAATTCAGCAAAAACAACTTTACAGAACCTTTCTTTAAAATCGTCCCTGACAAAATAAGACAAAGCTCCCACGTCAACACTTAAGCCACTATCTCTCGAAAGTCTGTCCAATTACTATCATGTGTTGTTGACATTGACATAATCGGAGGAACTCAGCGTGATGTCAATGGGGGTTATGCGAGAATTAAGGCACGGGCGGCAACAATTTACCGGTTAATGGGCTAAGATAGGAAAGCTCTCTATCGACCAAAGTGTCACTACATACGACCCTCATCATCCCCGTCCTACTATACGGAGCAGAATCATGGACTATGACAAAAGCGGATGAAAGCACCTTGGGTAATTTGAAGGGAAAAGTTCTTCACGTGATCTACCGTTCCCTATGCATAGAAGGTAAGTGGAGAAGAAGATGGAACGACGAGCTGTACGGGCTGTACAGCGACGTAGACTTAGCCAGAAGGTAAAAGTCCAACAACTAAGATGGCTGGGTCACGTAGAGCGTATGGAAACCAATGCTCCTGACCGGAAAGTCTTCGAATCCAAAGTGACCTCACCAAACTTGTAGTACGCAACTGGCGATATCTAGCTAGGGACCGATAAGTTTGTTGGGTGAGGCCCTTGCAGCTCCACCTTAAGTAAGTTCAGTTAAATGGTGGTTGGCACACAACTGAATGCATAAATGTTATTTCATTAACGTCTATATCATAATTTAAATTATGTCGGCAGTGAATGTAAAGAAAACAACATTTTTTTAATTGAATTGAAAGCTAATTGAAAAGAAAGAGTTATTGCTTAGAGTGTTAGAGAAAGATAAAAATGTGGTAAAATACAATTATGTGTGCACGCACTGGCTGACAGGTGTCGTGACTCCATGTGTCAATTGCAGAGTGGAAAAATGTGTAAAAAAGTAAAATCTGGAAATATAGATTCTCAACAACCACTGCCGTTACAGGAATCTGTTGAATTTTGGCAAAGTTTGAACCGGTTCAATAAAACCAGTTTTAAGTTAAAAATGGAAGCCAAAAATAAAACTACCTCATACCTAAGCTCAGAAACCAATAGTATTCTTGAGGGTTCCACACTTTAACCCACTTGGTATGGACTTTATGTATGTGTTATTTATTCCTTAACTCTGCTAGCTGTTAGATGTCATTAGTTTCTTTGACAAAAAAGCTTTTTAAAGCAAAGAAACAACAAATGGTTTTTGGGAATGAATTATAATTTTTCCACCCACCTATAAGACAGTAAGCGTAGCTAAGGAGGTGAAATTTTTCCGATTGTATTATTTAATCATGTTGAATCTTAATATATGAAGTGATACAAATACAAGATAATAATTTCAGAAGTGATAGAAGCCATGTTTCATTCATTTCATTGGTGTCACTTGTAAACAATAAGCAAAACGATGTTTTCTTGCTACACACATTTATTAGGGTTGACAGGTTTAAGGTATGGGTTATTCTTTAGATTTGTTTAAATAAATTCGATGCAATTAAGTTTTAAAACCTATGGTTTTTACTTAATTTGTTAATATTGCGCTACTAAGCCTTCTACTTCAATAAACATAACAATTTTAATATCTCAAGAAGTCCAACACCGCCACCAAAACAAGCCGGATATAAAAAACTGAAAATTAAATGGCATGTGGTTGTAGGCATCTTCAAAACAAGAAGAAAACCTTGTCCCCGAAGCACAAGGAATTAAAGATGTGTTTAAGAAGAACCATGATACTAGTCAATGAAGACCCAGCCGAAGCGCCCAGTATTGAAGAGATTAAGAAAGTAATCCACAAGCTTAAAACCAACACAACCAACCAACCACAAGTTTAAAACCAACAAATCCATCAGATTCGGAATTCTCCGAATATGAAGGTAATTTGCTGTTAGTGTGCATGCACCTGCTGATCAACCAAGTGTGGTAAGAAAACAATATGCCCGTTGACTGGTAAAATAGTTCAATATGCCCAATCTATAAATAAAGTGATCCTATGAAGATTACGGAGGCATATCCCTAGTTGATGTTACCTGCAAGATTCTATCCAATGCACTATGTAAGCGTCCTAAACCTTTCTGCAACACTTTTATCGGCACGTACCGGTGTGTTGTTAGGCCATGCAGATCACCGATAGACCAAATATTCGCATTCGAAACCAACTGTCTTTTTATCGAATTTAAAGCAGCATATGTTGGCATGGATGTTCAAATGGTAGACATGTGCATCCAAGAGGACACAAGCGTCCACGGATTTTTCTCAAAACCAACCTCTGTCTATCAACTCCTACTCTCACCTCCCCGTGGTGAACATCAACTGGAGATTGGGTTCCAAACCCAGTGGAAAGTTGTTGGGGGCAGTAAACGAGTGAGGTAAGGAGAGGTGTTTCCACTAAGGCACCTCTCCTTATCCAGACGGCAGTGGAGGAATTCCCGAGATGGAATCAACGGTGACGTCTATAGCAAGGTTGAACTACTTAGTGAACACGTTTTAGGGCTTCTTTGGAGCCCAGGCCTGTAAGGAGCGGTTTTATCCGGCTCCCCATCCTTGGATTTATACTTAGGATCTGGCCCTCCAGGTTGGGGGTTGTGCGTCGGGGTGACTTCCTGGCCACGTAAAAGCTTTCATAAATGCGAAGCACCAACAAGCCTCGGATACGGACGGATTTACTGTTGACAACCAACGCAAACGAATAAAGGACAACGAACTTCGGATATGCACGTGGAATGTTAGGTCCCTTAACAGACCACGTGCGGCGCAAGAATTAACGGAGGCCCTAGACCGATATAAAGCAGATATCACCGCCACCCAGGAAATACGATGCGATGGGCCAGGCAAAAAGAGGATAAAAAACTGCGATATTTACTATGGTGACTGCTACCACGAAAATCAACAGCGCTTATTTGGATGCGGCTTCGTCATTGGAGCCAGACTTAGGAAAGAAGTCTTGAGCTATAGGTGCATCAATGAGCGCCTCATGACCATACGCATCAAGGCTAAACTCCTAGACAAAACATATGAGCAGTGCCCTAGCTACGATATTAAAATAGTCCTGGGCGATTTTAATGCCAAGCTACGAAGGGAGACATCTTTGGTTGAATAATCGGGAAGAACAGCCTGCACGACAACACTTCCGACAATGGATTCAGGCTCATAGATTTTGCTGCGGGGCGAAACGTCATGGTAGCCAGTACGCGTTTTCCACACCTCAACATCCACAAAGGAACTTGGACTTCTCCAGATCAATCTACCGTCAACCAGACTGATCATATTGCGATCGACGCCAGAAACGCTTCCAGCACTATTAATGTACGAACTTCCCGAGGAGCTAACATCGTCTCGGACCACTACCTCGTTGTAGCCAAGGTAGCACTTCGGATTTCCAGACCCAAGGCAAAACAGGGAGGTGCTGGGAGAAGGTACAACGTCAAACGGCTACAATCGCCAGAGATCGCCAAATCCTTTTCCCACCGAGTTACAAGTAACCTCTCTCGAAGTTCTCTGCCGCCAACACAATGTATCGAAAACCAGTGGCAGCAGTGACAAGATGCAATCAGAGAAGCCGCCTCTGATGTGCTGGTTTTCAAACAGCCACCAACAAGGAACCCCTGGATTGATGAGGAATGTTGGCAAGCAAATGCAGCCAAACAACAGGCACGCAAGGCAGCGCTGCATAAAAGGACGAGAGCTGCTCGTGAGCTCTATGAGCAGAAGTGGCGAGAGGAACGCCGACTTCTCAGAAGGAAAAAGAGAGGGCATGAAAAGCGTGCGGTCGAAGATGTTGAGAGGTATTAAAGCAGGAATGAGGTTCGAAAGTTTTATGAACAGGTGAAACGAAATCCACAGGTACATAAACCTAGAACCGAAGGCTGCAAAGACGAAAGTTTAAACTTCATAGTGGAACCGCAGTCAATGCTGAGGATATGGGTATGCATTAGACGAAGTAAAGATTGCCATATCTAAGTTGAATTCTAATAAAGCCGCTGAACCGGATGGCTTGAATGCCGAGCTCTTTAAAGCAGCTGGAGATAGGTTGGTTAGGAGCATGCACCAACTTATCTGTAAGATATGGTCGGAAGAAAGCATGCCCAATGAATGGAACCTCAGTATTGTTTGCCTGATTCTGCAAAAGGAGACCCTCTAAACTGCACCAACTATAGAGGAATCAGTCTACTTAACATCGGCTATAAAATCTTCTCTGCCGTAATATGTAAACGTCTAAAGCCCGTCGTCAAGAACTTGATAGGTCCTTATCAGTGTGGTTTTAGAACAGGAAAGTCCACAGTTGATCAAATATTCACATTACGGCAGATCCTGGAAAAAACCCAAGAACACGAAATCGACACCCACCATCTTTTAATCGGTTTCAAAGCCGCATAAGACAGCATCTACAGGGACGAGCTGTATAGAGCCATGTCTAGTTTTGGATTCCCTGCCAAACTCGTCCGTTTGTGCAAGATGACCATGGAGAAATCACGCTGCTCCATAAAGGTTGGAAACAACTTAACAGAACCTTTCGATGTCAAAAAAGGTTTTAGAGAAGGTGATGCGCTGTCATGTGATTTTTTTAACATCGTGCTTGAAAGAATAGTGCAGAGCTCACACGTCAACACTAGAGGCACTATCTTTCAAAAGTCTGTCCAATTACTGGCATATGCTAATGACATTGACATTATCGGAAGAACTCAGCGTAATGTCAATGGGGCTTTTGTGAGTATTGAGGCAGAGGCGGCAAAAATGGGTTTAACGGTTAATGAGGGCAAAACAAAGTACATGCTGTCGTCTAGAAAGGACATACAACACCTACGTTTTGGTCAAAACGTCACAATCGACAGACGTAACTTTGAGGTAGTCAAGGACTTCGTCTACCTAGGCTCCGCTGTAAACGCAGAAAACAAAACCAGCGCTGAGATCAAACGCAGAATAACTCTTGCTAATCGCTGTTTCTTTGGACTAAGAAAGCAATTGAGTGGTAAAGTCCTCTCTCGAGGGACCAAAGTGTTGCTTTATAAAACCCTTATCATCCCTGTCCTACTATACGGTGCAGAAAACATGGACTATGACAAAAGCGGATGAAAGCACATTGGGTCGCTTCGAGAGAAAAGTTCTTCGTGTGATCTACGGTCCCGTATGCATCGAAGGGGAGTGGAGGAGAAGATGAAACGACGAGCTGTACGGGCTGTACAGATTTCAGTTAAGGAGATGCGCTATAATGTTTACTTAACATAGTCCTGGAGCTGATAGTGAGGACGAGTTGTGTTAACCTGAAAGGCACTATCTGTGTGAGGACTTCACATTTGCTTGGCTATGCGGATGAGTTATTCTAGAAGTATTTACATCTTTAGATGAACAGGCAAAACTCGTTAATCTTTAAGTTAATGAGGACAAAACAAATTACATATATGATATGAAAAAACAAAACCTCATCTGTTCACCACCTTATACAAAACGTTAATGTTGGAGTGATTTCAAGGTTGTCAAGGAGTTTACCTGCCTCGAAACAATTATCGAATACATGAATGACATCTTAGTAGAAATCCGACGAGAAAGTGCCTTTTCAAACATATGCTATTTTGGTTTACTAAAGAAATGGGTTTAAAATTCTTGGCGAATGGAGGGAGCTTGCAAGTGACCGCAAACCATGGGTAAAGGCAATATCCCATGCTGAGATCTCCCATAGATTTTTGGATCCATATAAGTAAGTAAGTATTTCCACAGATAGTGTTGTGTTCCTTTAGTCGAGAGTATTAAACAAATCGCTAATCCCAACTACTCAATATTTCTAGCACTAGTCTGAGTTCAATTCTACAGAAAGAAAGATCTTTGATTATCCCTTTGCAGTCTAGGGCTTGATTGGCAAAATTGTTCTCTTAATTCAATCGACGAGAGATACCGAACCAGAATGTTTGTTGCAGTAAGGTTACTATTCCACTCAATGTCTGAAATGAGAAGTCTTCGTGTAACAACTAATACATCACCGACTGAAAGCATTTGTTTCCTCGTGTGAAACGCCACAAATGGAATTCCATCTATTGCAAGTTTGAGAGCCTTAGTCTCCAAAAACATTTGATAACACAAAATTCTTATCTGACGTCTGCCAAAATTTAGTAGACAAAAATTTATACGACGACGGGCGTATTTACATTTTGTTGTGCGGAATTTGTGTGTTTTTGTTATTTTTATATTAAAAAAAAAAGTTGTACATATAAATGAAAGTGTTCTCCTCCGACAACTGAGTGTTTTTGCAAAGTGTAAATTGTTTAGTTTTCCATTAAACAGCGATTTCTTTTTGAAAGAAAAAGCAACTCCATTAAAATTCCTCTTCTTGAACTTAATTAAAAACTGCCTTCAATTAGTAGATTAGTGAAAATCTAATAAATTAATAAATAAAATGAGCAACGATCGCAGTCGCGCACTAATTCTTCGCACCGAAAGCGAAGATTCCTCAACAATTCTATCGAATTCACCATCAATCTCATCTTTGAATCGACTTCGGGATACTTTTCGTCGATCGGAAAGTTTTTCCTCGCAAATAAGTTCAATAATTTCCTCATCAAATAATAGTCATGCCAATAATGCAACAGCATCAGCAGCGACTGTAAATGCAAATGCGAACGAATCAACGCCAAAGAAAAAGAAGTCTGGTAAGTCGTATTATGTTCCTCTAATCAGTTGACATCTCTTTGTTGTTCTCTAATTGAAAATTAAGTCCAAACAAAAGCTAGCAACAATAAATTTGTTTCTTCAGTTGGGGACACCTGTTTCGAGGCAAGGTGCACTATCGCCAAGTAAGATTCCTCTATGGAGTTTGAAAATAATGCCGGTTATCCTTAATTTGAACTTTTGAAGGTATTCGTACTTAGGCGTAGTTCATTTTGTATTTTTTTTTGGAAATAGGACGCTGAATAAATTAACATACCATTTTAATTCTGGAATTCATTAGTCTTTGTATGGATGAAGCTATGGAGACAAAAAGACTGCACAATCATTGTATATAAGAATAAACAATAATATGTTTTGACACAATTAAAGTGAAACATATTATCATCGTTTGAGTTGGTATTTGAATTTTTAATACGATATTAGTCGTGTGTGGAAAACATTCAACCAAATGATTAATTTTCCAACTTAATTATACTGTATTTAGGCCAAAAAGATTATGAGTAAAGAAAACAACAGTCTCGTTCCTCTTTATAAAAGTGAACTTATGGTGCGTTTCATGCTACTTTTTATTATATTGTTTAGGTACTCAAGGAGTTATAAATCCCCTTTTAATAATCAAACACAGTGCGACCAGTTAGGAAAGGAGGACAGGATTAGAGAAGAGATACCGATGCACATTTGTTGAACTGAGTTCTATTACTTGTTGGAATATTAACTAAAAATAGAGTATTAACTCTTAAGCTATGTGTATTTGAGTTTCTGAGTAGCTAGCAGTATCCAATTCTCATGAAATAAACTTTAGGAACTTTATATAAATAAAGGTCTTTCAACGGCAGGATACGACGATCTTGAAATAAACGCCAACTACTTGTTAACCTTGATTTCTTACAAATGATTCGGACAATATGTGTCTGCGATGTAATTATGGGATCAAGCGTGTTTTGGTATGCACCTCCCCAACTAGTTATTCCACACTGTAGCTAAGAATGAACGAGCCCAAAGTGTATTGTTATTAAGAAATTTATTGCACAAGTTCGTTTTAATAAGAATATTTTACGTGTTACATTAAGTATTTTTTTAATTTTTTAGTAGGTATGTAGTTTTCAATTTAAATTTTTGTCAATTGTAACTCCTAAATATTTAAAACTATTAACGAATTCGATTTTAAAACAATCGTTGGAAGAAGGGGTGGTATGCGAAATGCTTTGTCTCAGGCTCATGAGATTGAGCTCTGAGAATGAGCTCGAGATTGTGAGATAGACGATTTGCAATGAGACAAAGCATGCAAGAGCTTTGTCTCATTTTACTATGTCAGTCTCAAAATGTCTTCTTCGAGTGAAAGTAAACGATGAAACGATGATATTTTGTGTGAATTTGTGAAAGTCAAACTCCTGACCTAAAAAAAAAAAAAATGCTTTAATAGCATTCAAATCGGAGTTTGAAAAAAAATTGGCAAAAAATATTGAAATAAATCCGGTACGGAGTCATTAAAAACGGAGTAATTCCATAGCCCTCGTCGCCAATGAGTACAGTTGATGAACTTTCAAGGAGAGTTTGGTAAATTTCAGAATTTTTAAAGATTCTCGAATCATGTACCGACCCTGGCCAAGAGATGCTCCAATGCAGGATGGGAATTGATACTTATTTAGCCAAATTACTTTTTCGGCATCTGTCTGCTTCAACGTATTCGGAAATTTAAACCAGTCCTCTTTTTTGCTTACAATTTTTTCACCAACTTCGATGATGATCCTAGATATCAAAATTTGGTCGATTCCGAAATCTTTGTCAATTCCGCTTTGGAAACCAGGATCAGCAACGAATCGTAGAAAAACCATCATTCTGGTTTTTTTAGATACACGACCACCCCGAAAAGTATCACTACTGTCGGAGAAAAGAAACACGATGTTATGATTAGGATCATTAGCAGGAATTTGAATTTGGTCCCTAATTTTTGGGATTTGATCAGCATGTCTTTTCCAAACTCTATTACCGTCTAACTTAATCTCGTAGTGTAGTTCATCTTGTTTGGCTGTAATTCTTCCGAATTCCCATTTGTCGTTTGATAGATAATCTCTTACGGCCACTCTTTCTCCCACTAAGAATTGTTTTTTTACAATTGGACGCTAAGGAACAACTTATGTCTCTCTGGGAATGAATAAATCTAGGCGAGATTGAATTTGACGCCCAAACATTAGCATAGCTGGTGACTTGCCCGTCGTTCGGTGAATAGCTCGGCGATATGCAAACAAGATTTTCGAAATTGTAGCTTTTAAATCGCTTGCTTGGCATTTAGCAGTTTTCAGTTTATTTTTTATTGTTTGCACAAAACGTTCAGCGAGGCCGTTGGTAGCTGGATGGTATGGTGCACCTTGCTTGTGTGTTATTCCATTATTTTTCAAAAATACTTGAAAATCTGACAAACACTTTTGGTGTACCGAACGTAGCAAAAATACTTCGACAAGTTTTGATCGTAGTTTCTGTTTTAATAATAGGTATTACAAGTACTTCAGGCCATTTGCTGTGAGCATCAATTAAAATAAATAAGTATTTTCCTAATAAAGGTCCAGCAAAATCAGCATGCACGCGTTCAAAGGGTTTCGATGGTGTACTCCAGCAATGGACCGGTAATATTTTGGCTGGTTGTGCTCTTGTTGTCTGACAATCTGTACAATTTTCAACTAATTTTTCTATCTCTTTATCCATCCCATTCCACCAGCAGTAACCACGAGCTAGAGACTTTATTTTCGTTATGCCAAAATGGGCTGAGTGAAGTTAAGCAAGTACACGTTGTCGTAAGCTTTTAGGTATATATGCACGGATTCCTCGTAATATGCAACCTTGTTGTAAAGCGAATTCTGTTTGCCGAATACCCCAGCGATGTGTACCGTCGCATTCACGACCGTGTTTTAAACTTTCGTACAGAATGTATACTTCATCGTCCTTCTTCGTTTCATCTCTCAATTCGGATACATGAATTGGTAAGTTCTCCAAACACTCATTCTCAATTATATCAACTTCTTCCACGTTATGGTTTGTGTCTTGAATAGGTAGCCTGGAAACAGCATCTGCGTTGGCATTATCTTTGGATCTTTTCAAACGGATTTCAAAATCGAATGATTCTAAGAATATTGCGTAATGTTGCATTCTAGTCGCCGAAAGGGTTGGTAAACCTTTTTGTGGAGAAAATATTTGCGATGTAGGCTTGTTGTCGGTAACCAATATAAACTTCCTTCCAAACAAATATTGATAAAATTTGCGGATACCATAAATAATGGCATAAGCCTCTTTGTCGATTTGGCTATATCGTTGCTGTACAGAAGATAAAGTTTGTGACGCGAATTGAATGGGTTTTTCTAACACGTCTGGATATAAATGACTTGATACCGCCCCCACTCCATAAGGGCTTGCATCAACCGCCAATACCACTGGCAGCGAAGAGTCATAATGTGTTAGAACTGTATCCGATAGTAATGATTGTTTGCAATTTACGAGTAATTGCTTCCTTTCGGCTCGCACCAGATACATTTTAACTTTGTGGTTATTTGTTGCAGTTGCTACATTAACAATAATGTACCCCACACAATCCAATTGAGTTTTGAAGTAGCTGTATAGCAACGTATCATTATCATGTATGTATATCCAAATCACCAAAGTGCCTTTCCGCATCACCTAAGCTCACGATCGTCACCGGTGCACCTGTATCAATTTCAAAATTTTAAAAAAAATTATTAACTTTAAGATTACAAAATATTTTGGAACGATTAATAGTACTTAGTTTATTGTTTTTAATATTATTTACCCCTCCCTCGTATATTTGGAATAATTCATCTGCCAGGACATTATCGCTTGAAATGTCATCTTCTTCTGCAACCAGGTTAACTTGGCGCTTTTCCTTCAAGCAAACTTTACAAAGATGTCCTTTGGTCTTGCAGAATCCACAAACCGCTTCTTTATAGGTACAATGGTTTGCCAAGTGGGAGGTGCTACCACACCGGTAACATTTTCTTGTAAATGGCTGTTTATTGCCCATGCCCGCTGTCCTTTCGATTTTTTTTGTATCTTTCCGCTTATCGCCAAATGCATTGACTGTTTCTTGGATTTCGTTAACGCTTGACCTCGACATATGTTGATGGAATTCAATGGCCCCTCTTTCAGCTGTCTCGAAGGCATTGGCGGTGTTCACAGCTATTTCCAAAGTCAAGTCGCTTTTTTCGAGTAGACGACTCTGGATTTTTTGGTTTATTAACCCAAACAAAATTTGATTTCTTAAAGTTGTATTTTAGTAGGATCCAAAGTTGCAATTTGCAGATAGACGTTTCAAAGCAACTTAGAAATCCGCACATGTTTCACTTTCCTTTTGTTTCCTCAAATGGAAACGATAATTTTCAAGGATCTCATTCGGTTTCGGATCGAAATGGTCTTTTAAAATATTTGTTATTTCGCTGTATTGTGAATCTTCTGGTAAGTTGGGCAAGAGCTTGTCACACAGCACATCGTAAGTAAATGCTCCCATGTAGTGTAGCAAATATTGCTTCTCTTTCGAAGCATCGCAATTGAAAAGCTAGCAAAATCTCAAAATAATGAGATTTGAGACTGAGACAATGCATTTCGCAAACCACCCAAGGTGTCATTTGTTCAAAACTTGAATTTCCCAAAGAAGGTGTAGCCAAGCTAAGTTTCTTACATGTTCCTGAATGGAACATAACATTAAAGTCCAAGATTGGAGCTGTTTGTTTGAAGTGCAGACCATTATTTTAGTTGTTTTCACTTAAAATGAGCTCATGCCTAGAAAACCATTGTCTTAGTACATTTTAATCTTTTTGTAATATAGTGGTCAACTCAAATAGCGCACTGCTAACATATGTCAGAGCCATATCGTCAGCGAATGCTGTTATTTTGCTAATTGATGATTGTTTGAAGACAGAGTTTACGTACAGGGTCCGGAAAAAAGATCTCCCATACTTTAAAAGGCAATGACGAATAAATAAACAATTTAACAGACAAATTGTATTGATCTTTTTAAATTAAATACTCTGCCGTTTTACAATTAATAAAATAATTACTTAGTTTTAAACATTACATCCTTTAAATATTGCATATGAAGATGTGTGTTCAAAATTCGTTTTACACTCCAATCAGACAATCCAACGACAGCTGCACGTTTAAGGCTGAAACACACACAAGTTTCAGTTTCGGCTTTGCCTAACGTTTACAAGTCTAGCCATAGGGATTCAATGCATGCTATCACAATGAAGCTTCGACCTCACGTTTCATTTGACAATCGTAAGAAAATAACGTAATGTTACGTAATGTGACTCCGATAGAAAGGTCTAGTTCAAATTTGCTTTGTCTGACAGCTCAACAGCTGTTAAAAAGTCAACAAACAAAAAAATTTGTCTTTTCGAGGGATTCTCTCTCTCTTCAAAACTCATTTTTTTTTATTATGAGAAAAAATGACATGTGCCATTTTAAAAAAAGTTTGTATCCAAGTTTGAAATAAAAATGACCACTTGTAGGTAAAAATGACGGACATAATTAATTGAAGTCCGAAAAATTTGTAAACACAGATTTATGAATTCTTCACATTTTCCTTGACATATTTTCCATATTATGCAGATGACATTTTTTTTAATTACGTACAGTTAAACTCACAAACTCCCTAACAAACTTAATTAAATTAGATTAACCCGAATAAAGATAACGAAACATAAAAATAAAGCGTTTTAAGATGTGATCAAAGTTTATAAGCTTAAAAATGTAAAAACATAATTTAAGTAAATGTATTACTCTCCAGACACTAACACTATTTTGAAGCTCTTTGCCCAGCACGTTATTAAAATTAAGTCTATTCCTTTATTTTTTTAAACAAACTATTCCAAAAAAAAAAATTTTAAAAATGACTTTTGTCAATTTTATCGTTGATTGTGTTTGTTTTTTGAAAATATAGGCATCGTCCATTTCATTACTTCATCTTTGGGATCACCCTGAACCAAGTTAGAAAAATAATCAATTTAAGATGATGTTGAAATTTCGAAACCCGACAAAAAACTTTTTGGAGTTATTTTGGATACATTTCTTAAATTATTATTACTAAGGTTTAATTTAAATAACTAGTAGCAGTTGTTTTTAAAAATTCTGTATACTTAAATAAAAATATAAGGATGTTGTTTTTACCATAATTGTATTTGAAGTAGTAAGGTATTTTGAAATTTTGTACGGCTTATGTAATGAGTAGATAATTTTCTCTGTTTCCTTTAGTCCAATTCAGATCAAGAGTTCAATATTTTTAATAAAGTTTTTATGTACACAAAGTTGCTTAAATGAGTTTAACCGTTGTTTCTGTTTAGCCAAGAACGTTTTCGTTACTCAAACAGCTTTTTTTTTGTTTCCGAAAAATGTGACCAATGTGACCATTTGACCAAGTGAAAAAATAATGACCAAATTTGGTCACAGATGACCAATATGGCAACCGTGTTTGGAAGTGTCATTAAAGGCAACCTCGAAGTAGGCCTAACGTGTTTGTGTATCAGCCATTAAGTGCTGAACGGCTCGAAGATTGCTGGATAGACGCACTTACACGCGCCACATTATCCGGTGTTGTTGCGGTTAAAGGTCGGCCAGACGATTTTCTCTTTAGCGCAGAACCCGTTGCTCTAAAGTTTGATAACCAAACTTGAATGCACATGATCATGTCGTCCAAATTGAAATCGAATGCGAAAACGCCACGTAGACCTCTATAAATAGCTTTAAATATAAACGTTTAAAAATACGGTAGGTTTTTTTGCCGGACCCTGTACATCAAAAACAATATTGGACCTAGTACAGATCCTTGAGGAACAACGGTAGTAAGCTCCTGAACATTGCTAAATATTGCATTGATTCTAACTGTGATGTCTTGCGGATAAATAAGAGGCAAACCAATCGAAAGCGGGACCTTTAAATCCAGTTTTATAAATTTTTCCTAAAAGGATCTGATGATTGACCAAATCAAATGCTTTAATCAGATCAATACTTTTATTGTTGTTAAAACTTTCACTCACCTCACTGCAAAATTTTAATATGGCCGCCTGTACCCCTACCTTCACGAAGACCAAATTGGTCGTTGGTGAAAAACTCATTTTTGTCTAAAAAACCAGTAGGAAATACACATTCGTGAAGTGCGACTAAGGCAAAGAATCGCTGTAATTAACAGTAGCCCATATTATATGGAATCTCGCTTTATTCGAAAAAATATGCGTCAAGACAAGGTGTAATGGCCATCTTCTGATGAGCCCAACCATTACATCGGGCGAAACGCATATAAGAACACCTATGCTGGTTTATTTTAATTTTTATTTTCATTTAATGGTTTTAAAAATCAAAATTTAATTTTCATTATCTTAAATCATATTTATTAAAAATAATTGGTGTTCAGGAACAAACAATTCGACTGTTAACAGTCAAACATTTCATCTTTAAATTAGAATGAGCCAAATCATTTTTGCATCGTAGGACAAAACCTAAACATCTAGCAACATTTTTTCCGATGTCAAATATGTGACCACTCTAATATACATACCTAGAACTAAAAGCTGCACAGTCTCAAGTATCACACATGAATAGAGGCATTTGGGGAGGGTTTCGCTTTTGATGCACTAGACAGCATTGAATTTGCGGAGCCTTAAATTCTACCCTGCTTTTTATTCCTTATTTAATGAGTAGTTAGGTAGTCCCCATCTAGAGGACAAGGACGAGAATATAAGAACGAATATAAAAAGCTGAGAATACTGTCATCAAAGTAAAAATTAAGTTAGTAAAAAGTTTCAGACAAAGGATTATTTATAAGCAATAAAGACTAGTATCGTAGACAAAACGGAGCCCTGGGGCACACTACCGTTTATTTTATGGATATAAGATTTTAACTCGTCCAGTACTAATTGCATTTAACGGCCGAAAAGTAATTTCTAACCCAACAAAAAAGAAATTCATCTATTCCAAATGCACGCGTTTTCGAAAAGAAAGCTTGAAGCCAAACTCTATTAAATGCCTTTGAATTATCAAGTGCGATAATCTTACTCTCTCCAAAAAGATGTAAAGATCACCAGGGGACCTATTGAAGAACACCCTATTTGAACATTTTAAGAGGAAAGTTAAAACAAAGTGAAACTTGGGATCAACAGGATAACGATCCCATATATACGGCTATGGATGTTTAATTGTGGGTCGCCTACAACACGCCCCACATTCTATTTACACCTCCCCCCACCACATAAAGTGCAAATCTCAACCTAATCGAACATATATGGGGTGTCTCAGAGAAACAACTCTGAAAACACAATATAACGATGTTTTTGTACAAAATATTAGGTTACCATTTTCTAAACATAAAAGACATTCAAAACGGAATTAAATTGTCCTTCTAGGGTACAAAATGCTCAGACATGATCATTCCACCATTGGAAAACATTCTGACAAGGTGTGTAAGGTTGAGATATATTCCCAAAGCCTGGAGAATGGCAAAAGTAGTCTTCATTCCTAAAGCAGGGAAACCCTCACACGTTAACCCTAAAGATCTACGACCAATCAGCCTATCATCCTTCCTTCTTAAAACCTTGGAAAGATTGATTGAAATTTTCATCACACATAATTTAGAGCCATATCTCATTTCCACAGGTCAACATGCTTACTCTAAGGGAAAATCGGTAGAATCAGCACTTCACTCGCTGGTACGTATTATTGAACATTCCCTCGAATACAAAGAATATAACTTAGTAGCGTTCCTAGATATTGAAGGAGCTTTCAACAACGTCAGTTACCAGGTGATCACAACAGCAATGGATAAGCTGAAATTAGAGAAATCACTCATAGATCTTATAAGTCTCAGGCTCAAAAGCAGGACAGTAATTTCTAACATGAGAAGTTTTACTACCACCAGATCGGTGAATCGAGGCACTCCCCAAGGTGGAGTCCTTTCACCTCTTTTATGAAACATGGTAGTAAACGACCTACTTACAGCATTGGAAGCAGAGGGTTTCAAGGTGATTGCCGATGCTGACGATGTTGCGATATCCATATCTGAGAAGCATCCCCAAGTTCTCTCGGAACTCCTACAAAATGCCCTAAATAGGCTAACTAAATGGGCTAAGCAATGTGGATTGGACGTCAACCCACACAAAACAGAATTAATACTCTTTTCGAGAAGATATAAAATTCCTCAGATTAGCCCACCCAAGATTAGAGGAATACCATTAAGCTTTTCCGACCAAGCTAAATATTTAGGCCTAATTTTAGACAAACAAATTAAATTGGAAGGCAAATATTGATGAAAGAGTAAAAAAGCCCATAGGATCAAAATGGGGCTTCGTCCCAAAAATAACCCACTGGCTATAAACTTCGGTAATCAGACTGATACTCATTTATGGAGCTGTCGTATGGTGGACCGCACTGGACAAGATGTTAAATCTAAATAAGCTCATCAAAGTCCAGCGGTCGGCAGGTATGTGCATCACGGGAGCACTTCGCTCAACACCAACCGCAGCACTGGAAGTGCTTTTAAACCTAACACCACTTGACATCTTCTCCAAAAAGGTGGCAGCCAACTCATGTGTGAGGCTTAGAGCCACCTCTCAATGGACCAGTAACAATATTGGACATAGTACTAATTTAGACAGTTTCAGATTTATCCAAGATCGCTTAGACTATACCACCTCAAAAATGGTATTCGGTAAAAACTTCCATTTGTTCATCCTTTCAAGATCCTCCTGGGAAGAAGAGAGACCCCTGAAAGACGATGCGGTACACTTCTATACAGACGGTTCAAAGACCGATCACGGAGATGAAAGTGGTATCTTTTCGGAACAACTGAATCTCAGTCTATCCTATAGACTTCCCAATCAATGCAGTGTATTCCAGGCAGAAGTAATGGCGATTAAAGAAGCACTATCCTGGCTCAAAGAAAACGTTATATCTTGTAAGGATATACGAATCTTCTCAGACAGCCAAGCCGTTCTTAAATCTCTCGCGTTTGTATCCACAAACTCTCAAAAAGTCCACGATTGTCGATCATCTCTGAATGATTTCTGATTTCGAATGTGTTTTAAACATATTAATATATTATTATTTTTTATTTAGGAAATTCCTGTTTTAAAATTAAAGTCCGATTCAAAGGTTTGTTTTTTACGTCGTTATACCAGTTGCCGCTAAGATTGTCCATCCATCTCTTATTTGGTCTTCCTTTCGGTCTGGATATATACGTTTGATTGGGTCTATTTGGTTAATACTGTTTATTTGTGTTGCGTTCTTGAAATGTGACCTGCCCAACTCAATTTCAATTGTTTTATTCGTTAGATTGCGTATGTTATGTTGGTTCTTCTTCTGATTTCTTGGATTCTTATTCTTTGAACTTTCCGAGTTACTTGACATTTCTTAAGTCTGCCGAATGAATTTGATGCAGGTCAGCTTGATTGTAATCCCATATATCGTGACAGGAATTATTGTGACCTTTGAGTCCAAAAATATGTTTTACATTCCAAAATTGCTTCCAACTGTTCGTTATACTCATTTTTAAAGATATACACAACGTTTTTGAAATCTATGTAAATATTTATTTAAGCTACCCATCAAAATTTTGTTTAGATTTTGAATTAAATAACTTCTCAAGGTTACCCTACAAACAAACTGTTCGGGCTGTATTGAAATAAGATTTGTAACCTTGCCCCACGGGTGTCAAGAAATTATTTATTACCCTTCAAAAAAGGTCGCTCTTTGCAATTTAACTATCAATTTAGATTGTCAAGCAAAAAGTATTCAGATTCATTTAATGAAAAGTAAATAAAAAGCAAATATTTAAATGAAAAGAAAAACAAACATTCAAACAACTAGAATTTTAATTTTCAATTACATTTTTTCTTAATCTGTTTTTCTAATCATCAATTAAAAATCTCATCTTCTACTTCATTTGCTACCACATCTACATCCACAGACTGCGCAGTAAAAGCCGGTGACATCCTTTATAAATTCTAAATATGTACATATTTATATTTATTCTCCAATGAATTGAGAAATTTTATAAAAATAAAATGCAAAAACCTAGAGATGGCGCTATTTTTATAACTATGTATTACATATATTTTCTCAGAAACTCACGACTCGCACAGTTGATTCACCTCTTTTGTCCTTTTTTTGCTTTTGCAAAGCTCTTATTATTAAATCTGATGAAAACAACAAGTTAAAAAGCGGTTAATAGTCCAAAAGTAGGTAAAAAGGTGGTTTTATTTTCACCTATTTTGTTTGCTCTTATTTCTCGCCTTATGAGCATTTTAAAGAGAAAGAGAATATTAATATCTTGAATTGTATGATAAGTGTTGAATAAGGGTGCATTTCCATTAATGTAATGCAAAAATACAAAATCCACCCTTCCTTGCGGCCCCTATTCAACTAACAAAAGCAAAACTAATCGATTTCTTTTTATATTCACCCCTTGTAAAGTATACAGTATACAGTGCGACCAACTGGGACAAGAATGGAAAATATGAAATATTTTGCTTGACGCTCGTTTTTATTAAACAGTTGGACTATTTTTTTTTGGAAGCGACCGAATAAATAAATATTTATTTATTTATTTAGATATAATTTATTCATCAAGCAGAGACACAGCTCTTAAAGACTACTTAAAACTATTTAACAATATACATACAAATAAAACAAAATAAATACATAAATACTAAATACTAACCACCGAGATTGAGACTTAGTAACAACTTTTTTTTTAAACAATCTCTACTCATATATAAATTGTAATCAATCACATTACATAAAGAGTTAGCTTGTCTTAAACAGCGAGTTAACCCTTCGTTGCACTGAGTTGCAGATCTGCAACATTCCCCATTTCACTGTATAAAAAATTTAGGAATAGTTTTTTTCTAAATCCGAGCAATGTTGCTGATCTGAAACATTCCTCTTCCAAGCACGATCTTTATTCGAGCCCTCTACATAACATGTGCTCTTTACTCTCATCTGTCAAAGTTTATTTTTTGTCTAAAGTCGAAGTTTGTGTTTGATCTGATTTCATTTATTGTAAAAAATTATCAAAAAAATAGTTTTTTTCTAAAAAAGTTATTTTGTTTTCAAGGTGAGTTTACATTCTTCTGAATTTTTGTGATTTTAGTTTGTTTTACAACATAAATAGATTGTAGTGAGTAAAAGCCGTGTTGTTGCATATCTGCAACATTGCTCGTCCAGTTACCCAAAATCCATATATGTGTAATACAATGTAAAAGACATAACCTCAAATTGTTTACGACTTGTAGAATGCGTCCACGGCGAAATAACCATCTAAATGACCAACAGCTTGAGCGGTTAGCCAGTTCATGGTATGAAAGTGAAGATGAACTTGATTTTTCTGCCGATGAATGTGAGCAGGATCCAACATTTGCCCCTCCGGTGGACAGCTCATCAGAAAACGATTCTGACAATCTACCGCCAGAGCATTTGATACAGCCAAAACATACTGTCCATCATTCTCCTCCACCGCCACCTCAACCATCAACTTCTCGTGGAATAACAAATAGTTCGGAAGCCAAGCCAGCAAAAGTAAATGTCATATGGAAAAAAAAACACCTTGAGCTCATTCAAGAGCAGCTTAGTTTTCTTGGGGACGATGATCTTCCAAATGACTTTCTACAATTAGAAACGCCATATCAGTTTTTTTCGTATTTCTTTACTGATGAAATTGTAGATCATATTCGCGATCAAACAAATATTTATAGCGTGCAAAAAGATCCAAATAAGCCCATAAACATCGAAGCCATAGACGTTCGGCAATTTGTTGGCGTTGTTTTGTACACGTCAGTTGTACGTATATTGAACGTAAGAAATTACTGGTCCGATAAAATGGGCATAACTATAATAAAAGAAACTATGCCATTGAAAAAATTTGAACGTTTGCGGCAAACTTTCCATTTCAATGACAACTCTAAGATGTTGCCTTATACCCAGCCAGGAAGTGATAGGCTTTATAAAGTTAGACCGCTTATTGAAAAGCTCAATAAGCGCTTTTCGACGGTGGTACTAGAGAGGTACTTGGCTGTTGATGAGCAGATGTGCTCAACTAAGGCCAGGAGCATTTTGAAGCAATATATGCCAGCCAAGCCTCATAAATGGGGCTTCAAGTTGTTTATTTTGTGTGGCGTTAGTGGTTTTGGCTACAACTTTGAAATTTACAGTGGCCAAGAAAATATTTTAGAAGAAGGCGAGCCGCAATTGGGTGCTTCCTCAAATATAGTAATGCGTTTAGCGAGGAAAATACCAAATAATAGCAATTACAGGCTGTATTTCGACAACTATTATACCTCCTTACCTCTTATCGAACATTTGGCGAGAAGAGGTATTCACAGTCTTGGTACAGTGAGAAAAAATAGAATCCCCAATTGTAAGCTACCGGATGAGTCTTTTTTTAGAAAACAACCAAGGGGTACTTCAGTGGAGTTTGTTGGCGACCACAATGGGATTCAACAACCGCTTGGAAAGACAATAAAATCGTTTCCCTTCCGTCAAATTTCGCAGGTAAGAACCCTACATCTAATGTCCAGCGATATGACAGAGTGAATAAAGTCCATATATCAGTTGAACGACCATTTGTTGTAGCCGAGTACAACCGCCACATGGGCGGGGTGGATCTGATGGACAGTATTATTGCAAGGCACAAGATATTACTAAGAAGTAAATTTTGGTATATGCGTCTGTTTTACCACCTTCTGGACATGGTTATGGCAAATGCTTGGCTACTTTATCGCCGTGTCAACAAACAAGCTGGCCGGTCTGAAAATTTGAGCGCCGCCGACTTTCGAATGGAAGTAGCTGAATCACTGTGTAAGGTGGGCATGAAACAAAGGGCGAGTAAAAGGACATCTGATGTTGAACAAGGTCTTCAAGCTAAAAAAAAAGAAAGGCCCTGCTCAACACGCACCGCCGAAAGAGGTTCGACTTGATCAAACAAGTCATTGGCCAATATGGGGAGAAAAAAGAATACGCTGTAAAATGCCAAATTGTACTGGATTTACACAAACATTATGCGAAAAATGTGGAGTAGGCTTATGCAACAATAAAACGAATAATTGTTTCAAAGATTTCCATTGCAAGTAATTTGTTAAAAAGGGGAATTGAAAGTGCAATGTTGCATACCTGCAACATTTGAATTTTGTTAATAAACATAAAAAAATTAAAGTTTTTTTTTTTTTTAATTATTTTTCCTCGTATTATAACTATTTTGTACGTCTTTTGTGAAAATTTTAACAAAAGCTGAGTCATTGCGCTACGAAGGGTTAAGGGTTCATTGGTTCCATAGTTAACCCTATGAAAAGGAACATAAAATAAACGATTATATCGTAAGGTACGATTTGGAACGTGAAAACCCACTAACGAACGTAAATCAGGGCAACTGATTTTATAATTAATTAAATCGCTTACAAACATGACATCAACAAATTTACGGCGTGTTTCCAAGGATTAAATGCCTAATAACAGACACCTCGTTTTATATGATGGCATGTCGACATTCCATCGTAAAATCCGGATTGCTGTTCTAGTGAAGCGTTTCTGTATTCTTTCAATTCTTTTAGCATGAGCAGCATACAAAGGATTCCATATAGGAGAGTAGTATTCTAATATTGATCGTACATAACAAAAATATAAAGATCTTAAAGTAAAAGGATCTGAGAAGTTTTTAGCATTCCTTGAAATAAAACCGAGCATTGAACTGGCCTTAGAAATGATGTAATCGTTGCAAAACGTGAGTCTTAAATCAACGATCACACCCAAATTTTTTTTTTCTGAAACCTTGAACAGAGCAAATCTATTTATTTCGTAGGAAAACAATATTGGAGACATACCACGGTAAAACATCATACTATGACATTTAGAAACGTTCAAATGTAGATCGTTATTGGTACACCAAGATCGTTTTGAAGTTTTGTACAATCCGCTATAGATTTAACACGTAAGAACAGCTTAAGGTCGTCTGCATACATTAAACAAAGACTATTACTCAAAACATTTGAATTATCATTTATAAATAAGAGAAAGAGAAGGGGTCCTAAATGACTCCCTTGGGAAACACCGGAAGTTACAACAATCGGGTTCGATTTGACGTTGTTAACACGAACGTATTGAACTCTACCTGTAAGATATGAATTGACCAAACCTTAAAGATACATACATTCTGAGACCAAAGATGATAGGAAATTTTGTTTTGCGGTATGGAAATTCATAGCATACTTACAAAACTAAGATATTGTTAAAATATCCGAAACTGAAGTCAGAAAAGAAAATGATTATTATCATCATCGGCTTAAAAATCGGGATCCTGACCTCATACAACAAGTCTCTATTTATGCCACCCAGTTACGCACACCAAAGCTTCGAGCGTCCTAGTCTACGTAATTTCTCCAGCGTAAGCATGTTCTGCCACTCGCTCGCCTACCATAAAATGTTCTACAAATTACTTTGCGAATTGGTTCCACTTCATTCATACGAGCTAAGTGTCTATTCTTGATTGTAGCGTTTCCGCAATCGTAATTCCTTACATAAGGAGCCAACAACAAACTTCCTCTAAAACGCGCCTAAGTGGTCGGAGCGGAGTGTAAGTACTGGCAGAACCATCGTCTTGTACAGCAGTTGCTTTGAAGTTATGGTAAGGTTTCTGAATTTAAAATGGTAAGCTTTCTGAATTTAAAAAGCTTTGTCAGAGTAAAGTAGGCTGTTGGCTTTGAGCAACCGCTTGCGCATTTCTAATTAAAAAAAATGTTGTCCCTGATATATCGATAAGGAATATATCTTTAAAGTTCGTGGGTCTTCAACTTGCGCCTTCGTGTAATAGTATCAAGTCACGATTTCAGCTTCGCTCTGGACCCTTATTGACATTATTCTGTGAAATAGCATGCATACATCGTCTACATACGAGTATATAATATGTTTTAGGTATGTTGTCAGAGTGCATCTTATTCCTGCATTTCCTGTCAAGGCCGCCCGCAGCACGTCACTGATCACCAATAAGAAAAGAATTGGTTACAGTATGTAACTCTGCCTGACTCCACTTTGGACTTCAAACTTCTCCGACAGTCTAATTCTGTAAGATGGACATTAAGACCCATTTTAAGTCACCTTGATAATAGAGATGAAATCCTCCGCAAACGCCAAGAAAGATAAACTCACTGTTGACGCTGTCAAAATCTTTTCAAAATGAATAAACCGCAGACGAAGTGGTGATCGACGCACTGTTCAATGACAATCCGCAAGGTGCTGATGTGATCAATGCATGATAAACCACTACGGAATCCTGCTTGTTCAGCATCGAGTTTTTCTTCGAGGTGTTCTATCACACATTCTAAGATAATCTTGCTACTTTTTTTCGACTGCAGGAAAAACGCAAAAAGTTCTAAAATTTTCTCTTTTCATCAGATCTAATTTTTTGGAAATTTGACCGTCAAATACAAGAAGTAATTGAATAAGAATCAAACTCCACTATTTCAGACCTTGATATTGATCAACTTATTGTTTGTATAAAAACAGGTGAATCTGAATTATCTCCAAAGAGTAATTTAGGTTGACCCATCACAAAAACAGGAAAAATTAGGCATACAAATTTTATAAATTTGATAAAAATAATTTTGAACTTCGCACAAACTACCTAAATCTTCAACGAGAAATTACATTTTTTCTATTGAATGTGACCTCTAATAAAATGCCAATCGTTTTTGGAACTTTATAAGCTCAAGGCGTAAATCAAGCGGATTACCTAGGAGTATGAGGTATCAAAATACAATTATTAATGATATATGTAGCTATAACTTCTAATTTATTCGCTGACTATTTTCAATCGGTTTACTCTTTAGATACTCCCCTATCCTGAAACTACCGTATATGAGTAGTTTGGTCAATATAGTTTCTTTTGTTTTTAGTCCTTTTGAAGTAGAAGAGGTTTTATCTAAATTAGATGCTAATAAAAGTGAATCCCGGATTTTTAATCTGTCAATAGCCAAAGGGCAATTCTTAGATTGTTGGAATGTTTCATTCTTATCACCAATTTTCAACCAAGGTGTACAAAAATTAGCCATAAAATGTCCTTCATCTCATACGTTGCGAAGAGTATTAATGATAGAACAATAAAATGTTTTCTAATTTTGTGATTCATGGTCGTTTTAATTACCATGCTTATAACTTAAATATCTGTACCTATTTATGTCCACCAATGTGAAGCCGGGACGGGCCGCTAGTAAGCAATAACATTATTACAAATATGGAAAAAGGGTTCAAACAGATATTATTTTCACAGATTTTGCAAAGCCATTTGACAGGGTTAACCATCAAATCTTAATAAACAAACTAACATCTCTAGGTATTCACTCTTCCCTACTAAAGTGGCTTGAATCATATTTAGCTGGTAATATTTAAATTGTAAAATTTGATAGCTCACTCTCGAAATATATCTCGGTCCCATCTTGTGATGCACAAGGAAGCCATTTAGGTCTTACTCTAGCGTAAGATTTCTTGTCAAGCCGACTGTGTCCTTCTTTTGGAAGACCTGTTAAGGCTCGATAATTGGTGCAAGCTAAATCACCTATTGTTAAATGCTTCTAAATGTCAAGTCTTGTCGTGTTTCTGAAATTCTAATCCCATAGTGTTTAATTATACTATCAACCATGCAAATTAAGAGCTTGTAACAAGAAAGAAGGATCTAGGAGTAATCTTAGATACAAAACTTTCCTTCTTACCGCACTATGATTATATCATTAACAGAGCAAATCAAATGCTTGGTTTTTAAAAAAAAAAGAAACACTGAGGAATTCTCAGATTCATATACCTTTAAATCTCTGTACAATTCACTGGTAAGGTCAGTTCTTGAATGTTGTAGCATTATTTGGAACCCTTGTTTCAATAATTCAATAGACAGAATTGAAAAAGTTCAGAAACTTTTTGTAAGCTAAACTGGAGGATTGTAACGCCTTCTTATTATACTTGATGTTTATTATTTGGTAAGCAATCTCTTTATGATTTCATATCAATTGTCCTCCTCTACGAAGACTAGTTAATTGTGTAAATGTACCCTCTAGAACTACACGCTACCAGTTTCATTTTTATGAGCAGTTTTATCGTACAAATAATGACAGGAATGACCCCAATTAAGCGTTGCACCAGGGAAATGAATATAATTTGCAATAGGATTGATTTTAATCTTGATGTTTCGAGAGAATCATTTAAAAAAAGTTTTACATAATATTTAAACTGTATCCTCCTAAAAAAATTTAAGACTTAATCTTTTTTTTATCATAAAGTTGTAGTTATTAATTGTAAAATATAAATAAAAAATGTAATTTATAGTAATATTTTTGCCCCCCAATATCTGTCCCATATTCGACGTTCTTTGTAATTTGTATTAATATTTATCCGTCTGATTGCCTAGTACACTTACCTACTTCGCTACGACAGTTTTTAGATTCTCAAACTTACTGTTGGGATGTAGATCTTATCTTCAGAGACAATGTGTTATTATATACACTGCGTCAAAAATGTATACTCTCTATTTTCGTTAAACTGTGTTGTACCAAGGAAACTAAACATTTTGAAGCTCTTGTTATGTGTCACCAAAAATCCGATAAGATGTTTAAGTTTCCTGAGGCAATGTAAAACATTGTACAACAAATCCCAATTTTGATTTTAACTCCCATATCTAGGCTGATGGTACAATAACGTCCTTAAGTCTTTTAGACAGTATTCAAAAAAGAGCTTGTGATGCTTTTTTGCACAAGGCTGAGGTAGACAAGACAGGACAGGACAGGACATATGTCCAAACTTCTTCCTAAAGAAAGCAAAAAAAGTTGGGTTTAGAGTTTTCAAAAACCCGATTTGCAACCAACTTTATGTTCTCTAACTCGTGTAAATTCGTATAACTTATATAAGAAGATATTTCAAAAACTTTATTTTCCTTACCACTAAAACTAACAATTTACTGCATAGGTAAGGTATGCTTGACAAATTATTTATAGAGATAGAATAACACGGTGGTACCCGTGGCATGATGGTTAGTGCGTTGGACTGTCATGCTAGAGGTCTTGGGTTCGATCCCTACCTCTGCCATCTAAAGTCTTTTCACGGGTACTGCCTCTTGCGAGGAATTGACAAATTCTCCAAGAGTAACTATTGTCATGAAAAAGTGCTTTCTCAAAATTAGCCGTTCGGAGTCGGCATATAAACTGTAGGTCCCCTCCATTCCTGACAACATTACTCGCACACAGGAATGGTTGAGAGTTGTAAGTCACTAGGCCTTGGTTCTCAACGGACTGTCGCGCCACCCAATTTATTTATTTATTTTTTAGAATAACACGGTACTTCATATTAGGGTTGTTGCGAATATTCGCATCCGCATCCGCAATTGCGGATTATTCGAAATAATTCCAACATCCACATCCGCATAAAGGGATGCGGAGTTTGTTGCGGATGCGTATGTTTTTTAACGCTATTTTTCAAATTCGAAAAATAGCAATAGCACGGCATACTATATCATGATCAATAAAAAAAACCCTTTTACCCTTAGTAAAAATTTTAAATTCAAAAATCTCGGTCTCAAGTAGGCGACGACAAAAGCAACAACCAATTTTGCCAGAAGAGTGAAAATAATTGAAAGCTGCCTTGAACTACTCAAACCTTTTGAAGAAGCTACTCGTGAAATGAGCAGCTCTCAGGCACTTATATCATCTGTGATTCCTATAATTCAAATGCTTAAGGAAAAACTTGATGAAAACTTATCTCAACATACTTAGACCCTCGCTATAAGCATACATTTTTCAATCCCATCACCGAGGAAAGAATAAAAGATCCATTAAGCACCAGTTCTCCTACGTTGTTGCCACCAAATGCAAACAACACAAAAAAGAAGAAGATGGATGAGACTTTACATTTGGAACCAGGAATATCCGGTTGAAGTTACAAGGCTTGCTTCAGAAGCCATATGGCAATGATGCTAGATTCATCAACTGAAGACGAAGTCCCGAAGCACTTCTCCGAAGGGAGTTAGCATGTTACCGAAATAAAAAAAGACTAGAATTGGATAATAATCCACTTTAAAAGGCTCTCCAAAGTTGTACTGAGGTATTTATCACCTCCACCAGCCAGTCTTCCCAGCGAACTACTTATTAGTGGAGCTGGATTAATAAGTAACAGATAACAGTTTGCGAAGGATGCAATCTTGCTTTTCATTAAATATAACTCACCCATTTTTAAATTTAATTATTAAACGCAAAGATAATAATCAATAAAATGTTCCTTTATTTACGGACTTAAAATTGTTTTTATTTAATAAATTCTAAAATCCGCATCCGCGGATGTGAGTCTCAAAAATTGTCATTCCGCAAAATTTGTACATCCGCAACAACCCTGCTTCATATGATCTTATAATAGAATGCTTTCGGTGATACAAAAAAAAATTAATCCTGTTCCTAACAAAGGTTAGCGAATGACAAGCGGAGCACTAGCCGACGCTAGGCTTGGGCGTCTATGTTCTCATATATAGAGACGTCGGAATAATCAGTTGAGATTGCGTTCCCTGTCCCTAGCAGCATACTAGAAAATAATCAGTCGGCCTATGCATTGTCCGTCGTACACTTAGAAGAAGTCTAGTTTTCCTTAGTGTTCCAGACAGAAAATTAGAAGCCAATTGGTTTTTTGCGTAACAGGTCAATCTATGTCCGTTTAGTAGCGCCCTTGCAAGAAGGCAGCCAAAGATTAATCGGTTAAGGGAAAAATGTCCTGTCCTTAGCAGCAAATCAGAGATTAACGGCACACTTAGAAAAAGTGAATGTCGGAATAAGCCAGGGAAAAGAAGAAGGTATTGCTCGTACAGTTTAAAAAAAAAAACATTTAAAAAACATATTTTTATAAAAACGTACTGCAACAAAAAACAAAACCACTGATTGCTTCACTGTCCTCCTCCAAACTACCCTCGACTCCATGTAGCCGACCAAAAAATCGATATCTCATTTCCACCACACCATAAACTCTCTCTCTTTTGTTACCACTACTTCCAACTGCCAGACTACCCCCATTTAGTTCAGTTGTTTCACAAGTTCCATTTTCAGTCAGTTCTCAGTTCTTCGTCGTATTCACTTGCACAAAAAAGGATAATTTCACTGATGTGGTGCACAGTCATAGACTTCTGGAAAAATATAAAATAATTAAAAAGACAAAAGGAAAAAACTCATACAACAGGACAAAGGAGAATTTTCCATTAAATTGTGTGATGAAACTGTAAAACAATTATTATTTATAATTATCGGTGTATTGCATTGAATAATATTGTGTACCTTTGTTTTTAATTGGATTTTTAAAGTTCTTGAGATTGGAAAAAAATGAACTTCGTTACAAGGTAATGAACGCATCTGTCAACTACGACAGACTTCGATTTTTCGCAGAAAAAAGACACCTACCTACCTAATTCGCAATTTGTTCTTTTTCTTTCTTTTTCTCTGGTGGATCTACATAATTTGATGTGTGGGCTGCAGATTTAATTAGTGATTCCATAAGGAAGTGCTGACCAAAACAGGAAGAAATAGGACTTCCTATCTGTGAAGTTGAAGAGGAGTTGAGAAAAAAACTTCAAATCAATTCAAGTTTACTTAAGAACACTCTACCCAGCTGGGAAAACAAGTCTGCTGCTAAAGCAATAACATGCGTGGCCTTGGCGAAGACACAACTTTGATTGTCGCCAGTTCTAAGAAATCCAATTTCAATAATAACAATCACAGCCAGAAAAAGTCTGGCAAATACATAATGCAGTCGGCGTCTTCATCATCGACTATTGCCTCAGCATCCTCGTCATCGGGTGGCTCTGGTTCTGGTTCCACGACAACAACGGCGGCAGCGGCAGCGGCGGTGACGGCAGCCATGGTCTCGAATAACAGCAACAATAATTCCAATATGTCTACGACAATTGCCCTGCCAAAGGCTTCGCATGCAAACACAAATGAAGAGATAGCCGGCGGAGTACAGGATACAATTTACTTGTGTAACTTTCGCGTATCGGTGGACGGAGAATGGTTGTGCTTAAAGGAGCTACAGGATCTGGATATCCAGGATGGCGGTAGAAGCAGGAACATGAAGGCAAAGAATCCAATCGATGATAACAATGGTATACATTGTCACAAAGGTTATGAACGTCATGTCGATGTTGCACACGGCTTAAATAGATACGAACGCGATTGGGCTAATTTTTGTAGGTTGCTTTTTTATCTTCTCTATTTTTTACTTTAATTTCTTTTACTTTTTATTTTCTTAGACTTCTTTAAAGAATTATTTTTCCTTAAAATCAGAATCAGCACACACAGCAAACGTCACAATTCACTACAGAAACAAAAAATAATTTCTATTGTTTTTTTCTTTCGTATTCCTATTTTTGAATTTGCACTAAGCTTCTATGGTTTTGATGTTTTTGTTTGTTCCTCAAGAAACGTTTGCAAGGGTGGAAGAATTTATATGTCATCGGGGAAGACGGCTGGCTCGGGTTTGCTTTTGGATTTGGGCATTGAAGCATGAGATTTTGTGACAATAGTGGTTTTTATACGGTCAGCTAAGTGAATATTTAGTGCAAGTTAGTTTTTTGTTTTTCTGGGTTGTCTGTTCTTTAAAACAAAAGACCTAGATTGGACACAGGAGGGACTATAAAGGAAGGTTTTCCAATAAGTTATTTTGATTGAATCGTTTGCTTGTCGTGTAGAAAATGGGTTTAATGGTTTTTGTTTGAGTTGAGCTTAAACGAGACAAGAATATCGAATTTTCTTGTAAAGATATTGGGTTATATAAAGTTCTTGATCTTATATTTCAATTATTTGAATAGCTTCGATTTGTGGGTTATTTCTAGATGAAGTTTTGAAATAGTTTTTCATCTTCTTAAGATCATTTTAAGAATGTTGTAGGTACGTTGAACAATTTATATTGCATAGCTTTGAATCAATGTTTTCACTAACCTTTTTAAATCTTATTTTGCAGCCGTCCTTAAAATAAAGGTCAAAGAATATTTTTTGTGTAAAGACAGGAAAAAAAAATGATTCAACCTAAGTCCACTAATTGCTATAGCTAAACTGTAAAATCCCAACTAAGAGTTCTGAAACTTGTATCATCCTAATAACAAATGCATTTTAATTAAGGACATCTTTTTGAATAAGAAATTATTTATTTTTTTGTTGGACTTTCAAGCAATACCAAATAAGATTCCAGAATTAGTTCATAACAGTACTGGCAAGGGCGGATCCAGACTTTTAATTAGGAGGGGGAGGGTCACGCTCTTTACATATAGACGAGTTTTTACTTACCGCATAAAAATGTTTTTTAAAGGAGGTTAAATAACATAATGTGCATCTTAACCTTAAATGTACACATTTCAAGGCTAAAGTAACAACTTTAGTTATTAAATTATTTTAGGATGCTATTGCCCAGCAAGGTATAGTCTAACTATTTAATTTAGTAGACTTTCTTATTATGAAAGCATTCCAAGATTCTAAAAGTTTTCTAAATATGCCATGTTTAAGAGCGAAACACAATATTTTAGAGGCTTTTTTTTGTTTTCATGGAGAAATTGTTTTGAAACTTTGTTTTCTTCCAAAAAGAATCTATTAATTTTTGTTGGCATTTATATTAATGCGAAAAACGTTTCAAAAATTTCAAAAACCGAGAAAATGAGAAAGAATCTGATATCAAGAAATGTCTGTTTTTTACGTAGTTTTTTCGGACTCAATTTTTGGGAGTCTATTATTACTATCGCTAGCAGTCTGCTTACTCGTAGATTGGAGCTGATGCTTGAAAATATTTTGATCTTGAAGAAGTCAACGAAACTTTGGAATTGTAGAGAGAAAAATGTTTGGTTCTTGAATTTAAGGAAATAAGTGCATTTAAGTATTTTCATAATTTCTCTAAATATAAAATAAAAACAAGCTAAAAAGCTGGGAAGAAACTTTTGTGTTACAGTCAAAAATTACACGTTCCAGAATCTCCTTTCACTTCAGTCCTCAAGAGATACAAAGCTTTTATATAATAGATATGAAATGTGCATTCTGTGCAAAGTGTCACTTTTGATGTTTTTGGGGCATTTATATTCTTGAAATTCGTGTTTAAGTCTCAGTTTTAGAACATCTAAAGCAAATCCACTTCAAAATGTAGATTTCTTTAATTAATGTTGAGATCTTAAAAGTTTTATACAACAGAAAATCAATTTTGAAAGAAATATGTTGCCCGGCTGCAATACCTCCTAAATTCATTTTTACTCAAAAATTTAAATGCCATACAGAAAAATAATGACATTTTCGATCATCAATTTGAAAATTTGACCATCGACAAGAGCTTGCATTGAAAGACAAGATTTGAAAACAAAATAATGGCTTTATGAGGGGTATCCTTCTGGAGCAATACCAAAATGTGGTTTTCTTGTGGAAAGAAAATCTATCGGTACATTTCTGAAAAACTTAGAATTTTTGAATTTAAACTAAAAAATTTGTATGGGGACTCCTGTTATTTTCAGTATTAAAAAATTAAAAAAAAAACGTGTTTAGCTATTCGGCCTAGTTTCAATCTGCACAGTGGTTTAGGCTTTAGGGGCGAGGACAGACAGACGGATAGAATGGTGGACCAACTTTTTTGACTTTTCTTCCATTGTAATGTCATGTTTGATTCGAATTTTTTTACGAGTTTTTATTAGTTGCCATATAAATAGTTCCTATGTGTCGGAAGTAAAAATCACTGCAATGTTCACTATTTATGTGCATACAATTGAAGGCTTGTTTCAGGAATTCAAAGTCAACTTAATATAAACTTGAGGATACTGATTCAAGGTTTCTTTTTAAAAACCTGAATATTTGCTCTTTTTCTTGGAAACAAATTTTATGAAATAGTTTAAGCAAACCACTTTTTGGGGAATGTCGTTAAATTACTAACAAATTTGTACTACAATACTCATATGACCCCCACCATGATCATCTATTGGTAACAATTTGATGAATTTGTGCTAAGTTTTTGGAATAGGGCTGTATGTCATATTTGTATTATGTTCTTGGTCCAGCCCTTAGTTAAAAGTGCTACTTTTTGCAACAAAGGTTATAAAGTATAACAAAAATTTTGTTTTCATATACAAAAAATAAATAATTCAAAATATAATGGGGGTCATATCCATTAACTCAATACGATTAGTTTTGAATTGAAGGGTATTCCTACAAAACTACCAGGGGGGGGGGTTCATGACCCCTATGATCCGCCATTGAGCACTGGTCTTTCTCTTAAAAAGTAAAGCTTAGGCACATGCAGAAAATTTGTGGTTCAGTACTGGCTGTTGCACCTCCTGAGTCTTACGCCATCTATGACATTTTTCCTTAAATTTCATGTCGGATAAGGTTCTTGCAATCTGAACAAATATAAACTTATTGTAACTTTCATTAAACAATGTGTCTGTTTATTATAAAGGGTGGGGCAAATTTATGTTTTTTTTTGTTTAATGCAAGGGCTCATCAGTCTGAACTCTAACTTCCCAGTCCTATTATTTATGAAACATTATGTCGTTCAAGTGGTTGCCTCGTTAATGGTTTTGGACTGTATCTCACGGATTATTAGATGGTCTTGGTCTTAAGTGCTATATTTCGTTTTCGTAGTTTTAGTAAAGCATCGGTCCATCACGGTTCAGCTAAGTATACACGATTGAAAAATCTTTCAATATTGGCCGAAGTGTCAAAAGTCTTCCAATTGGATCCAATAAGGGGACAATTGCTAATTTTACATCAAGTAAAAATTGTCCGTTTATACTATGGACGAACACGAGACGTTGAAACATCGCATAACAGTGTAACATTTGTACCAGGTATTTCGATTAGTTTAAGTTGCAATGAAGTGTAATCTTTCAAACTTGCGATTCCTTCGTCGATTTTTTGATCAATTCAATAATCAATTTGTTCGCCATTGAAAATCGATTCGACTCGAGATAGAAAATCAACTACAATATTATCTGTGCCTTTAATATGAGGAAAATCTTTGGTGAAAAGGCTGATGTAATTCAATTGATTGATTCGCCGAGGAATTTCGACATTTGGTTTTTGTGTAAAGGCAAAAGTTAACGGTTTGTGGTCTATTAAGATTGTACAACTTCTGGTTTCAATACTTACTTAAGGTGGCGCTACAGTCCGGGGCGGACCTAGGCCTCAACTTACTTAACCTTCTGGTTTCAATAAGATGATGGAAATATTGGAGAGCTTTGTACTCTACAAGTAACTCTCTATCGTATGTGCTTTTGGCTTTTTAGGGCTCAGTCATTTTCTTGGAATAGCATCCTAATGGTCTAAGTTCATCATTTACCAGTTCGTGAATTGCAGCGCCCATGCAATAATTACTTGCATCAAAGCAAGAGTTTTGCATTTAAGCTAGGGTGGGCTAAGAGAACTGCGTTTGCCAAATCATGTTTGCATTTTTCGAATGCTTGTTCAGCTTCTGCGTTTCAGTGAATGACGGATTTGTCGTTTCTCTTGTTGCCCTTAATGAGTTTTTGCAATTTTCCCTGAACAAAAGCTACATGCGGAATAGATCTACGATACAAATTCAATATTGCGATAAATCTTTTGAGTTCAAAAGCTAAAGTAGGTTTTTTGAATGATGACAAAGCTTCGATTTTTTCTTTTGTAGGGGCAATGCCATGTTTTGAGTCTCTAAAAAGTTTACTTCAGATTGGTGAATTGGCATTATGATATATTAATTCCCAAAATGTTTTCCCGTAAACGCTGGAGAACAATACGAATATGTTCCAAATGGTCTTTTGGAGTCGATAAAGCGATACAGATGTCATCAATGTACACAATTACGAAATCTAAGTCTTAAAACATTTGATTCATGAATCTTTGAAAGGTTTGTCTAGCGTTACGTAGTCCAAATTCAAACAGACCAAATGGGGTTGTAATGGCCGTTATTTCGCGATCTTCTTTGGCAATTGGTATCTGATTATATACACTTTCCAAACCGATTACTGAAAAAATGGACTTGCCGCTCATTTTATGGGTGTAATTCTGAATATGTGCAATAGGATACCGGTCAGGTATGGTAACACCGTTAAGGCGGCAATAATCACCCCATGATAGCCATTTACCTTTTTATTTTTTGTGATCCATGTAAAGGGGTGTAGCCCATTGACTATTATTTGGTTGGCGGATGTTTTGTTTCAACATGTAATCGAAATCGGCTTTCGCGAGGTTTCAAAAAAATTGGTGGACCCGTTCTTATTATGTGATGCCTTTCTGTTGTTTCTGACGAAGAAATTGAAGCTTTGAATGGTTGTGTTAACTCTTTGTATTGTTCTAACAACGATTTGATAGTTCGTGGCAAATTTTGTGCGAAGGTAAAAATTTGTTCGATTTTTTTATTACATGCAATTCCACTTATCCCAAGTCTTGTTGTGTCGATGAGCTTTTTTCTTCGTAGATCAACCAGCAGTCCGAATTCGTGAATGAACTCTACTCCGATTATTGGTCGAGCGACATCCCCAACAAGAAACATCGAATCCATTTTTCTTCTAAGTTCGAAGTCGATTTGAATGATTTTTGTCCCGTATGTTTTAAGTGGAGTTCCACTGGCAGCAAATGTTGTGTGGTTTGTCATGTTTGGTGGGAGGTAAGACCGAAAAGTCTGCACCTGTGTCTACGAGATATCCTTGGTTTGTTTTTCGATCTCGGATAAATAAGCGACGGCTTTCATTTGTGTCAGCTCTGTACAGTGTCGCTTCCGATGACAGAGCTTCCTTTAGTTTTCCGAGTAGTCGAATTTTTTGCCGAACCTGAAATGATAGCGACAAAGTGGAAGAAGTGGTTTAGACTTACTGCGACTTTTGCTTAAATCTCCCTTTTGTGAGTCATGCTTTCTGCTATACACCTGGTCTTTATGTTCTTAGTTCTTCGACTTGTTTTTGAAGCGCATCGAGTCTTAATAATATTTCCAACTGCTGATATGTTTGAGAAGCTCTGCATATCGTCCATCGTGTCAGCTTGCTTTGAAAGCGTCGTTAAATCGCCTGAACCAACCCAAATAATAGCTCTCATGTTGTCCGGAAGTCTTTCCAACCACAATGTTTTGAGCACATCATCGAAAAGTTGGTTTTTCGCAAGTTTTTTCATTTTTTTTTCAGAAGCTTAGATGGATCCAAGTTACCAAGCTCAACACTGATTATCAATTTACACAACTCTTTTGAGCAAAATCAGTAAATTCTGCTATTATCACTTTTTTCAGTTCTTCATATTTATTTTGTTTCTTGTGGATTTCTAAGTGAATCACTGACACGTGAAGAAACATTTTGATCTAATGAAGTAAAGACGTAGTGATATTTTGTTATGTCGCATTTGATGTTAGCAATGTTGAACTGCGCCTCCATCTGAATAAAAAAATAGGTCGCGTTGGTCTTGCAAAAATAATGGTGACTTGATAGAAACACGATGCAATTCGCCGCTAACGTTTTGTCTGTTCTGGTCATTTAAATTATCCATTAAATTATTTTCTGTAGAACTTTCGAGAAATTCAACAATCTTTTTTTCTTGCTATGCATACTTTTTTTCAACTTAGGGGTCACCAATTTGGACAATGGTCTTGATTCAAACTTGACCAACATCCATTCAATAAAATTCAGGATCTGATTGGCTTGCTGCCAAAAAATTACCTTCCAATTAAGGCAACTTTAATAGAAAGTTGACTGGAAAGTACATCAAGAAAAATCTCCCTAACTATCAAGTGAAGTTTACTTCTGTCAAAATGACAGTTGATAATGTTTTTACAATCAACTGAAATCCGAACTTTATTACTCTATGATTCATTTATTTTCTGAACAGCTTCATTTAATGCTTTCTGTAAAAGGTTTCATTCTCAATTTGGAAGAGAAATAAGTAACATTTCTTAACAATAAGATTTTGAGGAGTAATGCTTTTGGTAGTTTTTGAACTATGAACTTAATGGCTGAAACACAAACACGCTTCAGCTCGTCTGACGTTTACGAGTTCAGCGATAGGAATTCAATGCATGCTATCACAATGGCTGCGTTCAATCTCTTGTTGGATAGGGTATCTTGGATAGGTGGATTTTTAGATAACTTGTTGAACGGGTTGGATAGCTGCATTAATTGAGATAGCTGTCAAAAGACTTTCAGCTGTTCACAAAAAGCAGAGAAACATTTAAGCTTCGAATTCAAAATTGTTGTAAGATAAAACATATAATGGATAATTCAACTGATTCGTCGGACGATGATGAATTGATAGGTGCGTAACAATTTAATAAATTAGAGATAACCTTAATCTGTAATCTATGTTAAATATCCTCTCAGCTTTATTAGAATTCATTTTTGGATACCTTTTTTGACATCTGAGCTGTTTTTGATCAGCTGCTATTTTAAACGTAAAACACTTAAAAAAATGTATCCGAGTACCCTATCTGTCTGAGATTTAACGCAGCCAATAAAGCTTCGACCTCACTTTTCATTTGAAAATAGTAAGGAAATAACGTAATGTTACGTAATGTGACTTCAAACGGAAACTCTAGTTCAAATTTTCTAAACATTTGCTTTGTCTGACAACTCAACAGCAAGATGCAAAAGCTTAATTTCCAGCTATTTTAATCAGGTTTCGAATATTCTAATACATTTAAATTATTTTGTATGCAGAATATAAACTACTTCCTAGAAATAAAGCAACAGATTTAAAGAATTTTTTTTAAAATTTATATTTTCAGGTTTTTGTTTTTGTTATTTTTGTAATTTTTTCCCAATATTTTGTTGAACCTCCTTTTGCTTTAATAAGAGCCTCAATTCTGCACGGCATACTGTCAATGCATTATTTGACTGTTTCCTGCATTTGTGGGTTGTGATTTCATACGGGAATTACTCTTTCGAAAAGTGACCGCATCTTTAGCTACATACTTCCCTCTTTATCAGCTCCTTTATCAGCTTCAATTGGGTTTAAATCAGGGTTGTTTCACGGCCAGTGCAACATAGGGATGTTTTCTTCTCTCAAACAAGTTTTTATGGACCGGGCTGTGTGGCATGGAGCTCCATCCATTCTTCAACGTTAAAACCATTGCGGATAATCTAATAATTATAAAAATTCTGCTCAAAATTCACACGGATTGCTATTAGATAGTATTGGTCTTAAGTGCTTAAATCGTTTTCGTAGTTTAAGTAGAGATTTTTTAGATTGGTTTCAATTTTAATAACGTAAATTTCAATTTTTTATAAAGTTTACAAACAAAAAACAAAAAGCATTCCTTTACTGCCGTCTGCCTAGTTGACAAATCATACAAAACATAACATAGCTCAATAATATATTTAAAAACTTTCATTTATAATTTATCTTCTATAGAGAAGAGCTAGGCTGCAGAATTGATATAATTTTTTAACTTCCATATTGTTAAGCAAGAGTATAACTTGATTTTGCGTCAGTATTTCGCTACCAAAAGTATTCCTACTTATTTCTTAATGAACTGGACATCTTCCAACAAAGTGTAAAACATGCTATAACTTTCCTTTAAATTGCACAATGAGCATATAATTGGGAAGTCATCTCTAAGAGGTATAAAATTCAGCGGCATAACTTCACCTCTCAATTTAACCATCATTGAAATTTCGACAATGCTATTACTTACTTACTTACTTAAGGTGGCACTACAGTCCGGGGTGAACCTGGGCGTCAACTAACATGGGTCTCCAGCCAGCTCGGTCCCTAGCCAGCTGTCTCCAGTTTCGCACGCCAAATCGGTTGAGGTCCTCTCCCACCTGGGTGCGCCACCTAAGTCGCGGTCTTCCTCTGCTGCGCCGTCCCTCAGGATTGAATTCGAAGACCTTCCGGGCTGAACCGTTGATGTCCATCCGCTCGACATGTCCTAGCCATCTAAGCCGTTGGACTTTAACTCTGCTAACTAGGTCAGTGTCGCTGTACAGCCCGTACAGTTCGTCGTTATATCTTCTCCTCCATTCTCCATCTATGCGTACGGGACCAAAAATCACCCGAAACATTTTTCTCTCGAAGCATCATCTTTCTTTGACAGGGTCCAGGCCTCAGGGCCATAAAAGAGAACACGTCGTTGTTCAATGTCCTTTTTTGATGACAGCATATACTTGGCCTTGCTCTCATTGACCAATAAACCCATCTTCTTCGCTTCCGTCGCAATGCTGAAAAACGCTCCACTGACATCACGCTTTGATCTTTAATTTATAATATCATCTGAGTAATTGGATGGACCTTTGGAAAATTGTGCCCCTAGTGTTGACGGTTGAGTTTTGCACAATTCTTTCCAGAACGGTGTTGAAGAAGTCGCATGACAGTACATCGCCTTGTCTAAAACCTTTTTTGACATTAAATGCATCGGTGAGATCTTTTCCGACCTTGAAAGAGCAGCGTGCATTTTCCATCGTCATACACAAACGGATAAGTTTGACAGGGATGCCAAAACTAGACATTGCTCTGTAGAGCTCTTCCCTATAGATGCTGTCATACGCGGCTTTAAAATAGATAAAGAGATGGTGGGCACCGATTTATAGATCCTGGGTTTTTTCCAAGATCTGCCGTAGTGTGAATATTTGGTCGATATTGGACTTTCCTGCCACACTGATAAGGACCTATCAGGTTGTTGAAGAACGGGTTCAGACGTTCACATATACGGCAGAGAGGATCTTATATGCAATGTTAAGGAGACTGATGTCTCAGTAGTTGGCGCAATTTAGAGCGTCTCCTTTTTTATATATCGGCCAAACTATGCTGAGATTCCACTCATCAATGCTTTTTTCCGGCCATATTTTGAAGATGAGTTGGTTTATGCTCCCTGCCAAGTCATCGCCTGCTGCTTTAAATAATTCGGCAGCTATGGTGTCAGCTCCAGCAGCTTTGTTTGACTTAATTTTAGATAAAGCTATCTTCACTTCGTCGCTAGTACCCGTAGCATGATGGTTAGTGCGTTGGTCTGTCATGCAAGGGGTCTTGGGTTCAATCCCTGCCTGTGCCACCTTAATTTAAAAAAAAAAATTAATTTTCGCGGGTACTGCCTCTTGCGAGGAATTGACAAATCCTTCAAGAGTAATTCTTGTCATGAAAAAGTGCTTTCTCAAACTAGCCGTTCGGATTCGGCCTTAAATTGTAGGTCCCTTCCATTCCTGACAACAGTACTCGCACACAGGAATGGTTGGGAGTTGTAAGTCACTAGGCCCTGGTTCACAACGGACTGTTGCGCCACCCCATTTGATTTGATCTTCACTTCGTCAAG
Organism: Eupeodes corollae; assembly: GCF_945859685.1. Classification (NCBI taxonomy): domain Eukaryota; kingdom Metazoa; phylum Arthropoda; class Insecta; order Diptera; family Syrphidae; genus Eupeodes; species Eupeodes corollae. Next base: position 26,192,623 of record NC_079147.1, read on the forward strand.
GTCGGGTAGGTGGAATTGTTGAGCCGAGGTTGAGTGGTTCTATCTCCCTTACAGCGGAATTCGGTTCGTCATCGCCGTTATATAATTTGGAGAAGTGATCTTTCCATATTCTCAGCATCGACTGCGGTTCTACTAGGATGTTCCCCTGATCGTCTTTACAGGCTTCGGTTCGTGGCTGGTACCCTTGGGAGGTTTTTTTTTACCTTTTGGTAAAATTTACGAACCTCATTCCTGTTGTGACATCCCTCTATCTCCTCGATCGCGCGCTTCTCATGCTCTCTTTTTTTCCGTCTAAGAAGCCGGTGTTCCTCTCTACTCTTCTGCTCGTAGAGCTCGCGAGTAGCTCTAGTCCTTTTATGCAGCGCCGTTTTGTATTCCTCTTGTTTCGCTGCGTGCGCTTGCCGGCATTCGTCGTCAAACCAGGGGTTTCGCTGTGGTGGCCGTGTGAAACCTAGCACTTCAGAGGCGGCATCTCTGATGGCTGCAAGGCAATGTTGCCACTGGTTTTCAATGCTTAATGCAGGAAGCATAGGACTCCTTAAGAGGTTATTAGAGACTCGATCGGAAAAGGACATGGCGGTCTCTTGCGATTGTAGCCGTCTAACGTCGAATCTTCTCACAGTACTTCCTTGTTTTGGCTTGGATCGGGATATCCGTAGCCGTACCTTGGCTACAACGAGGTAGTGTCGCCGTAATATACATCGCAGTCTTTTAGTTTGCGTTTGCCCGGTCCATCCCATCGCACTTCTTGGATGGCGGTAATATCTGACTTGCAGTAGTTTACGGCTTCCGCTAATTGCTTGGCTGCACGTGGTCTGTTAAGGGATCTAACATTCTACGTACATTCCGAAGTTCGTTGTCCTTATTTCGTTTGCTTGGGTTGTCAACAGTCAATCCGTCTGTATCCGAGGCTTGTTGGTGCTTCGCAACTAAAGGTATTTTTTACGTGGCCAGGAAGTCACTCCGACGGCACAACCCCCAACCTGGAGAGCCAGATCCTTAGTATAAATCCAAGGAAGGGGAGCCGGATAAACCGATCCTTACAGGCCTGGGCTCCTAATATTTCGAAGAAGCCCTATAAGGTGTTCACTAAGTAGTTCAACCATACTGGAATTCTCGAGAATTCGTCCGCTGCCGTCTGGATAAGGAGAGGTGCCTTAGTTTAAACACCTCTCCCACTCTCTCGTTTGCTGCCCCCAACAACTTTCCACTGGGGTTGGAACCCAATCTCCAGTTGAGGTACTAGGCACCCGATGTTCACCGCGGGGAGGTGAGAGTAGGAGTTGATAGACAGAGATGGGTTTTGAGAAAAACCTGTGAACGCTTGTGTCCTCTTGAATGCACATGTCTACCATTTGAACATGCAGGGAAAATAGCGCTGTGTAATACTGGACTCTTTCTCTGAGAGTATTTTCCCCTCCTTTTAAAATTTTGACAGATTTTTACATTTCGTGCTACAAAAATAAACAAACAGACCTTATGCTTGTCAAAACATCATCTGATTCATCATTCAAGCTGAACTTAATTAATCTTGATTTTTTTTTTATTTTTGCACAATTCCATTAAAAGTTTTGGGTAAAACCGACACTTGTCAAACTTCAAACGAAATAAGTTGTTATGTGAAGGAGTTTCATGCTTAAAATTAATGAAATGAAATATTGGCCTTTGTCATTTCGACAGAGCAAACCCGATCCAATCTTAAGTTGTTGGACTAATTATGCGTTCATTTCGCAATTTAATCTCACAGATCTTGGGAAATTCTGAACCCTGGTAAACCAATCCGAAAATATGTGCTTTTAAGCTTTGAATTTTAAATGGCACTTTTCTTCATTAAAAACGAAATAAGTTTATTCAGTCTTTCCTAAATTATTATACTCGTAAATCATAAATACACATTCATATATACTTATGTACAGTTATACAAATTTTGTTCATAATTTTTGTGTCTATATAATTTGTTTTTATATTTTACAATTTTTTTCTATTTATATTATATTTTGCAAAAGTTGTTTAAACGAAAAAGAATTGTTTTAATATAATAAATATAAGTATTTTATTTATTAAATAACTTCAGCAAAATCTAAACAAATTAAATTCTCAAGCTTAAGCTTTAAGCTTTTGTGTACCTTAATATAATATTAATGTAAATGTACAATATTTTTATAAGATATATTTTTTAGGAACCCTATCATTTTTCTGGTATTAATTATTTTTTTAAAAAATAAGGTTCCACTCTACTCTAGGCTTTTGGGGGGTATAAGTTCTTCGTCAGTCTTCTTCTTTTTAATTCTCACATACTTTCTATCATGTATTACATTAGACCACTTTGAAGTGGAGGGGTCTTCTGATAGTTCTTCATTTGCTGAATCAGAGTCCATTGATGAAATTGGTTTATCCCGCTCCAATTCCGTTGGACTGTTTTTTCTTGTACAAAAGGGAAAGCAGGTCGATGATGATGATGGACTTTTGACATTCTTCACAGAAGTATCCTCCAGAGGCTTGGAAGATCTTGTCATGTCGGATGAAGAAATAATAGACGAGCTTTCTGGACCTAACAAAATTTCTTCGTCATCCTTGCTTGAACGCCTCTGCGTCTGCAGTTCTTCACTTATTCGAACTCTCTTTCCCTTCTTCTGACATTTTTCAACGTCCGGGTCTGTCGATGACGATCTTGGAGGTGTGTTGCTCCATTTTACAATGTAAGCTAATGATATTAGAAATACCAAAAGAAATATTACAACTATTATTGTAGCATAAATGTACATCTTTCGGCGATTATCGTCGGCGGCGGCGGCGTTAGATTCTTTTTCCAAAGGTTTCTTGTCAACATTGGAAGTGTTACTTTTTCCAATTATATCCCGAAACCAGTCTTTTGAGTGTATTTCTAACTGCTTAGCTCTGCTTTCGAGAGCCTTATAGTTTTGAGTTTTCTCTCGTTTTTTAATAATTACAAAGTTTTTGTTATTGCTGTTTGTGCGGAGGGTTTCTAGAATCCGTAATATTGCCCCCAGACCAGGATATAAAACTTCATCTTTTAAATGAACTTCCAGATTCTCTATAATCCACTTTTTGAAATGGCCATTAAACGTGGCCTGGCATATGTCTTTGAAATTGTAACATCGAGTTGTCAAGTCGAAATATTTCAACAGAACAAAAGCTGATTGGGAAGTTTTCAAGTTGAATGTATTTTTTCGTTTAAATGGAAGCCATATATTTCCAAGATGACCATTCTCCTCGATATCAAGTCGAGGCAGATCAATAATCATATCGGATTTTTCAACATCACGATAATCTTGAACTTCCAACTCAATACAAGGTGTGTCTTGTTCCATTTGGTCAATAACTATTTGAAGAGGTTCAATTTGAATGTTGATGTTTGAAAAATCAGTCATAGGATGTCTCCAGCCGTTGCCATTCGTGTTGAGAAAACTTTTACTTTGGTCTAATAATTCTAGGATATTTTCAACTGTCCTTAATTTGATCAGACCTGCGTAGAACGAGAACATTGAAATAGGTACCATGTAGAATTGTAGATATCTGAAAAATAATGGTTTGAAAAGTTTTAGGGTTTGATTTCAGTTTGTTGTATAAGTTTACCCTCCCATAGCATCGAAAAAAGCTTTACGGGCAATTGTGTTAGAGTGTCCAATTGTCATTTTGTCAACGACTTGATTCGCTTCATAGAAGTATTGCATCAGAATTCTAACAAGATCATCGTCCAAAAGGCAACTTGGAATGGTTTTGGGTATAAGTAACTGTAATGAAAAAAATCAAAATCTAAACTTGTTGTCTTTAACTTTTTGAAGTTATTTTCGTCATATTCAAAAATAACACTCAGTATAAAATCGTCAAAATGTCAAAATAAAGGATAACAAAAATATTCATCCGGATAAAAGAGTTTCAGATGGATTCTGAGTGATTTTTTGACACTTACTATAATATTAGTTTATGTCAGTTAAAGCTATCATTGGTTGTCATCATTGAAAGTTTTGTTTCGAGATTGGAAACGATTAGGATAGTTAAGTTTGTTATTTTTCAATGATGAAATCGTTTTCAATGAACAGCTTATTTTTGAAACAAGATTATTCCACTAAACCCGTTTCAAGTGACAGAAATTTTCAATGAAAACTATAACTAACCTGTCAAAAAAATTTCAATGATTGCTTTTAATAACGAAAACCAATGATTGGTATGACTGAACCCCAATGTCAAAATTGGCATTTGGTTACCTCTGATTATTATCCGATTATTTCTTATCGGAATCTGTGCGAATTATTTTCGAGAAATTTAACAGTCAAATAGATGGTTGCATTATGTCATTTGAAACAAGGGTTGAGTTCAAGAATGCAACTGATTGCACAAGCCATGCCGATAAAATTCATGCAATGTATTGATGAACAGAAAAACTTCTGCAAGAATGCGGCAGATATGCAATATCAAAAACCAGTTCATAAATGTCTTCAAAGAAGGCGCCTATAAAAAGTATGAAAGAAATAATTAAGTTTATTCTTTGAGTTACGCGGGTTTTGGTTTTTCGTGTCTTAACTAAATTCTTTCAAAATGTCCAAATTTTACTTTTTGGCAACAATTTAGTAAATATTCCATTATTTTACCTACACATCCTGTTCTGACATTTTTCTGCAGAGCGGCAAGAGAAATAAAATGACTGCAGGTTTGATCGCATTTCATCCGTCAGATTGTTTTTTTGAACAGAGTTACCGTATTTACATTTATGAACGCAAACCTTGCATTACGCTGCATTTTTACATTAATGAACTCATCCAAGGTCTCCAATTGTCTTCAAAATTGAGCAGTGAGTGCTCACTTTAAACTTTATTTCAAGGGACTCATTTTTAGGTTTCAAAATTGGATCACACTTCACTTTGACGGTTTGAAATACGTAGTAGAGTGAAATTAGGATATTTGTTTGTAAATAAATAACAATATTATGATAAAACGTCAAAATATGACGTCTGAATGAAGCCCCGTCGGATTTTTACAAAAAATTTAAATCAATTTTTAGGCTCCCTCAAGTTCAACCTAATGGTGAATCAGCGGTTCTGTCAGCTATTCTTTAAGAAAGCTGCTCTGTCAAATAGCTTTATATACCAGACTTGGACATTCTTTACATTGGTCAATTGTCATAAGTTTCAAACTCGGATTTTTACGTTACTAATCTCTACAAAAAATGTCAAAAACATAATTGTCTACACAAAACTTCCAAACAAGCTGGGAATCTATCCCAGAGTGTATTTTATAATTTAAAAAAATATTACTTTTTAACTTCCCATAGGAAGTTATTGTAATAGGTCCAAATTGTCAAATTGAAAATTTTGGCATTTCTCGACGTTTCAAGGTCCCTAGAATCGAAATAAAAGATTTTTAGAAAGATGTCTGTGCGTGCGTGTGTACGAACGTTCGCGACGTTTTTTTCGTCTTCCATAGTTCATGAACCAGAAGAGATATCGATTTCAAACAAATTTTGTTCTAAATTTTATTATCTATAAGGCAGAAAGATGCAGAAAGGGCTCTCAAGAAAACTGCGTGGTGGTTTTTTTACCATAGCAGTTTAAAAAAAGGTGAACATTTTGGTTAAAACTAAACCTATCTTATGAACCAATGACTCTAGAGACTTGAATTAAATTTTATATTATATATTGTACCGTAATACAAAACAATTATATTTTTGGAAAAAATCCAATTAACGGTTTTTTTATAAATCAAAAAAACTGAAAAAAAATTTGTCACCTCCAAAATTTTACGACTAAAATATGATTTCATATCCAAAACAATTTTGTGCAACGAAGAATAATGTTTTTGACATCTGATAAAATTTTGAGAAAAATCTAATTGACAGTTTTTTTTTATAAAAAATGAAAACCTAATAAAAAATTACAAAAGTTGGTAAAAATTGATTTTCGACTTAAATATCTTTTCAAAGATTTGCGATAATGGCTTCTTACTAATTTTAACTTATAAAAAATATTGTTTTCAACATTAGGCAAAATTTTAAAAAGAATCGAATTGACAGTTTTTTTTTACAAAAAATTAAAAACCGAAAAAAAGTTTATAAAAGGTGGTAAAAACTGAATATCGACTAAAATATCTTTTCAAAAGCTTAAGATTAAGGCTTTAAACTTATTTTATCTTATAGGAAATATTGTTTTCAACATTCTGAAAAATTTTGAGAAAAATCGATTTGATAGTTTTTTTTACAAAAAATAAAAACATTAAAAAATTAATAAAAGTTGGTAAAAATTGATTTTCGGTTCAAACATCTTTTTAAAGCTTTGAGATATTGGCATTAAACTACTTTTATCTTTCAAAAAATATTGTTGTTAACATTTAGTAAAATTTTGAAAAAAATCGAATTGACAGTTTTCTTATAAAAAATTAAAAGCTAAAAAAACATGACTCAAAGTTGGTAAAAACTGAATATCGACTTAAATATCTTTTCAAAAGCTTAAGATTAAGGCTTTAAACTTATTTTATCTTATAGGAAATATTGTTTTCAACATTCTGAAAAAATTTGAGAAAAATCGATTTGATAGTTTTTTTAACAAAAAAATAAAAGCATACAAAAAAATAATAAAAGTTGGTAAAAATTGATTTTCGACTCAAATATCTTTTCAAAACTTTGAGATATTTACTTCAAACTTATTTTATCTTTCAAGAAATATTGTTGATAACATTCAGTAAAATTTTGAAAAAAACTAATTGACAGTTTTTTTTATAAAAAATAAAAAACTTACTCAAAGTTGGTAAAAACTGAATTTCGACTCAAAAATCTTTTCAAAAGCTTGTGATTAAGGCTTCAAACTTATTTTATCTTATAAAAAATATAGTTTTCAACATTCTGAAAAATTTTGAAAAAATCGAATTGACAGTTTTTTTTACAAAAAAAAAACATAAAAAAAATTAATAAAAGTTGGTAAAAATTGGTTTTCGGCTCAAATATCTTTTCAAAACTTTAAACTACTTTTATCTTTCAAAAATTGTTGTTGTCCACATTCAGTAAAATTTTGAGAAAAAAATAAAAACCTAAAATAAAAAACAATACTAAAACTTGGTAAAAATTTACTTTCGACTCAAATAGCTTTTCAAAAATTAAAAATATTGTCTTCAAACTTTTTTATTTCACAGAAAATATTGTTTTCGATATTCAGTAGTTTTTTTTTATAAAAATCCAAAAGTCCGTTTTTTCATAAACAAAAAAAAATTAATACTTCAAAAAATACTACGCAAATTTGGTAAAATTTGATGTTCGGTTCTTGATGTCTCTCAAATTAATTTCATTAATCCAATTTGTATTTATGTAGTACCCGTGGCATGATGGTTAGTGCGTTGGACTGTCATGCAAGGGGTCTTGGGTTCAATATCTGCCTGTGCCACCTTAATTTAAAAAAATAATTTTCGCGGGTACTGCCTCTTGCGAGGAATTGACAAATCCTTCAAGAGTAATTCTTGTCATGAAAAAGTGCTTTCTCAAATTAGCCGTTCGGATTCGGCCTTAGATTGTAGGTCCCTTCCATTCCTGACAACAGTACTCGCACACAGGAATGGTTGGGAGTTGTAAGTCACTAGGCCCTGGTTCACAACGGACTGTTGCGCCACCCCATTTGATTTTGAATCCAATTTGTACAAATTTAAGAAATGCTACTAAGATTGGTAAAAATTTGTTTTCGATTAATAATCAGTCTAACTTCTTCAAACTAAACTATTTCTTTATATGAAAAATATTGTTGGTAATTTTAAAATTTTTAAGAATAATTTAACTGCCAACTTTTTTAACCCAACACAGAAAACCTACAAACTTTGAGCAAGACAAATCGACAGACGGGATGGAAAGTTATCAGTGCCTCTTTTTCCTTTATCACTTTGACAAGGAATCCTTTTACATAGAACATTAAATTGAATTCGACAGACACTAAAATTATCGCAGAGCAATAATTTGGTTTGGAAAATCATGTTTAGCTGTCATTTTGATAGAAGAGATTCTTCTTGTCTAACTTTCAAGTCAACTTTCCAACAAAAGCCAAATTTTTTGACATCAAATACTAAAAACATGCCTCTCTTTCAAGTCCCTTATGTCGTCTAAACCTGCCTCTTTTTTAAGTCCATCTGTTTTGGATCAGCTGTTCTTTAACACTTAAACACAAGTAAATAGGTATTGCGATAACCTATCCATCTGCGAGTGAAAGCAACCATTGCAATTGGATAGTTTGTAGTTTTCTAAGATAACTGAGAATTTTTAAATAGATCTACAGTTGCTCCCAAATTTGAGCGTACACTCAATTAAGAGTTAGTTATTTGTTACTTTTCATATTTAAGATGCAATGTTTTGGAAAATTCTTTTTAATTTCTAATTTTTATTATTTTTTTTTCTTACGAAATTATTTTCGTCGGGGAAATATTTCGCTTCAATATGCACTTCCACATTCTTTGTGGAAATGGCGGAGAAAATAAAAAAACCGACATTGCTACATGACAATCATTTTAAAAACTACATTTAAACAATAAATCTTTACGTGAAATTAGCGAAATCGTAGGCCAAGCACATTGAAAGTTCCAAAAAAATACTTAACAAATATCGGTATGAAGGTACGACCCTAAACAAACCTGAAAAAAGACAAAAAAAAATCCTTTCTCAGCAAGACGAACGAATAATTTTAAGAAAATTCGAGGTAAACCTTTAACAAGTGTAACAAACGACCGAAACGGAGACACTCATTGAAAGTCCAATTTCAACTTTTACTTTAACAGCAGAGTTGCTCGGAGAAAACCTCTTATTTCCAAAATTAATAAGCGAATACGTCTTGAGTTCGCTAAAAAGCACCTCAACAAATCCCGAAGTTTCTGGAACGATGTTATGTTCTCGGATGAGACTAAAATAAACTTATTGGGATCTGACAGAAAGCAGATTGTTTGGAAAAAGCCCAATACTCAGTTCAAGGCAGAGAATTTACTTGCCACTGTTAAGCATGGGGAGGAAATGTTATGTTATGAGGGTCAATGGTGGCAAATAGTACTGGGAACTTTGAGTTCATTGGCACACTCATTGACAATTGGAAATTTTTGGACGTTCTTAAAAGAACTATTTGACAGTCTGCAGAAAAACTGAATTTATCAGCAACCATTCACTTCCAACAAGATAACCATTTAAAAAACACAAAATTTGTTGTGAAGGAATGGTTGCTGTACGTAGTCGTGCCATAAATACTGTTACACATTTTTCTTTGAAAATAAAGAAGACAAATATCAAATACGTTATAAATTTTATTAAGTATGATATAAAATAGAATTAAAAATAATATTTTTGACTTGCTACTCAAAGTGGCCACCCTTAGCCTCAATACAGGCCTTGAGTCGCTTCGTCCAATCGTCTATGGCAGTACGCACCTTTTCCTCAGGAAAATTTCCCACTGCTCGGACAAGACTTGATTTAAAACTTTTTAAATTCGGATGTCCTCTTTAACAGCTCTAGCTCTGTCCAAAAAGAATAACCCAGAGGGTTGAGATCGGGACTGCCTGAGGGCCAATCTGATGCCATGATGAACTCAGGAACATTCTTTTGCAGCCACATTTAGGTCGATTTGGCTTTGTGGGCTGGAGCTGATTCCTGCTGCAACACCCAATGCTTTTTATTGAGAGTATTGTTGAGTGGTTTCACCACTTTCATTAAAACGTCTTCTTGGTAGTTTTTTGCTTTTGTTTTTACACCTTGTTCACAAAAATGCAACTTTGTGGTACCATCGTAGCTCACTCCCCACCAAACCATGACCGAGCTTGGATCATGGCCCCTTTCGTCTCTACCAATTTTATCTTTTGCCTCCTGTGAACTCCGAGCATAGACCTTGTCATTTTAGCTATAGTATTTTTCTTCAATGGTGAACATTTTTTTCATCTGAAAACATGATTTTACGATACCTTCCATCGCCGTAACGTCTGAGCAATGCTTTTGCTCTTTCCAGCCTATTTTTTTTTTTTCAAGGCATTGTTTAATCTCCGCCCAGTCACTCGGCGGTAGGCACCCATCCCAAGGTCATTTTTAATTAGCTGTGACATAGATCTTCTTGAAATATCTATCTCTCGTGACATGATTTTCTGCTTACGAAGGGGATTTCGGTGAATTCGAGCTGCCACTGTGCGAACGGCATTTTTTATCCTCACATTTCGTGGACGACCGGGCCGAGGCTTATCTTTTACGCTTAAGGTATCCATATAACGTTTAATTATACGCCACATTAACATTCGATTAATACCGAGGTTTTTTAACAACTTGCAAATAGAAGAATTGGATTTTCCAGGTTTCTGCAGTGCAACAACTGCAATTCTCTTTCTTCTTTTGAGGACTCCATCTTTGCACTTGTAAAGTAGAACTAAGACTATACTTTATTTTAAACCTATATAACAGTACTTACTAAAAAAAATTAATGTGACTTGTTGTATGCAGCTGAATGTCATTTGAATTATACAGGTTCAAATAGTTGTAACAGTATTTATGGCACGACTACATAAAATGCCAGAAACCAGCTCAAGACCCCACCTGAAACACAGGGCTTCAATCCCATCTAGAATTTGTGGGAAAAAATAAATCGAAGGTTGCAGAATTGCAACCCAACCAACAAATGTCAATTGAAAGCTAACATCAGGGAATTTTTGGGAAAATATACCCCCGTCTTGAACTAAAAAAATTTTTCTATCAATGCCATAAAATATTTAACAAAATACCAAAAACATAACATTTTAATAATTTAAAACAGCAAAACTGTTTTTTTTTTGCTGATGTACGCTCAATTTTGAGAGTAACTGTAAATCTGTCAGAACACAAATTTCTCCTGATTTTGCATTCCATGGGACAAAATAAATTGGTTTATTTTTGATTTAAGATCAAATTTTCAGACCTGCATTTTATAGCAAATTTACACCTCTTTGCACAAATACTAGTACATTTTTTTTAAATGTCAAAAATGACTTCATAAGAAGTCACTAGCTTAGTGAATGCCCCAATGTAAAGCTGGAAATTTGACAGCCAATTAGTAAGATTGACAGAGGAGGAAAATTAAATATAAAGAGTATTAACCATTTATTTTTAAGTAATATCCAAATTACCTTTGCACTCCTTCTTTTCTTTTTTGAATTGCTCAATATAGAAAATTTCAGAAATCGTATAACAGAAGTACGTACTATTGTCAAAAATTTGACAGCATAAATGAGAAATTTGAGAGATCTAAATGTCACATGAAATTAACGAAGATTCGATTCGTTTATTTCTAGAAAGCACTTCATTATTGTATGTCATTTGTTCTAGTCTAAACATTTGGGTCTTGATAATTATTTTAAATATTTATTAAAAAAATATCGAAAACAAAATATACCGCCATTTGTGTTACAAGTGTTGCCATCGTTAATAAAAATAATTTGACAGCTGACAAATGACTCGAGAAAACGATTTTGTTTTATTATTAAATAGTTCAGGAGGCCTTAGTTCTAAAATTATCAACATAATGTTTAAACAACACGAAATTACTTCGAGTCTATTTGGGCTTTTATTCTAAAATTTTACTGATACTTCTGCATTTCATAAATTTATTAACCTTTCTAATTCTAAAACTATAGGTGTTTTTATGTTCCTTTTTTAAGAATTCCGACTTTAGCTGCTCCATCTTTGTTCTTATTTTTCTTTGATATGCTAAAAGCTTTCTTTTCATTAACTGTTATAGCTTTTACGGGCTTAGAAGGAGAAGATTTCAGTTTGTTTTTGTTATCCCTTCCTGAATCGGAATCCATTGAAGAAGTTTCAATAATTGCTGGAGAGTTTTTATTCGAACAAACTCCACAACACGTAGTTGGTTCTGATTTTTGTTGTTGCTGTTGTTGTAACTTCGTAGGCTTTCCGGGTTTCTTAGAAAATTTCTTCGATTTTGTTTTATCAGAAGACTTCTTAGAATGCAATAAAGTTTCTTCGTCGTCTTTTGGTTCTTTTTTACAGCAAAACCAACCTGTTTTCTTAGGTTCCGGTGGAAGTGTATCATCAGTGTTTGATTTTCTCCAAGATCCTTTTCTACACATAGTGAATCCAATGACTGAGAAAACAATCAGGACTAAACAAACCGATACTCCAATAGCTATGTAAATGTACTTCTTTCGTTGACTATCTTTTGCTTTTTGGGTTAATGTTTTATCTGAGACACTATCAGGAGCAACTGGGCTATCCGATTCGAAGATACTCTTCAATACATTTCCAGAATTACCAATTTGCTTGGAATTAAAACTTTTGATTTTTTTTAAGTTCTCGTGAGTTCTTTGACGCTTCTCCTTTGTCTTGCTTTCTATAACAAATGAATCACCTCTTTTCCGACGAAGTGTCTCAATAATTCTTAGTACCGCTCCCAGACCAGGATAGAGCAGGTCGTCTTTTAAATGAATTTCAACATTTTCCAATATCCAATTCTTGAACCTTTTGTTAAACAATTCCTGATCTACGTTTTGAAACTTATAACACTTCGTAGTTAATTCAAAATATCTCAAGAGAACAAACGCAGATTTGGAAGATTGCAAATCGAAGGTACGTTTACGTCTAAACGGAAGCCATAAATTCCGAAGAAGACCTTTTTCTTCAGGTTCAAGACGTGGTAAAGCGACTAACATGGAATCATCTTCCCCAGAACGTTCGTCGTCTAGCATGTCTAGTTGAGTGCACGATGTATCATCATCTTCTTTATCAACAATAATCCGAAGTGGTTCTATTTCTAAATCAAAATCAGAGAAATCTCTTATCGGATCTCTCCATCCATTTCCATTGGTGTTTAAAAATCGTTTGCTCTCACTGAACAATTCAATAATACTTTCTACGGTTTTCAGCTTGATCAAACCTCCATAGAAGGAATATTTAGAAATTGGTATCATATAATAATTGAGATATCTGTGAAGAAGTTACAGTCTTATTGGAAAGTTTCTAAAATTAAAATAATGGTACATAATTACCCTCCTAATGTGTCGTAGAATGCTTTATTTGCAATTGACTTTGAATGCCCTCTTGTCATCTTATCTATAACTTGACTTGCGCCGTAAAAATATTGCATTAAAAGTCTAGCAAGATCATCGTCTAGAAGATAGTTTGGAAGGTCTTTGGGTATTAGAGACTGCAAAAAAAAAAAAAGAGGAAAGAAATGTCAAATATTCGTAATCAAATGTGCTAAATTTTATAAAAAAATTTCAAATCAACTAAATTGACGTTTTGAACACCTTCAAATATTATTTGACGTCTTGATGACATTACGACATTATGAATTACGATTTGTATTAGACGCAAATTGCTAAATTTTGGTAGTCAATATTTTGTACACAAACAATGTTAAATTAAAATATTTTATTACATTCGTATGACAAAAAGGGCATTCAAGTTAAATTTCGTCACAACATTCAAACATTCACGAAAAACAGTTTGATAAACCCTGAATTTTAATCGGAACTTTTCAAAATACGGACGGTTTTAAACCAACTCTCTAATTTTTTACATGTAATCAATATTACGGACCGGTTATAGCTTACATTGGTTTTCATCATTGAACATTTTGACGGAAATTCATTTTCATGATACTTTTATGTTGCAAAGTGAAACTAATCGTTCCAATGATTTGTGTTCCAATTTCACACAATTCCAATGACAGATTTCTGTCAGTCAAAATTTGTCAGTGGACTTTAGGCGCCAGTTGTAGCTATCATTGGTTTTCATCATTGAATTCCATTGACAGAAAGCTGTCATTGGAATTGTATGAAATTGGAACACAAATTAGTGAAATTCAACTTTTTTTCTGGAAACAAATTCTTTATGTTATTTCCGATCAATCAGTACATAATTTTCATTTCTTATCATAGGGAAACACCATCAAATATCGGTTTAAAATGTTTTCCGGATCGATTTCAATGATAGCTATAACTGGCGCCTTAATCAGGAATTTTTTTTCAATGACAGAAGTTTTTATTGATAGCTATAAACGATCTGTCAAAAAAAAATCCAATAATTATTTTCAATAATCAAAACCAATGATAGCTAAACTGGCGCATAAGAAAGTCAAATTTGTAGTGTTCCGCACTAAAATTAATTCCTTTTGAAAAAATTGTTCCATTTTCTTGTGTTCCCACCTGTCAGTTCATTCTTTTCAATGATCAACTCTTCCCTGAAATGCTGGATTTGAATCAGGAAATTTTCTTCCATTGACAGACATTTTCAAAGAAAGGTTTAAACTCCTGTCAAACAAATTCCAATCACTCGCACACAGGAATGGTTGAGAGTTATAAGTCACTAGGCCCTGGTTCTCTACGGACTGTAGCGCCACCTAATGTATTTATTTATTTTTTAACACAATGTAAAGCTTATTTGATTGCTTGACGTAAATAAATATTTAATATTTCATTCTCCTGCTCTGTCAATCTGACTGACAATCTGACTTTTATAAACGGACCAAATAAAATTGAAAACTGTCAAAATGTGAGTTATACTCGATTTTTACTAACGCCAAACTTTTAATATTTTAGTACATTTTGCAGTGAAACTGAAACAATGCTTATTCAAAAAATGCATTCATTTTGTGTAGAAATATTTTTAAAAAAACGTGATATTTGGCCAAGAGAGCATTCATTTTTATTTTTCTTGATTGGCTGTTAAGTTTAAACGAACGTATTGTTAAAGCTTAACATTTTACTAAGTAGCAATTTTTTTTAATATTTAGCAATTAATGAGGTTTCATTTTTCTACCTAATGAATTTCTAGTTCAATTTTATTAAAAAACTGGCATCCGAACATGTCTAAATACTGACAGTTTGTGAAAGTAAACAAGCCAACAAACTCAAACGGACCTATTAATTGAAATTACCACCCTAGACTGGACCATTCCATTCAATGTTCTCATACGCAATTTTGTTTTAAATAATGACAGATGTCATATAGATTTATCAACAAGTTTAATCAGGCAAAATTTGAACAACATTTTGTTAGGGGCTTAACATTTTACTAAGTATCCATTTTCTAAATATTTAGCAATTAACTAAACGACTCCAAATTTTAAACTTTTTAGGATTATATTAAAAAAAACTGGCATCCGAACATGTCTGAATAGTGACAGTTCGTACAAATAAACATACAAAAAGAAACTTAAACGGACCTAGTAATTGGAATTCTCAACGTAGACTCGACCATTCCATCCAATGTTCTTATAAAAATGTTTGTCTAGGATAAAGACAGATGTCATATGGATTTAGCAAGAAGTTATAGTAGCCATTCCGTGATTTAAACTTTAGAAAAATGTTAAGGGATAGTAGATTTTAAAATCTTATTAAATTATTAAATAAAACTAAATCATTTACAATTTGGCGTCATTATCTATAAATAGTGCCCTAGGTGCCCATAAATGCTTAATATGTCATTTACTTGAACGAACAGTTCTATTTTTTACTTTCTATTAGTATCCAAACAAACAACTGTCAGATCTCAAAAATTGTCAGACAGTAAATGACGTTTTTGAATTCTCTTTGTGGGATTAATGGCTGAATCACAAACACGATTCAGCTTCGGCTTCACCTGACGTTTACGAGTTCAGCCATTGTTATTCAATACATGCTATCACAATGGAACTTCGACCTCACGTTTCCTTTGACAATAATTTTTTGAACGTAATGTAACGTAATGTGACTCCAAACTGAAGCTCTAGTTCAATTATCTGAACATTTGCTTTGCCTGACAGCTCAACAGCTGTAAAGAAAATGTCAACAAACAAAATATTTGCTCTTTGGAGGGATGAAATAATAGAAATGTCATTCAAAGCAATCTCGAAGCAGGCCCACCGTAACGCAGACGAAGCCTAAGCTTAAGCGTGTTTGTGATTCAGCCATAACAAACTAGACTGCATTGACATAAGTCGTTTATCATTTTTAAACTAAGAGTAGAGCACTGATCAGTCTTAGCACATGGTGAATGCACTCTGAAGAGTTCGATTAGAGTTTTCCGACATGTTTATTAAACACACTGAAGAAAATAACTTTCAGTACTTTAAAAAAACCACATGAAACAAACGTCAAAACAGCCGCACTCCGTTTTTTATTCATTAGCTTTGTCATTTTATTCATAGCTTTTAGAGTCCGCTCTGATTAAAAAAAGAAACATAAACCGAACCCTCGGATATCTCCGAGTAAAAAAAGAAACAGATCTTTTTCTGACAGCTGATAGAAAAAAAACATAAACCTAACACTCTGACATCTCCGAGTAAAAAAGGAAACAGATCTTTTTCTGACAGCTCTGTTCTCTGCTCTTCGCTTAAAAAGAAGAACGCCTATTGGACTGATTTGAGGCGACTAATTTTGACATCTCTTTGCTTTATCTTGTTCTCAATTGGTAGTAAAAAAGGGAAAGAGAAGTGGAAATAAGTGAAAATGAGACAAAACGATAAAATGTCAAAATGAGTCCTCTAAAACAAATCTATGCCCAATGTGTCAATTTACATACTAAAATTACTACAATTTACATTAAAATAGAAATGTCTGCCTTATTTCTCCAACTTTTTTAACTGTCAGGTGTTAGTGGAGTAAAATGATGAAACTTCAAAATGAGTCGCCTCAAATAAGTCAAAAGTGAACCCTTCTGTACAACAGTTTGTATAAAATGAATGATATAACAGTATTTTGTGATTCGTGTAAACGAGCCTAAAATTCAAATTATTTGAATATGAATCGTTAAATGAAAAATTCTAATCTTCAATTTATAAAAAGATACTTTCTTTAAATGACTTACCTCAAAATCTCTCCTTGCTGCCAAAAGAGCAACATCTTCGGAAGTGAAACAATTCTTCGGACTGCCACTTGTATCTCCAAACAAATTTGTCCCAACAAAATTCTTAACTCCCTTCGAGCGTTCCTTTTTAATGATTGGTTGTTCTTCTTCTTCACCTTCCAAATCATCTGCCCCGTCCGATTCTACAAAATTCGCATCAATCATTGCCCCATTTCCGTCATTTTCATTCCCTGTTGCACTTTTTAAAAGTATTTCCAATAAAATAATAGTAGTAAAAAATATATGACAAACTTTTCGCATTTTGTCGGCGATTTGACACTGAAATCTCCCGACAAGAAGTTCTTAGAAAAATTGATTCTTCAAAACTTTGAACAGAAAATATTCTAAATAAAATTCGTTTTGTTTGTTTTTTTTGTTCTTTCTTTTGTTTAAACATTTAAACTTACAGCACGTGAACCCTCCGAAATTGAGAGAAGTAATTTAGTAAACATTTGCAAGCTCGTTGTTAAGGAACTTCTGGAACAATCATTACGCTATGGTCGAATGTTGGATTCTGATCATTTGCCATTGCAACATTTTTTCATTGTCATTGAGCATGTTTTGGGTCATGGTTTAAGACCGAAAAAGGTTCGTTTGGAGTTTGTTTTTTTTGGGGGGTCCTTAAGTTATTTCTAAGTAATAAATTTCAGGGTCTTCTTGGACCACGCAAGGAGCTTTGGGATCTTTTGCAAAGTGTTGAAAACTATTGTATTGAAGCTCAAGACATAACAGCCAGTGTACGTGATCTACCGACAGTAAGAACTCACATTGGTCGAGCCAGAGCTTGGCTGAGAATCGCCTTGATGCAGAAAAAACTTGCTGACTATCTTCAAGCTCTAATAGAACATCGTGATGATGCCTTGATAGAGTACTACGAACCGCACGCCTTAATGATGAGTGATGAGGTATGAGGCCGCACTCAATGCCGATGATGATGGGGAGAAGTCTATCTCATAAGTTTTCCATTCTAGATTGTGGTCATAATGGGTATCCTAGTCGGGCTGAATGTTATCGATTGTAATTTGTGTGTAAAGGAGGAAGACTTGGATTCTCAACAAGGTGTGATTGACTTTTCCCTGTATCTACGCTCAAGCTCAAGAGGTGCCGAAACCGAAACCGATGAAGATGGCAACAATGCTCTCGAAGGTCCTGGTGGCAATATGATTGCAGTTCTCGATCAGAAAAACTACATTGAGGAACTTAACAGGCATTTAAAGTAAAACAAAAAACCTTTTTTCTTAAAACTTGATAGAGTTCTAATTCGGCTTAAAAAACATTTACAGTGCAACAGTAGCAAATTTACAAGCTAAAGTTGAATCCCTTACCACGACGAATGCTTTAATGAAAGAGGACTTGGCTATTGCTAGAAACAGTCTTCTAGCCTTACAAGCTGAAAACCAGGCTCTCCGACAAAATACTCATAGCCAGCATAGTACGTTTTTTACTTTTTATTTATATTTTTTATAGTAACTTAATGCATGTCCTTTTTATAAACAAATTCCAAAAAAAAAATTAAATATAGATCAAATAGTTCCTGCTGCTTCCATGCAATCCATACACAGTGACCATAGTTCAAGCTCCAGCAATAAAGCCATAACCGAGGCTCAACACGCTGAAGCTCTTGCCGAAGAGCAAAAGAAATCCGAAGAACTAGAAAAGGAACTCAAATTACAGGTATCCTTGAAGGCTGAGTCTGATATGGCTATGAAATTGCTAGAAAAGGACATTCACGAGAAACAAGATACAATTATATCCCTACGAAGACAATTGGATGATATTAAGCAAATTAATTTGGAAATGTATAGGAAGTTGCAGGTTTGTAAAGCCATGAAAGTGCAGAATACTTAGTTTTGTTGTTGTTGTCTTTATTTTTGTGTACATTTACATCTATAAACATATACATTTAATTAAAAAAAAAAAACAAGCATTGTCCTTAATTAATTAATTATTAAGTATTATAAGTATGTACCTATTGACATATACGAGTAGAAAGAAAAAAGCTTTTGTTGTTCGTGCTACCTATTGAAATCCTCATAAAGTTGGAACAGAGTGCTCGGAGAGACATTTGCTTCTTTTTTTCCTTGAAAATCATGCTCATTTTCATATAGACACTAATATTATAAATATTTTTATATGGCTTACATTTGGCATTTGTAAAAGAAAACTCAAAATGATATTGAAAGTGTTTTTTTTTTTTAAATAAAGATCTGTTAATTTTTTCAAAAATAAGGTAAATTTGTGAAGAACTGCAGGCTTTTAAAGTCTAGGTCTAGGTCAAGAGGAATTAAAGAACTAGTTTACTAGAGAAAAGTGAAGTAAGACAGGTTTGCCAAGTCCTGAAATTGCTAATTATCCCAATTTAAAAGTATTTGTAGCCCAAAATCGGAGCCGAAAAATTAGCCCAAAATAGCCCAATTTCAAAGAAAAGAATATGGTATTAATGCACAATGCGTTACTGACTTATAAGTTTAAAAATTGGAGGAAAAGCCATATAATTTTATTTTTGCAAAGAGAAATAAAAAAAATATGCCCAAAATAGCCCAATTTCAAAGAAAAAAAATCTTCTATTAATCCGCAATGCTGGTATTGTTAGAAAACAGTTTATGCGTTACTGACGTATAAGTTTAAAAATTGGAGGAAATGTCATATAATTTTATTTTTGAAATGAGGAATAAAAAAAAATTGCCCGAAATAGCCCAATTTCAAAGAAAAAAAATCTTCTATTAATTCACAATGCTCAATTGTAAGGAACGATGCCGTTGTAAATTAATGTATTGGTTTTGTTAGAACACAGTTTATGTGTTACTGACGTTTAAAAATTGGAGTAAAAGTCATATAATTCTATTTTTTCAAAGAAAAATAAAAAGAAAAAAATTGTCCAAAATAGCCCAATTTCAAAGAACAACAAATCTTCTATCAATCCACAATACTCAATTGTAAGGAACGATGCCTTTGTAAATTGATGTATTGGTTTTGTTAGAACACAGTTTATGGGTTACTGGCGTATAAGTTTAAAAATTGGAAAAAAGTCGTATAATTCTATTTTTGCAAAGAGAAATAAAAATAAAAAAAATTTACCAAAATAGCCCAATTTCAAAGAAAAGAATATGGTATTAATGCACAATGCGTTACTGACGTAAAAGTTTAAAAATTGGAGGAAAAGTCATGTAATTTTATCTTTGCAAAGAGAAATTAAAAAAAATTTGCCCAATATAGCCCAATTTCAAAGAAAAAAAATCTTCAATTAATCCACAATGCTGGGTTTGTTAGAAAACAGTTTATGCGTTACTGACGTATAAGTTAAAAAATTGGAAAAACGTCATATAATTCTATTTTTGCAAAGAAAAATAAAAAGAAAAAAAATTTGCCCAAAATAGCCCAATTTGAAAGAACAAAAAATCTTCTATTAATTCACAATGCTCAATTGTAATGAACGATGCCGTTGTAAATTGATGTATTGGTTTTGTTAGAACACAGTTTAAGCGTTAATAACGTATAAGTTTATAAATTGGAGAAAAAGTCATATAAATTTATTTGTGCAAAGAAAAATATCGCCAAAGATTTAATTTGCGCTACTTGTAGCCCAATTTTTATTGGGATTCAGGGGGCAATAAAAGTATCATAAAACCTTAAAAGAGTTCAATGTGAACGCAGCCTAAAAATGTTTTTTTTTTTTTATTTTGACATTTAAAGTAAACTACAGTGGCTTCCACGACTAATCGGACACATTAAATATAAATGTGCGCAAAGTGCTTTCTCCACGAAAATGTATGACCATTTTATATGAAATTTAATAGCCTCGTGAAGGCTTCGCACAGTGGTTTCGGTTATATGCGAAGAGCGGTCAAAATTAATAATCACATATTTAATGGCAAATAACACTGAATATACAGTTTTGTGCAAAACCTAAGCAACCATTTCGACTTTGCATTTCAATATTGTTTTTCCCATTCTTTGGATAATAAAAGAATAACGGAATTTATGTGGAATTACAGTTTTATTTTTATGTAACGTGTTTCTTATTTTAAAAATAACAAAATTATAAACATTTTCTAAAAATAAAATAACAAAAAGTTCAACGATTTCGTATGTTCAAAACATAAGCAATTTTTCAATACTTCTTATCGGCATGGAAGCTATTAAATTAGAGATGCCATCTTATAGTATGTTTTTCCATTGTTCTTGTAAAGATGTAAAGAGCACCGCCTTGGATTGGAAGCGTTGCCCAGCGACTTGATTTTTGAGAATCCCAAAAAGATTTTTAATGGGATTCAAGTCTGGTGATTGTGCCGGCCAATCAAGAACTTGAATCCCATTGTCAAAAAGATTTTCAATGGGATTCAAGTCTGGTGATTGTGCCGGCCAATCAAGAACTTGAATCCCATTGTCTCCAATCCACTTTTTAACCAGCTTCGATGTGTGTTTCGGGTCGTTGTCGTGTTGAAACACCCATCGAAGCGGCATTTTCCAATCGGAATATGGTAACATCTGCGTTTCCAGGGTACGTTTATATTCGAATTTGTCCATTATTCCTTCAATTTGATGGAAATGACCATTTCCATATCCTGAGAAACCGGTCCAAATCATCACACTGCCACCCCCATGTCTTACTGTGACAATGCAGTATCTTGGATTGAGCCGTTGACTTTTACCTCTTCGCACGTGACATATTCCATCTGACTGTATTAAATTAAACTTTGATTCATCGCTGAAAAGTACCGTTTTCCATTTCTCAACGGACCATTGGTGATATTTTTTGGCAAAACCTAATCTAATTATTTTAAATAAGTTACTTAAATATAGTTAATATCATAAGACTGAAACACAACCTTTTTTTAAATGTTTTTTTGTAAGCAACGGTTTTTTGCATGGCCTGTAACCTCGAAGGTCATTTTCTAGGGCACGTCTTCGCACAGTGCTTGCATCAATATTAAGATTTAATGAGTGTACTACTTTCTTTGAGCTGATGAACGGTTTTTTTTATTATATTACAAATTTGTCTATCGGTTCTTCATGTTGTTTTACGCGGTCGACCTCAAAAATTTGTATTTTCGACACTTCCCGTAGTTTCAAATTTTGTAATCAACCGTAAAATAATTGACTTATTAATGTTATATTTCTTGGAAAGTGAAATTTGTGATGCCCCCCGATAATACTTATTAATTATTTTGATTTTAAAGTTGGAATCGTACTTATTTCGGGACATATCAAAAAACAAATCGAAGCTGGGCCTTAATCGATCCAAACTAATAAAAGACATTTGTTGCACTCTTGTTGATTGCATTCTATACCAAATCGTACTGTAAAAGCCCCGTTATCAAAAATTATCTTACAGTGAAAAAGAAGTTGCTTAAGTTTTGCACATTAAATTTTACAATTTTTTTAAAAAAGATAAAAATACAATATATGAACATAAACCTATGATATCACATAAATTACGTAATTTATTTAATATCGAAAGAATCGAAAAAACAATTTTGAAATGTAAAAACAAAATGGTTGCTTAGGTTTTGCACAATATTGTATATAAATAAAGTCGTTAGTTTTGCTTTTCTAATATTTTTATTAAAGTAATTAGTACAAAAAGCCTAAAACCTCTTTGGTAAACTTGGTTTTTCAGTTTTTTCAAGAACACGAGTGTTTGAAAGAAGTGGGTCGGAAGAAAGGAACAATCTATTTATCAAATCAGTGTTGGTGGCAACTCTTGAAATTTTCCGTTTTCACCTCTTTATTATAAGCCTCAGCAGTTTCTTCAGTTAACTGCCCTATGGGCAAAATTGCGTGTTGGACAATTTGTCCCCCATGAATAAGTACCTTATGTACAGAAGCTGGCATATGATACCATGAATATTCAATAACAATTTCCTTGGGGGTTTCTGTAGCATACTTTTTAAAAATACTGGCGTTTATGGCAAAGCAACAGGCAAAAGTTTTTAGACTAACTGCACATCTCTCTATTAACGATTGTGTCACTCCAGTTATCTCCGAAGAAAGGGAAGGGTTTGCAAAAAATCTCCGTGCCGTATTTCCATCGTTCGAGTTCCCCCAACCTTGCTTATAGGCTTGTCAATAATGAGACCAGCTTTTTCCTGAACTCTTTTTGAATGCGTTGTTTCTGGCTTTGATAAAGAGGTTTTTCAACTTTGCCCGTTCGCCATTTTTGAATTCGAGCCTATACGCTAAATGGATAAAAAATTCAAAATAACGTATCCACGCATGTAATGGTGATATACCAAAGTCCAAACTTTCGATATTTATGTTTCCTTTCAAGGAATTTCCAATATCGTTCAAGGCGGACGGTTTGGCTCCACAAATGTAGCAGATCTGTTGTGATGAGGTATGCGTCAAGGCAATTCACCCCTTTCCATCCACCATTGTTAGTTTAAGGTCATGTTTTACCAATAGTTACGATCGTTGTTTGTATTCTGATTGTCTGCTGCTACCATCAAAACCCGACTTTCCAATCAGCGTTAAATTACAGGAATCTCCTTGAAAATCTTTTAATGCCTCTACTTGGCTGTTTTCCTGTATGATTCAAAAGCCCTTAAAGAGTAACCTCAGCCAATGAATCACTTACCATTATTGTTTCCGGATCTGGGTAGTGGTAAGCTTTGCTAAAGTTGAAAACAAACAACTTGCATGATCGATCTTACCATTCAAAAAAATAAATAATTTTAAGCTTGAAATTTCACCTTTTGGCCTACTGGGAAAACCACTGCGTCGAAGTATTGTATGTTTTAATTTCGTGTAGTTGTACAAAATGAGCGGAAATCAGCTTAAAATTTAAGGGTCTAAACAACTAGAACTAAGGAACCTTCAGATCATAAAACAATGAAACTACAAAATTGCGTACATTGAAAATGAAAGAAATTTGTGCTTAAGATTCAAGCCGCTTTGGGGCGATTTTTTTTTCTGAAATTTTGAAAATGTCAAATTTGACATTTGGCTCTTCGCAGCATACTCAACCGGTTCTGTAATCGTAACGATTACTTATTACAATTTTAAAGTATTGTCAAATTTTGAACAATTTTTCAAGTAAAAGTTCTTAGTTAGATTCAAACATATGTACAGTGGCGTGCAAATATTTAGAAACGATTTTTCATAGTCATTTTGTTTTATTTTTTTTAAATTTTATTTTTGCTCGAAATTTGTTTTCGTATCTATTTTATTGAAATATTTTTTTTTAATTTATAAAAAAGATGAAAATAAATAAAATTAAAACCTGAGAAAAATAACTGAGACTAGTGGGGGCTATAATTAGAAATACACGTTTATGTTGTTTAATATTTGTTTAATTTAATAGCATTTTAGCGTTATGATATTATTTTTTAATATTTTACTAAATATTGTTCAATAGTTTGTCGAATAACCATGGTTATCAAGTACACACTGCAATCTTCTGGGCATAGAGCTAACCAAATCTTCACAAAATTTTTTTGGAAACGATTTCCAAACAACCTGAATTTCTTGGAATAAATTAGAGACATTTCCAATTTTTATTTTTAGGTGCTGCCATAGGTTCACTATCGGGTTAAGATCCGGGCTACACGACGGCCAGTTCAAAAGAGTTAACATTTTTTAGTGTAACTGACTAACTGACCGTGTGATTTGGATCATTGTCTTGTTGAAGTTTAAATACTATGGGTAGGTTTTCTCCCGCTTACGGTAGCATAACATTCTCAAAGATTCTGCAATATTGAATCCTATCCATATGACCCTCAATTCTTTTGATGGGGCCAACGGTTCACCAAGACATTGCTCCCCAGATCATAATACTGCCACCACCATGCTTGTCAATGGGGCGAATGTACTTTGGATTATATTCTTGGTATCTCGGACGACAAACACAAGCTTTACCATCAGAATTAATTCATTTTTGTTTCATCCGAAAAAAGAACATAGTGCTTGTATTTTTTAGCAAAAGCCAAGCTGGCCTTTCTGTGACGTTCAGTCAGTAATGGCTCCTTCCTTGTTATGCGCCCAATAAGTCCAGCTTTGCGCAACCTTCTTTTGACAGTGTCTACAGACGGTCCACTATCTGCTTGACCAAACACTGCCCACTCTAATTTCCCTCGTAGTTGCAAAAGGGTTTTTTTTTTTGCTTTAACGAACAATTAGTGCATCTTCTCTATAAAAGGTTGACTTTGTATTATTTTTTTTTTTTTTGAAATATTAAACAGCATTAAATACCATCTTCTTTGAACATTTTAAAATGTTAGAAATCTTCCTTCTTTATGATGAGTGATGACTCAAAATTTCACGTCGAGTCTTTTCAGATGATTTGTTTTTCCCCATTTTGATGACCTAACTAAACAATTCAAATTTAATTGTAAAGAACTAGATACAAAAGTGTAACTTACAATGCCCAAAAATAGCTTTTTAATCTTGAAAGTCTCAAAATAAGGTTCGTTTCTAATTATGTGCATAATCCATTTTGTGGTTTTGTGCTTTGTGCTTTTTTTAATGAATAAATAACGTTGCCCTATGTTACTGTTATGATTTTATAGTGAAGTTGGCTAGATTTCAATGTAAAAGAAAAAAAAAGATGGCCGCATTTATTTAAATAACACATACTAATCGGAAGTTGAAGTTTGACCTGAGAAGTGTTTCTAATTTAGTGTACGGCACTGTATGTATCTACGTATTATTGAAAATTAAAATTTTCCCATCTTACTGACAGATCCCCTGTATTTCAGCTAAAAAATGTGCAGCTATGTTCTATTTCTTAAATCTAATAATCACGACTGATATGTTCTAAACTTAAAAAAAAGAAGAGTTTTCATCGAAATTGGTTTTGAGACATTTTAAGATAAAATATTGGAGCAATACATTAGATTTCGAAATCCAAAACTATTGTAAAACTACATTTTCACCGCATAATTTTCATAATTCACCGGATTTTTACCAAAAAAATACACAAATTTGAAATCATTTTTCAAATTTAACCATGTGTTAAATCAGCACTTTTGTCAGATAGTAACATATACCAGAAATTCTTGGATAGCATTTTTAATTGTTTTGGATCAGGTAAATCACTATCAATGGCTGCGTTCAATCTCGTGTTGGATGGGGTATCTTGGATAATTGGATTTTTAGATACCTTTTACTGTATTAAGATAGTTGTCAAAAAATAAAAACAACTGTTCACAAAAAGCAGAGAAACATTTAAGCTTCGAAGTCAAAATTTTTGTAAGACAAAACATTTAATAGATAAAATTAGCAAATTGGTCATCTACAAAACGAGAACAAAATAAGTCAATTTTAAATTTAAAAAAAATAGATCATAATTACCTCCTGAAATTCGGAGGAAAATAGCAGAACATCCTCAAATACAACTTCAACTAAGATTTTCTATTTCTTGCTTCCCAACAAATACAAAATACAGATACCTACATACCCCAGAAATTCTTGGATTCCTTTTTTGACATCTCAGCTGTTATTTTAGACGTAAAACACTAACAATAAGGTATCAGGATACCCTATCTGTCTGAGATTGAACGCAGCCAATTAGGTATCCGGATATTCATTCGGTCGGTAATCAAACGCACCCAATTTGAATTTAGTTTTAGTTTGACAGTTTCTGTAAGTCACCGGATATTAAAAACTGTGAATAATTTAAAGGCGGGTGTACATTTGAAAAATAATAAATAAATACATTACCAAAGCCTGATTATTCGTAAATAAGCTTTAGTTTTGCAACTTTGCCTGTTGATTTCCTACAAGAAAGTTATTAAATTTTGATGTCATTTTGAGTTTTCTTCGACAAGCTTCTCAACGCACTTTAACCCAATCAAATCACTATAACCATCATCATAATGCATCTGCCTGTTGTTTTCTGTCGAGATAAATCAATAAATTCGTACTAAAGTCAAAATTTTAAAACACCCCTATACCCTCCAAAAAAAACTATGTTGTTTGAAATAAATATTCAAAAATCAAAATCAACATAAACCTTCATAAAAAAAAACCCTCGGTGAAAACACTAAAAAACACACGAAACCTCCTTTCCTTTCAATATCCCAAAACCCAACACAATTCCCACGTCCCTTTGAACCCAACAACAAAAAAAAACACAAAACACACACCACACCTAGGAATGCGAAGAAGAACTCACCCAAAAAGGCGAAATGGTATCGCGTCTCCAAACGAAAGCCTCACAAATCGGACACATCCTTCAATCACTTGAAAAGAAATACGAAGCCAAACTGGGGCCAAACGATGTTCTCAAAGATTTCTCCACAGCTAATTCAGCCGATAAATCACCCGGCACCAGACGTCAACAGAATCTCCAAAAATTCGATGCCCTAAGTAAAAAACATAAGAACGACATTGGTCCGCCATCGAAGAGAATGCATTTGAAAGTTGATGCCATACCACCATTCAATCCAACCAAGGTTCGTAAATCACCAAGTGGACTACAACCCTCAACGACCCCACCATCACGAGATCCAGATCCAGATGGCGCTGTTCTGCCATCAACTGTTGTCGAACAAAAGTTCGAAATTTTTTCGAATCTATCATCAGCGACCCAAGCTAAAATTGCCAACGAACAAAAGGCAGCTAACTAAATTATGTCATTTAAAAAAAAGTGATTTTTTTTTAAATTTTTTTTGTTGCAGTGTTTGATTATTTACTTAATTAAACACAATTTAATATAAAACAATAATTTTATGAAAATATAAAAAATCATTTAATTCAAAGTTACTGAATAAAGCTTTACAATAAAAAAAAAACATATAATAACAACAATTCTTAAGCTGCTGCTTAACTAACAACTACTAAATTCTAACTAACTGTGCAACCTAGAATGTATTCTAAAACATTTCAAAAACTATCTTTCTTATTATAATTACTGACCTTAACACAACATTTATAATTTTGTATCTCTTTGTTCGTTCTAATATACAAACATTAACACAGTGTAAATACGTGGTATCCGTTCGTTAGAATTTTCGTTCGAAATTATCTGTCATTCTATTCGATAAATTTACAAAATATGACAGATAATGTCATAACAATTGTCTTTGCTATTGCATATCATCCGCATCGCATGTATGGCACATTTTCATATTAACATTTCTGTTTTGCATATCAAATGTCAACCAATCTTATAAATAAAACCCAATATGTTCGTTTATTCTCACTTAATGCAAGAATTCCGAAAAATGTTCACATATAGTAAATCATCGATTGAAACTTCGAATTTTATAAATTGATTATTTATCTTAGTTAATGTCATCTCCTTTTTTTATAATTCACAATTTCGCAAAATAAATTATAAATATTCAGTTCACACTTTTTCTTTTGTCAGTCATGAAATTTTTCGAAATGAATAAGTGTGACATTTGATTTCGAAAAACGTCTATTTCGCTATTTCGAATAGTTTCTTTTTTCGAAAATCGAAAAGAAGAAGAAAGAAATTAAAACTAACGACTTATAAAATCGAATTAAATCGTACGGTAGACTTAAATTTCTTTGAAATTGCATTTTTATTAATCACATGTTTTATTTAATAATTCTTTAGTTGCTCAAAACAATGTCTGACAGTTAAATTTATATTAAGCTAAGATACAAATTATGGTGATTGTTTCACGCATATGAAAGCTTGCAAAAGTCATTATTTCGAAAACACTGTCATTAATGTTAAGGTCACTTAAAAAAATGCGTTCATTTTTAATAAATTTGCTTATTATTATACGGTTTTCTAAGTTTAACTTAAATAGTTGAAAAATGCAATTTGTCAAATCGCACGTTCGCTTTATTCGAAATAACAATAAATATTGACGCTTGGTTTGATTGCTTTGCGATTCAAGATAACTTAAGACATAATACAACGATTTATTGTCAATGTCAAACACATTCAAATATATGATGTCACTTTGCAAATAAACTAATTTTTGTTAAAATTTTGTATGGTTTAAAAAACAGCAATATATACTTTATAAAACCATAGAGTTCCAAGTACTGACAATTTTATCTTGTGTATATGAACAGGAAAGTACAATTATCATACGCACTGTCGAAATAGAAATTCACAATTTATAGCAACAGAACAAGTTGCACAAAATGTCAAATAGAAATTGTGATATGATTTAATTTCAAGGTACTGTCTGTGAGAAATTTTGTTCACGAACACATCCAATGTGAAAAATTTCTCGATTTTGAATTCTTTTCATTGCAATTTCCCTTTTAGAACGCTTGATGAACAAATTAAGGACTATTCATATGAGGGCCACCAACGAATGAACGAATATTCGTCCATTTTGACATTTCTGTCACATCCCTTGTTTTTATTCGTCATTTTAGATGCACACCAAAGTCCAGAATTGCATTTTTAAATAAAGATGGTTGCAAAAATTGTATTCACTGAAGTCTGGATCGTATGTGGAACTTGAATTGAGTATGACAGTTTGTTACTAAAGGGCCTTGCACATGAGAGCGAACAACGAATAGACGAACAAACGTAATTTTACACATTTCAAAAAGTCAATTTCAAACAAAAACACATATAGCTAAATTATAAGAAACCAATTGACACTAACGTTAGGATAATGAAATTTGTATTTTGTTCTCTAAAACAAGACAATTTTGTAAAAACAATTCGGAAGTAACGAATTACAGTGTGGTTTCTACAAACTGTCAAACTCTATTCGCGTTCCACATACTATCGACACTGCAATGAATTAATTGTTCGCTCTCAACTTAGCCCAAAAATTATACCACTCTTGTTTTGTTTGTTGAAAAGGTGTTATTATAAATTGACAATTCGTCGCTTTCTGCGAATAGAAATAAGGCTCATGTGAAAGAAAAGTCAAAGGCGTAGCTCATGTGCAAAATGCTTAACAGATTGCACGACGAACAATTTCTTTTCTTAAATTAATCATATGTTGGCTATGAAAAAGCTTATTTTATTGTGTTACAATTAACTTAAGCTATAATTTTACCTTTTATACAATTAGCAAGGAATTTAGGTTTACAAATTGTTTTAAATCGCATTTATTCATTCATTCGTCAGTCATTGGTCGCTCTTATTTTCGAATAGTCCCTTAAGTAGTTTTCACATGAGCGCGACCAACGAACGATGAATGAATTACAAAATGTGAGTTTATATACGTTTAAAGACATATTTCCATACAAATTCTTAACAAAACGATAGCAATATAGTTTCTATTTGATTTATGATGCATTACTTTTCAATATTATATATCAATAAATTTAATAAAACAAATTTATTCGTCGCGAAAAAATGGTAGTTGATACGAACTGTCAAACTTTATTCGCGTTCCACATTATCCATACTAGCAACGAATAAGATAATCGCCCGTACTCAACCTAAAAAAATCATTCTTGTTTTGGTTTCGGAGGGTGAATGGTGTTTGCCTGTGGCTCCTTGTCAAACTTATTCGCGGCGAATTAAAAACTCTCATGTGAAAGAAATGTCAAAATCGATGAATATTCGTTCATTCGTTGGTCGTTGGTCGTGGTCATGTGAATAGTGCTTAACCAATCGAAACGACATATGGTGGCGATTTTAAATAAACTATCTAAAGCACTATTCACATGACCACGAC
Source organism: Eupeodes corollae (assembly GCF_945859685.1). NCBI lineage: Eukaryota > Metazoa > Arthropoda > Insecta > Diptera > Syrphidae > Eupeodes > Eupeodes corollae. The sequence goes on from NC_079147.1 coordinate 26,223,022, forward strand.
CAACGACCAACGAATGAACGAATATTCGTCGATTTTGACATTTCTTTCACATGAGTTTTTAATTCGTCGAGAATAATTTTTCAAGGAGCCACAGCCGAACACGATTCACCACCGAAACCAAAACAAGAAAGTTTTTTTTTAAGGTTAATACATTTGTTTTCTTAAATTTATTATATTAATTGCCACACCTGATTATGTTCATAGACATTAACGAAACATCGTAACAACATAAATAATTGTTTTTTCATTGACCTAAAGTCCGTCATTAATATTTTCATCTAAATTTATTATATTTAATGATATTGAAAAGTAAAAGTATGTATCATAAATCAAATAGAAACTATATTTCTATCGTTTTGTTAAGAATTTGTGTCTTCAAACGTATGTTAACTCACATTTTGTCATTCATTCGCTGTTCGTTGGTCGCGCTCATGTGAATACTGCTTTACCCATCGAAGCGCCATATGATGGCGTTCACGATTTTAAATAAATTATCTAACTCTTCCAACTGACAGATCGTTTCGGTTTAGACTGGGTATTTATGTCGATCTGTTTGTTTTACTTTCAATAAATTATTTAACTCTTCCTTCGTTATCCATTTTATCGCAACTGACAGTTCGTTTCGGTTTACACGGGGCATTTATGTGGATCTGTTTGTTTTACTACAGATTTTATATTATTCCGATTTTGGACATTTAAAAAACCTCAACGTGACAGTGAGAGAAAGTTTCTTTCCGTGAATTCTTTTGAATTGCTGATGAATTAAAGTTTTTCTATGAACGGATATCATGGTAATACCGATTTAATAACAAATCCTTATAACAAAAAGACTTCTGTGTTATTTTATCCACATTTTTATTTTAAAATGTTATTTTTTTTACTTTTTTAATTTTTTCAAAGTCTGTCTTCTTCTGCTGCATTTATTTTTTGTTGCTTGCTTGTATGTAAAATAAAAGCAAATAATAAACATTAAAAATGCAAAGTTTATATCTACATTAAAAATAAATATATATCAGAAATGGCAATATACATTAAAATATTACATTCATTATATAATCGTTAAGTAAAATAATAATTAAAAAACATTCTTTGTAATCATAGGAAAATAAACGTTTTTAAATTGCATCTTTAATACCTACAAACAAAAATAACTAAAAAATAAATAAAACAATAAAACAAAAATTATATATTTTAAAGAAAAACATATATTTGAATTTTTAGGAATGCGATGCATCACTTAAGCACAAAACTGAGTTATTAACGAAACTTGAATCGCAAAAAGAAGATATGGCAAATACTATTTTCCAGTTAGAAAAAAAGTAAGATTTTTTCGTTTTTGTTTTTTTGTGTTTTTTAATAATTTTATAATTTTAAACAACACTATTTTTATAAGAAAATATTAAACAAATGCAAGTTTATAAAGGTTTTGTTTACATTTATTATATTTTCATTATTGAATACATTTTTTTGGTAGCCTTTAAATCAACAACTTTTCTTTTTTTTGTTTATTAAAATTAAAAAACAAAAAAAACCTAAATAATATAAAAGAAAGAAAAATTAATTTATAGAGGATTCAAGATAAAAAAATATATATAAACTTATATTGTAACTCTTGTTTGTCGTCTTGAAAATATATATACATACATATATATACATTTAAAAAAATTATAACAATAATAATAAAATTCTATTTTGAAAATGATAAATGTTGACGACATTTTTTTAATAATTAATTTTTTTTAAATAGGATTAAGAGAAGGTAAGTATAGCGTAGGAAAATCTCTAATATCATGACATGAAAACTCATAACTAAAAGCACGTTTAATTTTTAGTATATTTTATGTACAAAGTAGTTTTCCACTTGTATCTTTTTTTATTTGACAATTCAGAAGTCTTCTGGACTCTTCCGAAAAGACTCACCTAGGAAGAAAAGACACTTTTGATCCTATGATAGTTTTAAATTGCGCCCTGTTAGTAAGCTCTATTGAGTGAGATCTAATCCAGATGGCTTCCCTATAATTATTTTTCCTTACTTACTTACTTACTTCAAACGGGGATACAGCCCGGAACAGATCTGGGCCTCAACCGACATGCGTGTCCAAAAAGCTAGCTGTCTCCAGTTTTACAAGCCAAGTTATTTGATGTTCTATTCCACGTGGTTATATTAGGTTTGGTTAAGATAGAAACGGACACACTTAGGCCAGTTTACCTTATCATCATTTCTTCTCAAAAACCGACCTTGTCCTCTTCACAAGGAAATACAAAGTCCCATTCATGGACCCTCCCCTCATAAACGGTGTACCACTTCTCTTACTTACTTACTTAAGGTGGCGCTACAGTCCTGTGTGAACTAGGGCCTCACCCAACAAACTTCTCCATCTAGCTCGGTCCCTAGCTAGATGTCTCCAATTTCGCGCTCCAAGTTGGGTGAGGTCACCTTCCACTTGTGCGCGCCACCTGATCCGCGGTCTTCCTCTACTGCGCTGTCCTGTGGGTGCGGATTCGAAGACTTTCCGGGCCGGAGCATTGGTTTCCATGCGCTCTACGTGACCCAGCCATCTTAGTCGTTGGACTTTTACTCTTCTTGCTAAGTCTACGTCGCTGTACAGCCCGTACAGTTCGTCATTCCATCTTCTCCTCCACTCCCCTTCGATGCATACGGGACCGTAGATCACACGAAGAACTTTTCTCTCGAAGCGACCCAAGGTGCTTTCATCCGCTTTTGTCATGGTCCATGCTTCTGCACCGTATAGCAGGACGGGGATGATAAGGGTCTTATATAGCAACACTTTGGTCCCTCGAGAGAGGACATTACTACTCAATTGCTTTCTTAGTCCAAAGAAACAGCGGTTAGCAAGAGTTATTCTGTGTTTGATCTCAGCGCTGGTGTTGTTTTCTGCGTTTACAGCGGAGCCTAGGTAGACGAAGTCCTTGACTACCTCAAAGGTACGTCTGTCGATTGTGACGTTTTGACCAAAACGTCGGTGTTGTATGTCCTTTCTAGACGACAGCATGTACTTTGTTTTGCCCTCATTGCCGCCTCTGCCTCAATACTCACAAAAGCCCCATTGACATCACGCTGAGTTCTTCCGATTATGTCAATGTCATCAGCATATGCCAGTAATTGGACAGACTTTTGAACGATAGTGCCTCTAGTGTTGACGTGTGAGCTCTGCACTATTATTTCAAGCACGATGTTAAAAAAATCGCATGACAGCGCATCACCTTGTCTAAAACCTTTTTTGACATCAAAAGGTTCTGTTAAGTTGTTTCCAACCTTTATGGAGCAGCGTGAATTCTCCATGGTCATCCTGCACAAACGGACGAGTTTGGCAGGGATGCCAAAACTAGACATGGCTCTATACAGCTCGTCCCTGTAGATGCTGTCATATGCGGCCTTGAAATCGATGAAAAGATGGTGGGTGTCGATTTGGTGCTCTTGAGTTTTTTCCAGGATCTGCCGTAATGTGAATATTTGATCAACTGTGGACTTTCCTGGTCTAAAACCACACTGATAAGGACCTATCAGGTTGTTGACGATGGGCTTTAGACGTTCACATATTATGGCAGAGAAGATTTTATAGGCGATGTTAAGTAGACTTATTCCTCTATAGTTGGTGCAGTTTAGAGGGTCTCCTTTTTTCAGGATCGGGCAAACAATACTGAGGTTCCATTCATCGGGCATGTTTTCTTCCGACCATATCTTACAGATAAGTTGGTGCATGCTTCTAACCAACTTATCTCCAGCTGCTTTAAAGAGCTCGGCATTCAAGCCATCTGCTCCAGCGGCTTTATTAGACTTCAACTTAGATATGGCAATCTTTACTTCGTCTAAGTCGGGAGGACGGGATTGTTGGTTTTCGTCGTCTATATCGAATGGGTCATCCTGCCTGACAGCGGGATTCAGTTCTTCGTCGCCGTTATACAGTCTGCAGAAGTGGTCCTTCCATATCCTCAGCATTGACTGCGGTTCCACTATGATGTTTCCACTTTCGTCTTTGCAGCCTTCGGTTCTAGGTTTATGTACCTGTGAATTTCGTTTCACCTGTTCATAAAACTTTCGAACCTCATTCCTGCTTTTATACCTCTCAACATCTTCGACCGCACGCTTCTCATGCCCTCTCTTTTTCCTTCTGAAAAGTCGGCGTTCCTCTCGCCTCTTCTGCTCATAGAGCTCACGAGCAGCTCTCGTCCTTTTATGCAGCGCCGCTTTGCGTGCCTGTTGTTTGGCTGCATTTGCCTGCCGACATTCCTCATCAAACCAGGTGTTCCTTGTTGGTGGCTGTTTGAAACCCAGCACATCAGAGGCGGCTTCTCTGATTGCATCTTGGCAATGTTGCCACTGGTTTTCGATACATTGTGTTGGCGGCAGAGAACTTCGAGAGAGGTTACTTGTCACTCGGTCGGAAAAGGATTTGGCGATCTCTGGCGATTGTAGCCGTTCGACGTTGTATCTTCTCCCAGCACCTCCCTGTTTTGCCTTGGGTCTGGAAATCCGAAGTGCTACCCTGGCTACAACGAGGTAGTGGTCCGAGTCGATGTTAGCTCCTCGGAAAGTTCGTACATCCATAATGCTGGAAGCGTGTCTGGCGTCGATCGCAATATGGTCAATCTGGTTGACGGTAGATTGATCTGGAGAAGTCCAAGTTCCTTTGTGGATGTTGAGGTGTGGAAAACGCGTACTGGCTACCATGACGTTTCGCCCCGCAGCAAAATCTATGAGCCTGAATCCATTATCGGAAGTGTTGTCGTGCAGGCTGTTTTTCCCGATTATTCCACCAAAGATGTCTTCCCTTCCTAGCTTGGCATTAAAATCGCCCAGGGCTATTTTAATATCGTAGCTAGGGCACTGCTCATATGTTTTGTCTAAGAGCTCGAAGAACATATCTTTGGTGTTGTCGTCTTTCTCTTCTGTGGGGGCGTGCGCGCATATCAGGCTAATGTTGCCGAATTTAGCCTTGATGCGTATGGTCATGAGGCGCTCATTGATGCACCTATAGCTCAAGACTTCTTGCCTAAGTCTGGCTCCAATGACGAATCCGCATCCAAATAAGCGCTGTTGGTTTTCGTGGTAGCAGTCACCATAGTAAATATCGCAGTTTTTCATCCTCTTTTTGCCCGGCCCATCCCATCGTATTTCCTGGATGGCGGTGATATCTGCTTTATATCGTTCTAGGGCCTCCGTGATCTGTTAAGGGACCTAACATTCCACGTGCATATCCGAAGTTCGTTGTCCTTTATTCGTTTGCGTTGGTTGTCAACAGTAAATCCGTCCGTATCCGAGGCTTGTTGGTGCTTCGCAACTTTGAAAGCTTTTACGTGGCCAGGAAGTCACCCCGACGCACAACCTCCAACCTGGAGGGCCAGATCCTAAGTATAACTCCAAGGATGGGGAGCCGGATAAAACCGCTCCTTACAGGCCTGGGCTCCGAATAAGTCGAAGAAGCCCTATAAGGTGTTCACTAAGTAGTTCAACCTTACTGGAACTGTAGACGCCACCGTTGATTCCATCTCGGGAATTCCTCCGCTGCCGTCTGGATAAGGAGAGGTGCCTTAGTGGAAACACCTCTCCCCACCTCTCTCGTTTGCCACTTCTCTGAACAAGGAAAATAGTTGGGTCTCATTTTGGATAAGCAATTAAGTTGGAAACCTAATATTCAAGAGAGAATAAACAAGGCCACATTAGCCCTGTTCTCCTGTAAAAAGACCATTGGTTATAAATGGGTCCTACAGCCCCGCATTACACACTGGCTATATATCTCGGTCATAAGGCGGATCCTTACTTATGGAGTAGCAGTTTGGTGGACGGCGCTAAATATAGCGACAAATCGCGATAAACTCAGCAAAGTCTAACGAACAGCCTGCCTGAGAATGGGAGGAGCACTTCGCTCTACCCCCTCCTCTTCACTTGATGTTCTGTTCCATCTCATACCGCTGGGCATTTTCAGCAAGCAAACGACCGTTAATACAGCCATACGCCTTCAAGCCTCCTCTCTGTGGGTCAATAATGGAATTGGCCACACCACTATTTTGAACTCGTTCAAAACTATAAACAGTAATATTGACTACACTATACCCCATCCTCAGTAATAATAACTATAGCTTCAAAGTGACTATACCTCCCAGGTCTTCTTGGGAGAAAACATCATTTTTAAACGATGATCCTATAAACTTTTATACTGACGGATCAAAACCGGAGGATGGGGTTGGTGAAGGCGTATACTTAGATATATAGATAAGTTTATTAAGTCTCTCCTTTCGTCTACCCGATCATTGTAACGTGTTCCAAGCTGAAATCCTGGCTATAAAAGAAGTCCTATCCTGGCTTAGAGAAAACTTTATATCAGCTAATGATACACGCATCTTCTCGGATAGCCAAGCTGCGTTAAAGTCCCTAGACTCTGTCTCCATTGTTTATCATCTCTTACGGAGATGGCTTCACAGTTCAACATTCACCTTTTCTGGGTGCCGGGCCATAGAGATATTCCAGGAAATCACAAAGCTGACGAACTTGCAAAAAGCGGAACAACTCTACCTCTGCTGGCTCACAATTCTAGCATAGGTATCCCCTTAGCTACATGTAAACTCATGCTAAAGCAAGATACCACAGAGAAAACAAACTTCAGGTGGAATAACACCACCACCTGTTTAGCGACTAAACTAATTTGGCCTAATCTAAATTGATCTCTCTGAGTAGATTCCACATTAGCTACGTTATTGGTGTCCTGACTGGGCACTGCTTGATAGGAAGGCATGCTATTCGACTTGGAGCCCCTGCAAATGATTTTTGTAGGAGTTGCATGGACGAGGAGGAGGAGGAGACAATCTCTCATCTTCTGTGCACATGCCCTGCCTTATTACAAAGACGTAGAATCCACCTTGGAGACTACTACTTCAACGATACCAGCGATGTAAAAAATTCGGACTTTATTTGTCTCCTACGCTTCATTCGGAGCACCAATTGGTTCGACGAGTTGAGCTGATCAACTGATCCATGTGGTATGACAACGGACCATACTTTGGTCTAAGTGTGTTGGACTTCCCAACCAACAGCCACTTTAACCTAACCTAACCTTGGCCAGTTTAATGGCCCATTGATGTGGTGCCTGCCCTCCTCACAGGGTCTTGCATTAGCAACAGTTTACAAGTAGCGATTGGTATGCCAGCATTTGCCAAACGTGGTAGGATGGGCTGTACTGTACCGTTCCTAGCGATTTCTTCAGCCTTAAATCTGGACATTTCTGTCGAATTGCAGTTGGGGGATGGTGTAGGCTGTGTGCTTTGGAATTGATTCTAAATACCTAAGAATTACGGAGTGGCCAATGTTGTTGTTAGTCCACTGCGACGAGGCTTTGAGGCGAAAAGCGGAGCTTGCAGATATTTGTTTGCTAGATATGTCAAGAGGTGTTAGGTAGAGTAAGGTGTCCAGTGCTGCAGACGGGGTCGTGCGAAGCGATCCGCTTATACATAGGCAGGCTGAACGTTGGACTTTATACCTTTCTCTAAAGCAGTCCACCATACTGCCACACCGTACGTTAAAATCGGTCTGATTACCGATGTGTATAGCCAATGCATGTTTCTGGGTAGTAAACCCCATTTATTACCAGTAGCTTTTTTGCAAGAAAAGAGAGCTGCAGTAGCTTTTTTGACTCTTTCCTGTACGTTGCGTTTCCAATTTAGGTTTTTGTCTAAGACAAGACCCAGGTATTTAGCCTCGTCTGAGAATTTTAATTGGATTCCTTTAATATAGGGAGGGTTAACAAATGGATTTTTGTAACTTCTCGAAGATAAGACCAGATCGGGTTTGTGTGGGTTAACACCCAGTCCACACCGATCAGCCCAAAGTATTAGTCTGTCTAAGGCATTTTGTAAAAGTTCTTTTAAGGTGTTAAGCTGCTTTCCTGAAACTGCTTTAGCAACGTCGTCCGCATAAGCTATCACTCTGAAACCCTCCGCATGCAGATTAGATAGGATTTCATTCACCACTAGGTTCCAAAGGAAAGGGGATAGAACATCATCTTGCGGTGTCCCTCTACAAACGAATCTTCTGTCAGAGGAGTTGCCTAGTTTTGAGTTAATTATTCTGCTATTCAGCATTAAATGAATTAACTCCCGAAGCGAACTCTCTACATTTAGAGATGTTAGTGCAGATGTGATTGCAGATGCGTCTACGCTGTTAAAGGCACCTTTCACCTGAGTCGCGGTCATCCTCTACTGCACCGTCCCTCGGGATTCGATTTAAAGACCTTCAGGCTGAAGTGTTAATGGCCATTCAATCTAGATGCTCCAGCCATCCTAGTCATTGAACTTGTATTCTTTTGACTAGAGCAGTGCCGCTGTACAGCACTTCACCTAGACTCTCCATCTATACAGAAGCGACCAAACACGCCCCCCCCCCCCCCCAAAGAATTTTTTCTCTCGAAGAAAACTTAGACGTTTTAATCTTTCTTTTACAAGTTCCAAGAATCAACGCCATAAATGAGAACTTATAGATGGTGCCTTTAAAGGTTTGAGAAAGGACTTTACTTGTCAATTGCCTTTTAAGTCCAAAGAAGTAGCTATTTGAAAAAAGTTATTCTCGGTTTGATTTCAGCACTGGTGTCGTTGTCTGAATTTTGTAGCGGTACTTAGATAGGCAAGGTCTTTAACTAAAAGTTATAGCTGTACGCTCAATGTCCTTTTCTGATGACACCATATACTAGTTCTTGCTCTTATTGATCCCTAAACCAATCTTCTCCGCTTACGTCGTAATGCCCAAAAACGTACCACTGACATTAAGCTTTGATCTTTCAATTATGTCAACATCATCGACGTATCGAATTAATTGGATGGACCTTTGAAAGATTGTACTTCTAGTGTTGACGGTTGAGTTTTAAGGGGCACTGCTTATATGTTTTATCTAAAAGCTCAAAAGAACGTTTCCTTGTTGTTGTCATCTTTCTCTTCTGTGGGCGTGTACGCAATATAGGCTAATGTTGCCGAATTAGCTCTGAAGAGAATGGACATGAGGCGCTCGTATTTCAAGACTATATTTTAAGACTTGTCTTACAATGACAAAGCCGCATCCAAATAGGATTTTTAGATCTTTTGGTAGCATTTACCGTAGTCAACATCGGAGTTTTTCATCAGCTTTTTTGCTTGGCCCATCCCATCGCATTTCCTGGACGGCGGTGATATCTGCTTTATAGCAGTCTAGAGCCCCTGTTAATTATTCAGCTTCACGTCGTCTATTAAGGGTCCCAACTTTCCACGTGCATAACCAAAGTTCGTCGTTCTTGAATTGTTTTCGTAGGCTATCAACACTAACTCCGTTAATACCAGTGGCGGCTTGTTGGTGTTTCGCAACTAGTTTTTCTTTACGTGGCCAAGAATTTACCATGACGAACGATCTGCAAGCTGAAGAAACAGGTCCAACGGCAAGATCCCGCTCAACAGCTCCGAATATACCGTAATAAATCAACCTAGCTGAGACTGTAGACGCCACAGTTGATTCCATCTCAAGAATCCTTCCGATGCCGTTCTGATGAGGAGAGGTGTCTTAGTGAAAACACCCTCCCCACTCTTTCATTAGCTACCCCCATCATCTTCCACTGGGGTTAGAATCCAATCTTTAGTTGAGGTATGCACTCGATATTAAACGTGGGGGGAGGTGAGATCTGGAGTCGGGAGATAGAGGTGAGTTTTGAGAAAAACCTATGGACGCTTGTATCACATTTAATGCACATGTTAATTCCCAACGGACTGTTGCGCCACCCAATTTATTTAACGGTAATTTGACGATAATACTCTTTTCATATATGTTTCCAGACACATCCCTCATGTCAAATGTGGAATTGCAACGCAAACATATCATAAGCTAATATTAAATCATTAAGGCGGGATATACCCGACTTTCTATGAGTAGCACAATTCAAGGTATGTGCATTGTGCACCACAACCTCTTCTTGTGGAGCGATAAAAACCGGTCCTTCTGTATGTCTCCCTGCTCCCTTCTGATTTTTCTACCAGCTCTTGGGAAGAATTCAAAAAAACGTTTTAAATAAAAAATACATCTTTACTTTAGTTTCGTCACTTGAACATCTTCCTAATATTTCTAGCAGTACTGCGATGTACAGAGATTCATGCCTTAGCCGTACTACGCGAATGTAGCTCAGTCCTTCCTTTTGAGCATTACAAGAATTCAAAATCAATGTACACCGAAATCTTCTTTCTTATCTAACCTACCTTATGTTTCTAGCCGTACTGAAAAGTACAGAGATTCGTTCTTTAGCCGTACAACGCGAATGTGGTGAGCCGTACCATACTCAATCTTTTCTGTTTTTGCAATGTTCAAGATTTCAGAATAAATGTACGCCTCCTTTTTCTAAGAGCTCATATTGTTTTTCATACAAAGGTTACTAAGCGTACGTTTCGGGGCCTAGCTCAGTCATTTGCCTGCACTTATTCTCATTTCAAATTAATGTTATGCTTACCCTAAGGACTTTAGCAGCCTTGTAAATGAAGTTCTAAGCCTTATTCAAATCCTTTCTGGCGACATAACAATACTCTTTTATTTACCGTCGATATAAATGTAAGTTTCCCAATACGTCAATATACATTTGCTGAGAGAAAACAAAGACTTTATTTTGTAAAGAATAAAACAGGACTTCGTTTGAAAACTTTTCAAGGCCGTAAGATGTAAACATTAAATAATATGATTTTTGCAATTTTAAGAATCATTTGTAGGGAGAGCTTTATTGTTAATAGTAAGAATTTCAACTTTAACTTATTCGCTTTAAGGACACATTCATTTTTCATGTGAGTACATATTCAAGTTTCCAGACATATTCATGTAGTTCAAGGTAAAGTATCTAATAAGTCACCCTGTTTTGTGTTCTTTTTTTAATTTAAAGGCTACCAAAAATTTATAATTGACTATTAATGGAATTTTTCATTTGTTTTCAAAATTGAAGCTTAAATTTTTTGTTTGTATTGCCAAATTAAAAATTCCCTTTTATAATTTCATCTTATTATGTAGATGGTCAAATGACAAATCAAATCTGGGTGAAGCACTTCGTGACACATCAAAAACCCTCTCGAATCAAGTGACAGCATCCGAGGAGAGAGCAGCTTTAGCAGTTGCTGAAGCCCACGTCGAAAGAGAATGGCGTGTCTCGTTGCAAGAAAAAGAAGTTAAACTCAAGGAACAAATAGTAAGTTTACAAAGCTACATCAAAGACCTGAACGAAGAAGCAAAACGTAATGATGCTGTTAAAGTTGAGCTTGAAAAAGTTCGCAATCAATGGAAAGAAGCACAAACAACACTCGAAGAATTGGGAATTCAATTAAGTGTGAATAAGCTCAAAGTCTCAGAACTACAAGAAAAAGCTAACAAAGCTGAAAAGTCCAATTCGACTGAGGTGAGTGTCTGGACTCCAGATAATACAGCAACCAACTGTACTGCATGCAAAAAGGACTTCAATTTGACACGGCGAAAGCACCATTGTCGACAGTGTGGGGAAATTTTTTGTAAAAGCTGCTCCGAACAAACATTTCCACTGCCCAATGAACACGGCCAAGTGGGAAAACCAGTGCGGGTTTGTGATAATTGCTTTGCTAGTTTGTCGAAGAAGAAATAGAGTTGAGAGAAAGTTCAAATGATTTCGTCGTATATTTTTGGTATTTGATAAAAATAATATGGTTCTGTTTATCGTAGGAATATTGTTAAGTTTAGTTTTGTTGTTGAATTAAAAAAAAGTAAAGTATTACAAACAAACAAATTAATATGTGTTGATGATAATTTATTTTGTGTTGATGTTATCAAGTAAATTAATAATAACTCAAAAAACAAAAATGTATTGCCTTTACATAGTATCTAATAAAATCAGTATCTTTATATTTTCTAAAAAAAATGTTTGATTTAATGTTTTAAATGAATCTTGAATATTTTAAAGGTAAAGCCATCCACATGACTTTATTCAGTAGTTTAATTTTTTGACAAGAATAAGGAAAAAGTCGTAAAGCGTAAGTATAAAAAGTGTTGCTGTTTTTTTTAAGTACATACACTGCGGGTCATAAGGTTAGGAGCAGGCATCTTAGAGAAATAAAATTGATATTTCTCCCCTTACATGGTGGATTAGAAAAAAACAACTATTGTTAACAACAAAATGTAAAATTTGGGATTATCAGAGAATTAGCTAACGGATCTTTTATGACAAATTGTCAATTGAGTCGAAATTATGTGAAAATAAATCGGGTCATTAGAAGCAGATTAGAAGCAGATTTAAAAAATCCATCGTCGTATCTAAACAATTATAAAGGAAACACTTCCTTTGCCTTAACACTTCGCGAACGCGAAATATGCTTAGAATAGCGTCAAATTCATCTTTATCGGCAGCTAAAATTAGGGATAAAGCTAATGTTAAGGCCAGCTTATCGGCTGTCAAACGCACGATCCGCAATGCTAAACACATAAAGCGCCTGAAGCTTAAAAAAAAAACACCACTGAATCACGCAAGGAAGAAGCAACGCTTCTTCCGCGGTGAACTTTGGGTGCCTAGTACCTCAACTGGAGATTGGGTTCTTACCCCAGTGGAAATGTGTTGGGTGCAGCAAACGAGAGAGGGGGGTAGAGGTGTTTCCACTTAGGCACCTCGCCTTATCCAGACGGCAGCGGACTAGTTCTCAAGATGGAATCAACGGTGGTGCCTACAGTTCCAGTAAGGTTGAACTACTTAGTGAACACCTTATATGGCTTCTTCGACATATTCGGAGCCCAGGCATGTAAGGAGCGGTTTATCCGGCTACCTGTCCTTGGAGTTATACTAAGGATCTGGCCCTCCAGGTTGTGGGTTGTGCCGTCGGGGTGACTTCCTGGCCACGTAAACAATACCTTTAGTTGCGAAGCACCAACAAGCTTCGGATACGGACGGATTCACTGTTGACAACCCAAGCAAAGGAAATAAGGACAACGAACTTCGGATATGTACGTGGAATGTTAGGTCCCTTAAAAGACTACGTGCAGCCGAACAATTAGCGGAAGTCCTAAACTGCTGCAAGTCAGATGTTACCGCCATCTAAGAAGTACGATGGGATGGACCAAGCAAACGCAAACTAAAAGACTGCGATGCATACTACCGCAACTGCTACCGAGAAGACAGCGTCTGGGTCTGGATTTGTTGTTGGAACTAGACTCAGGCAAAAAGTCTTGAGTTTTAACAGTGTGAACGACCACATAACGACAATCCGCATTAATACTTAATTCGCCAACGTAAGCTTACTATGCGCGCATGCCCCAACAGAGGAGAAAGATGAAGACACCAAAGACATATTCTTCGAGCTCTTGGACAAGACATATGAGCAGTGCCCTGGCTATGACATTAAAATTGTCTTAGGAGATTTTAATGCCAAGCTAGGAAGAGAACACATCTTTGGTGGTATAATCGGGAGATACAGCCTGCACGACACCACCTCCGACTACGGATTCAGGCTGGTCGATTTCACTGCGGGCGAGACGTTCTGGTAGCTAGTACGCAGTTCTCGCATCTCAATATCCACAAGGGGACATGGAAATCTCCTGATCAATCAACAGTCAACCAGATTGACCACATTGCGATCGACGCACGACACTTCTCCAGTATCCAGGATATCCGAACATTCCGAGAGGCCAACATTGACTCGGACCAATACCTCGTTGTAGCCGAGGTACGGCTACGGATATCCCGATCCAAGCCAAAACAAGGAAGTACTGTGAGAAGATTCGACGTTAGACGGCTACAATCGCAAGAGACTGACATGTCCTTCTCCGATCGAGTCTCTAATAACCTCTTAAGGAGTCCTATGCTTCCTGCATTAAGCATTGAAAACCAGTGGCAACATTGCCTTGCAGCCATCAGAGATGCCGCCTCTGAAGTGCTAGGTTTCACACGGCCACCACAGCGAAACCCCTGGTTTGACGACGAATGCCGGCAAGCGCACGCAGCGAAAAAAGAGGCATACAAAACGGCGCTGCACAAAAGGACTAGAGCTGCTCGCGAGCTCTACGAGCAGAAGAGGAGAGAGGAACACCGGCTTCTTAGATGGAAAAAAAGAGAGCATGAGACAGAGGGATGTCACAACAGGAATGAGGTTCGTAAATTTTACCAAAAGGTAAAAAAAACCTCCCAAGGGTACCAGCCACGAACCGAAGCCTGTAAAGACGATCCGGGGAACATCGTAGTAGAACCGCAGTCGATGCTGAGAATATGGAAAGATCACTTCTCCAAATTATATAACGGCGATGACGAACCGAATTCCGCTGTAAGGGAGATAGAACCACTCAGCCTCGGCGACGCAGATCAACAATTCCGCCTACCCGACCTTGATGAAGTTAAGGTAGCTATATCTAAACTTAAGTCAAACAAAGCTGCTGGAGCGGACGGCATCGCTGCCGAACTATTCAAAGCAGCAGGCGATGACTTGGTAAGGAGCATGCACCAATTTATCTGCAAAATATGGTCGGAAGAAAGCATGCCCGATGAGTGGAATCTGAGCATAGTGTGCCCGACACATAAGAAAGGAGACCCTCTAAACTGCGCCAACTACAGAGGCATCAGTCTCCTTAACATTGCGTATAAGATCCTCTCTGCCGTATTATGTGAACGTCTGAAGCCATTCGTCAACAACCTGATTGGTCCTTATCAGTGTGGCTTCAGACCAGGAAAGTCCACTATCGACCAAATATTCACACTACGGCAGATCTTGGAAAAAACCCAGGAGCTTCAAATCGATACCCACCATCTCTTTATCGATTTTAAAGCCGCGTATGACAGCATCTATAGGGAAGAGCTCTACCGAGCAATGTCTAGTTTTGGCATCCCTGTCAAACTTATCCGTTTGTGCAGAATGACGATGGAGAATGCACGCTGCTCTATCAAGGTCGGAAAAGATCTTACCGATGCATTTGATGTCAAAAAAGGTTTTAGACAAGGCGATGCACTGTCATGCGACTTCTTCAACATCGTTCTGGAAAGAATTGTGCAAAACTCAACCGTCAACACTAGAGGCACAATCTTCCAAAGATCCATCCAATTACTCGGATACGCAGATGATATTGACATAATTGGAAGATGAAAGCGTGATGTCAGTGGAGCGTTTTTGAGCATTGCGACGGAAGCGAAGAAGATGGGTTTAGTGGTCAATGAGGGCAAGACCAAGTATATGCTGTCATCAAAAAAGGACACTGAACGACGACGTCTTGGACAAAACGTCACCATGGACAGCTATTACTTTGAGGTAGTTAAGGATTTCGTCTTCCTAGGCACCGCTATTAACACAGACAACGACACCAGCGTTAAAAACAAACGAAGAATAACTCTTGCAAATCGCTGCTTCTTCGGACTTAGAAGGCATCTCTCGAGCATCTAAAATCACCATCTATAAGACACTCATCATCCCGGTTCTCATTTATGGCGCTGCTGAGGCCTGGACCCTGTCAAAGAAAGATGAGAGCGTCTTAGGGTGCTTCGAGAGAAAAATTCTTCGGGTGATTTTTGGTCCCGCATAGATGGAGAATGGAGGAGAAGATATAACGACGAACTGTACGGGCTGTACAGCGACACTGACCTAGTTAGCAGAATTAAAGTCCAACGGCTTAGATGGTTAGGTCATGTAGAGCGGATGGACATCAACGCTCCAGCCAGAAGGTCTTCGAATCCAGTCCCGAGGGACGGCGCAGTAGAGGAAGACCGCGACTCAGGTGGCGCACCCAGGTGGGAGAGGACCTCAACCAACTTGGCGTGCGAAACTGGAGACAGCTAGCTAGGGACCGAGCTGGCTGGAGACGCTTGTTGGTTGAGGCCCAGGTCCACCCCGGACTGTAGCGCCGCCTTAAGTAAGTAAGAAGCAACGCTTGTGTTTTGCGAAAGATCACATTAGCTGGGGATGTGCAGAATTCAATGACTACAAATGATTGGCGGAAGGTTATTTTTTCCGACGAAAAAAAATTTAACCTAGGTGGGCCAGATGGTTTTAATTATTATTTCCATGACATGAGGAAAGAGGAGTGGTTTTTAAACCGTCACCAAAGCAGAGAAGAAGGCGTTATGGTCGGGGGCTCAATTTCGTTTTATGGCACTATAGACTTGGTAGTCCAAGATAGTAAAATGGCTGGAAAAACCTACAAAGACTTGCTGGAATCAGTACTCCCCAAAATTACCGAGCTTTTTGGACCAATTTCATGGATTTTTCAGCAGGACAACGCTCCGATACACTCAGCCCGAGAGGTAAAATCCTTCATTGCAAACCAAAACATCTACGTGCTGCCTTGGCCACCATATTCCCTGGACCTTAACATAATGGAAAATGTGTTGGGCTGGCTTACACGTAAGGTGTATGAGGGAGGGAAGCAATACGATGACAAGGAAGCGCTTATTCATGGTATCAAATTGGCCTGGAGTGAGATTTCACTGGACTACTTGGAATCTCTTTATAAATCCCTAAAAGATAGAATTTTTGAAGTTATTTTAAAGGCTGGTGGCAGCACACATTATTAAATAAAACCCAAAAAACTTAAACAAAATATGAATAACTTCATTTTATTTTCATTTATTTTATGTGCTTCTAATCTAATGACCCGATTTATTTTCGCATATTCTTGACTTAATTAACAATATGTCTTAGAAGTTCAGTTACCTTAATCTCTTCTATACCCAAAATGTATGTTGTGTTGTTAACAAAATAGTCTTTCATTAACCATAGTTATTTTTTTTTTAATCCAATCATGCTTATTTTGAGATTCAAACGAAACGTTGATTCGAGTGACTAGATTTATTCGTTCGAATAAATTTTGTTTATTTTGAGATTCGAATGAAAAATATTCATTGCAGAAAATGAACCGAAATGAACAGTATTTTGGAGATCAGCTGTTCTAAATGATTTGACATTTTGATTTGATTTAGTGTGACCACACTAAATTTTTATTTTCGAAGAGTCTTATTTTTAATGCAGAGTTTGTCAAAGATTAACAGTTTCTGAATTGAAAAATAAAGTAAAGTTAAAAAGTGATAAAGAAAAACATTTAAGACATGAAATTAAACATTTTTTTAACTAACGTAACCATTTTGGTTTGAATTTTCATGTTGTGTTTATACCGTTTAATATGTTATGTATATTCGTCACATATGGTCACAGTTTCAATTGAAATGAAAACAATCAAAGTTTATAAACTTCAAATCGATGTAGATTTTCTTATTTTGGAGAAAGTAAACAATGGCAATAGTTTTGTTTCTTAATTCTAATGGCGAAGAACGAGAACATGTTCTTAGAAGAAGGATTATGGACGCATCAAATCCGTTTGAGTTTGACGTTGAGTTTATAAAATTGATGTGAAATTTTTCTATTGCAAAAATAAATCCTGGTGACTAAATTGATTTTGTTTTGTAGATTTATAAGGAACTTTCGCCTCAATAAACGGGCATTTAAATATGTCTTGGATGAGCTTTCCATCGAGATACAGGGGGAACTTCTTTGTCCATACCGTAGCACCGTCTTTAGATGGAGGCCCATGGCTATTGAGCTTCACGGCAGCATCTCTCCAAAATCGGTCAACATCTATACGGATTACAGAAAAACCCTTCGCTACCTCCGGATTCTCCTCCATCAACCTTATCAGGATTTCTTTTTGTTCCCTATTTGTCCAATTTGAATGTGACTGTGCCCTTTATGAAATAACAAAAAAACAAAACTCGTCAATATAACCAATTTCGTTTAATTATCGTTTAAAAATTGTTAAAACTTACATCTTTCTTCAGCTATTCACCAGAAAATATCTGAACGACACAAAAATGACATTTGGTTCGAATCACTCGAAAGTCAAAATTTACTTAGTTTTTTTTAAAAATGAACTTTCGATTGAATCAGCAAACTTTCGAATCGATCGAATCTCAAAATAAAATCTTCTCGAATTCGAATACCTTTCGATCGAAAACGAATTTCAAAATAAGGGTGATTATGTAACGGGAGAAATATCGATATCTCAAAAAATCCTGCTTCTAACCTTATGACCCGCAGTGTATACATATATATTTCTAAGTTCTCCGAGAATTCTGTATTCTCAGAAATATAAACAGAGTTACTCATACAAATTTCTTTCTTTCGCTGTCAGAAATTGGAGAACAGAATTTATATTTTATACAAACATTAGAAAAAAAAGCAAGGCCAATTTGTTTGCTTCGTGCAAAATAAATTGTAAATTTTGTTTGTATTTAATTTTCCTGCTCTGTCATTGAAAGAAAATTTTCAGAGATTTTAGAAATTTAAACTGGACAGATGGAATTTTGTGACATTGTCAGGTTGTCAAACAAAGTACCGACTATTGTCACATCTTACAGCATTAGCAAATAAATCAATGGTCTGCCAATAAGAACTTCCAGCGAAATGAAATCGGCAGCAATTTTCAGATTACTTAAAAAACAACATTTGACAGTTACAAATGTCATCAAAAATGAATGACAATGCTATTTTTGACAAAAATGGAAAACAAAGTTGTATGTTCACACGATGCAAGGAGATATGGGACTGCATTCTTTAAAAATTAAAAGTATATTAAGACAAAATCCTCTAGTTAATTTGTCAGAAGTCTATACAGTGGTTGCCACGAATTTAGCACATTGAAAAGAGTGCAAGTAAATATTATTCTACTTTCAATTCTTTATTTCTTGCAAGTAACCGTTCATTTTTATGTTGTTACTATGTGAACCTTATATGGTAATAAAAATGTGTAAATGTAATGTAAATGTAGCTTAGTTATTTGCTCGAATGTGGCCACAAATAAGGGCCATTCTTCTGGATCACCATCAAATTTAGGAAGTTCCTTTGTTATTCCCTTGCGAGCCGCGACCTGTTCACGTGTAATAGGTCGTACATCATTTGAATCAGTTGCGGCAGATCTGGCAATGCCTTTGCCTAACATGAAAACGCACCCCGATCCACCTGTCAATCAGTATTTTAATTTAATTAATGTTACTCACGAAGCCAACTAACCTCGATTCAATTTTGGCGCCAGCGGCAGAAACCCAGAAGGAATACGAAAGTAATATAAAAATAATTTTTCTTTAAATTTATATTTTTTAATAAAATTATTGAATTAACATTTTTTAAAAGAAAATAATAATTTTTAAGGTAGTTAATTAATTAATTATTCCTATCTATATTAAAAAAAAAATTTAAAAAAAAGGAAAAAAGTAGTATGATCTTGAAAATGAAGTCAAAAGGGCGAACGGTAACAGACATTTCTAAGTTGTTATAATGCTCCAGGAAGCTGGTTTATAATGCCCTTCGTAGTTTCAAAAAGTTTGGAGTGATTTAAAACGTTAAACAAAACATCCGGCCCAGAAAAACAACTACAAATAAAGATAGAATTATTTATAGGTGATCGACCAAGGATCCGTTTAAGACCTCCAGTGCCATTTGAAGCGATCTTTCAATGTTAATGTTTCCTCAAGGACCATAAGACGCCGATCAAATAAAAACAATCTACGTGGCTCAGAGAAAACCGCTTGTATAAAAAAAATCTGAAATCTAGGTTACAGTTTGCCTAAGCTCACCTAGACAAATCAATTAGTTTTTGGAAAAACTTGTTCTGGACCGATGAATCCAAATTCCGCTGGTTCTGATCGGATGGGAAAAAATATGTACGGCATCCAAAAACAGGGAATATGATCCAAGGTACACCATTAAGACGATGAAACACGTAAGAAGCAATGTTATGGTCTGGGCTGCTTTTTCATGGGACGGCCGGCGTTGGCCAGGTCGTAAAAATTAACACCAAAATGAAGCAGAACGTGTAAAGAGATATCCTGGTTGATGGATGATATGATACCCTATGCAGAAGACAATTTGTCATTATTATGGCGCTTCATGCACGACTACGACCCTAAACACACTTCAAAGTTAGTGAAGTGTGCCTTAGAGAATAAAATCGACGTTTTGAAGTGACCAGCACAATCACCCGATCTTTACCCGATCGAGAATTTGTGGAATGATGTTGAACATCACATTGAGCAAAAAAACCAACCAATTTAACGCAATTGTGGCATAAAATTCAAAATGCTTGGAATGCAATTCCAAAGTCACGATGTGAGGCTTTGGTTGAAAGTTTGCCAAGAAGAATTGCTTTTGTACTGCAAAATAAAGGGTTCCCTACCAAATACTAATAAAAACTTAGAATTGATAACGGTAAGTAAAATTTTATCAAGAAACTGTTGAATGTTCTAAATTCGTGTCCAGGCGAAAAATTGATGTTTCTACATTCCATACTTTTTTCTTCTTACAGATGTTAAACATATTTGCTGAAATACTTACTATGAAAACATGGTGCTATGTATGTATATGTAATGTAAATAAAATATATCGAATTTTATAATAAGAAAACAAATTGAAAATTAAATCGTTTTTATTTTCTTTAAAAAGTCATTAATATCAAACTAGGAACTTTACTTGACAATCTTTTACTTGAAGAAAGTATTAATTACATTATTATCTACCGATAAAAACTCTTAACACAGATTACAAGTCCATCATGATGTCCGTTTTATATTGCTGGGAAATGTTTTTTTTTTTCTTACTAATATGTCACAGAATTTTTCTACTTAAAACTTTAAATTTAATTGGGCACCAAATAGATAAATCCCAGAGTTATGAAGTTAAGCTTTCAGATGAAATAACATAATCAGATGACATTATGACATACGATTGAATTTTCTTGGCTGACTTTCCAGTGAATCAATAAAGTTTTTTTTATTGGAAGGCTTTTTTATGGCAGCTGGTTAAAAAAAACTCAAAACTTTTATTTCCTTCAAGTCGCTTATGTCGTCTGAACCTGCCCAATATTTTAAAATGTGACAAACTTTAAAAAAAAAAACGAAAACAATATAAGCATGACTTTTAGGTACTTATTTGTATGATTATTACACAAGAATTTCAAAATAAAATTGACAAGGGCTGTCATTCGTAAAAAAAATATTGTGTACCTTCTTATATAGCAATGTTTGACACTTTTTGTGTCACATTGTGAAAATAAAATAAGAACAAACAACTTAATCCATTGTAGAGGGTTTTATTTTGTGCCAAAGTCATTTTGCAGATTAAAAGATTATAAACTCTAAGTTAAATTATAACTACTGTGTCTTGTGATTCTTACTAGACAGCGTGGTTAACGTTGTTCAGTTTATTTAAAATAGGTTTTACTAAACAAACCAGCAATCACTAAAAAAAGAACAATAATTATTGACTGTATATGAAAAAAATAAGCATACGCCCAAGTGTCAACTGTGTGTGTTTTTTGTTTGACTTTGAATAATTCCAGGTAGAACCATACTTGACATTTTAAGAAAAGCTTTAACTAGTAGACATTTATGGCTGAAACACATACACGCTTCAGCTTCGGCTTCGTCTGCGTTACGTTAGTCCTGCTTCGAGGTTGCTTTGAATGACATTTCTATTATTTCATCCCTCCAAAGAGCAAATATTTTGTTTGTTGACATTTTTTTACAGCTGATGAGCTGTCAGACAAAGCAAATGTTCAGATAATTGAACTAGAGCTTCCGTTTGGAGTCACATTACGTTCTTTTCCTTAAGATTGTCAAACGAAACGTGAGGTCGAAGCTTCATTGTGATAGCACGCATTGAAATCCTATGGCTGAACTCGTAAACGTCAGGCGAAGCCGAAGCTGAAGCGTGTTTGTGATTCAGCCATTACATACATTCTTAATATGCACTTCCAGTAGCCAACTTTACGTTAGTGTCATCTATTCCTTAAAACTACTAGCCCTTCTGTAGGTTCAGCTGAATAATAGAGAAACTAATTATTATAGTTGTCCTTAGTTTCTTTGAAAAATAAATATTATTGATGCCTAGAAACACGAGATATTGTTTTAAAATAAACTATTATTTTTGCAACCAAATCTACAAGCGAGGAAGTAAAGCTTAATGATCTCATTTTTAAGAGAGATTTTGTTTAAAAATATGATTTTCCATATAGTATGTCACTTTTTGCTTGCAATTCTTTTGTTGAACATTTACATTTTCGCTAAATGTTTCCATTTTTAATACTGTTTTGATAAAAATGTAATTTAGTTCCCCATTTTTCTGTGAAGTCGTATTCAAAGTAATCAATTTTGCACACAACTTTCTCTTTTATATTTTTAATTCTTCGGACAAAGCCACTATTGGTTATACAATTTGAATGCCTCTCTTATTTCTTCCAAGACGAACACAAATGCTTCTTTTGAAATCCGTAACACATTTTTAAATCTACTATTTTAAACAAAATTATTTGTTTAAAAATCACTTGTGTTCTTGTAACGAATTCTTTTTCTCAAAAAAAGTTTTAAAATCAAGTTTTTGAAATAAATCAAAAAACGTATAGAAATAGTGTTAAAAAGGGGTGTTTTTAAATTATAGTTTATGGATAAAATCGATAGGGTTGAAATTCGAATTCAGAACCAAAAATCAACTCTAAACCAATTGGCTTAGAGTCAACAAATTTGCTCGATGGCTCACCCTCGTTGATTTTTGACTTGCTGAAAATCCAAATGCATCTACAGAGCCAAAACGAACCACCTCTGTTTTCAAACACACAGTCGATTATGTATCGGGTCGGGTAGATTTGGATATTTGGCTCTGTCACATATGGCCGCATTAAGATTCAAGGTTTTTCAAAACTTAATAAAGATAAAATAAAGACTTATAAGTTATGAGAATAATTTCTATAAGATGCGCTTTTATTCATTTCAAAATCAATATCACAAAGCACCGCTACACTCCGCGATCTAATACGTCAAATTGAAAGCAGTCAACTATCGGTGTGGCGTTAATGCAACTCTTTTTTCTTTGCTTTGGTACTTTACTGCAGCAAAAAATAATTCAGCAAGCTAATCAAAATAATCCCAGTGTACTTTTTAAAGACCAAAAGTTTGGAATTTTAATAGATCAGTTGGGGCGGCGTTGAGCTTGAGCTTACGATAATTACGATCTAAAGTGAGCACAAAGCAAAGCAAAACATTTCAGATTGGCTTATAAGAGTCAATTTTTTTCAATATGTTAAAGTCGGCACGACCGAACGCTTGAACGCTTGACATGCTTGAGATTCGGCTTTGCATGACGTTTACGAGTTCAGCCATAGGAATTCAATGCATGCTAGCACTATGAAGCTTCGACCTCACATTTCATTTGACAATCGTAAGGAAATAACGTAATGTGACTCCAAACGGAAGTCTAGTTCAAATTTGCTGAACATTTGCTTAGTCTGACAGCTCAACAGCTGTTAAAAAGTCAACAAACAAAATACATTTGCTCTTCCGCTATAAATTTATTTTTTATGTGTCCAAATTTGAAATAAAAATGACCACTTGTAGGTAAAAATGACGAACATAATTAATTAAAGTCCGAAAAATTTGTTAACATAGATTGATGAATTTTTCACATTTTGTTTAACATATTTTCCATATTATGCAGATCGAAATTTATCTTTTAACTACGTACAAATAAACTCACAAAATCCCTAACAAACTTAATTAAATAAGATTAACCCGAATAAAGATAACGAAACATAAAAATAAAGCGTTTTAAGATGAGATCAAAGTTTATAAGCTCAAAAAATATAAATGCAAAAACATAAATTAAGAAAATTTATTACTCTCCAGACACTAAAGGCCCAACTATAATAGGCATAAGCAAACATAAGCTTATGTTAAAAACCCACCGAAAATTCACTTAAGTTTGTGAAATTACTGCGGATAGCCATAATGCAATTTTGCTCATGTATCTATATGTCAGATTTTACTAATGCGGCGAGCGACTGGGATCGCTCTTCCTTAAGTTTGCTTAAGTTAACGAAACTGAGAAAAATTTAACGAAACGGAGCTAGATTCCATTATGTTCACTCGTATTGAGATTCTTTGTCACGTTTACTTATGCGCGCATATGCTAGCTTATGCCTTTTATAGTTGGGCCTTAAGACTATTTTGAAGCTCTTTGCCCAACACCTTATTAAAATTAAGTCTATTCCTTTATTTTTTTTTAAACAAACTATTCCAAAAAAATTAAAAAAAAAACTAACTTTTCCACAAAATTCGCATTATGTCAATTTTATCGTTGATTGTGTTTCCTCTTTGAATATAAAGGCATCGTCCATTTCATTACTACATCTTTGGGATCACCCTGAACCAAGTTAGAAAAAATAAATAATTAAAGATGATATTGAAATTTCGAAATCCGACAAAAAAAAATTTTGAGTTATTTTGGACACATTTCTTAAATTATTATAACTAAGGTTTAATATAAATAATTAGTAGCAGTTGTTTTCAAAATTCTGTATACATAAATAAAAATATAAGGACTTTCTTTTTAACATAATTGTATTTAAAGTAGTAAGGTATTTTGAAATTTTGTAAGGCTTATGTAATGAGAAGATAATTTTTTTTGTTCCCCTTAGTCCAATTCAGATCAAGAGTTCAATATTTTTAATAAAGCTTTTACATATGTACACAAAGTTGCTTAAATGAGTTTAACCGTTGTTTCTGTTAAGCCAAGAACGTTTTCGTTACTCAAATTGTCGAACATCTTTTTTCGTTTCCGAAAATATGACCAAATGGAATAAAAGCTGACCAAGTGAAAAAGTAATGACCAAAATTGGTCACAGATGACCAATGTTGCAACCGTGTTTGGAAGTGTCCTTCAAAGCAACCTCGAAGCAGGCCTAACGTTCCTTATTGCCGTACCGCGTTTTGTTTGACCAAGCCCTAGGCCAAACGGCGCTAATAGATTTATTTAAAACTACAAAGATTATCAATCAACAAAATTTCTAATAACAAGTGACATCGTTTTTAAAATCTCATTTTTTCTCGTTTTCTTTGTTTATTAAATAAATACACATTCGTAAATGTTAAAGAAATCCAAAACTTCTCTTCCATCTAATATTCTAATAAATATTTTTAAAACTCAATCATTTTGTAGTTTGATATTCACTGTTTTACTTTCACCATCCCTGGTACAAAACTACACCACAATCACCCAAACTGTGTGAAAATGTCAAAATCTGACATTACTTTACGTTTTGCATAAATTTTCAGTAAGGGAAAATTTCCACTATCGGTAGGTTATGGATTTTCTGTGCGCTCCTATGTAAAAATAAAATAAGAAAAAGAACTTCAATGTTTCACAAAATAAATTTAATTTTAACTCTACTCTTATTAGCTTATCAGTAAAACAAATAAAAATAATTGATTGTTTATGTTTGTTGTTTATTTTTCCAATAAGAACAAAGTTCCCCAAAGTCCCTTTGAAATAGCAAAGAAAAAATAAATAAATTCAAGTCGACCCTCAACGAAAATCATGTTAAAGTGAAATTTTTGTCGTGTAGCTATTTTATTTATTTTGTTTAAATAAATTCACTTGTTGTTGTTGTTGGATTGAGGTACTCGATTAAATCGTACACAAGAAACTTCCATAAATTTATACACAAAACACACAAAAATGCTGGAGCAGAAAAGCGATCATATTTCCCTTACTCTACCGGTGCCAGTTGGTGGCTCCTCCAGCAATGATTTATCCAAGAACCTGCAACAAAGGAAAAGCTTTCGCCGGGTAAGTTTGGATTCATGATGTTCATGTTTCCTTGGACTTTCTGGAGAAAAGCAGCATCCAAATCAAATGTTCATTACCTATTTTCAATTTTAGACTTGGAATCAACTGCCCCGTTGTCAAAGGAATCTCATCATCCTCACTATTTCTGCGTGCTGCACATTCATAGTGCTCTTCCTGCCTGGCGATCAAATTGTCTCCGAGACAGTAAAAGATTCATTGTCCGTAGACTCGGCTGGAGAATCACTTGGCCTAAATGCCGCCGTTGGCATTGGTCACATAAATGTGGCGCCTTTCAAAGATGTAAGTTTGTGTATTGAACAGCGCAATTCTTATTGTTTGCTAAAAATAAAATTAAAGCTTGTTAGAAACGGAATTGGTACACGATTTTTTGTATTTTTATTATTTTGTTCGTTCAATTGAATTCGTACACGTCGTCTGTGATTTGAGGAAAATTGTTTGTGTTAATTTTCATTTTGTTTTTATTGTTTTTTGTGCCAAGGGGCGTTCAAGCAAACTCGCAACTCGCATGTTCTGCCTGTGACTGAGATAAGATTGCCATTGAAAACAATTGGCTGTGGGAAGTACTCTACAGCTCTACACTTATCTAATCAGATTCTATGTATCGTCGCGTCGTCGTAAGTCGCGTCGATGATAAGTAGTGTCATTAATAATTTGTGTTTATTGGCTGTGTGCCTGTGCCCTGTTGACTTAAACGTAAAAAACTCGGAAGCAAAGCGGGTGCATTTGTTGGTAAACAAAGTGAACACTTCCGATTGGGTCAACATGTTTGTTTGTCCTGCAAACAATTGTAACATAAGAGTAGCTTAAATATTTGCTTTAACTGTTTGCTTAATCGTAATTAGTTGTATGCACATTTTTTCTCAATGAAGTTGAATAAAGGAATACGAAGAAATACAATGTTCCATATGTGGTCCTACATTTTAAAGACACTTTTTTCAATTAATTTTTACAGCACAAAGTTCATCCTAAAGACCACCACCATTCGGATACAGCACCGGACACATCGAAACGAAAACCGGAGCTCCCAGAAACCCCCGAAAACAACGTTAATCTTCTTATTGCACCCATCAAGACGGTGGATTCTGATCCTGATCCACCAAATGTTGTAGATGAACCTGTAGCTGGACTTCTGCAAAATGAAGCCAAAGTAGAAGCAGCTGCTGAAAGTGGTATCGATGACTTTATCAATCATCTAGAAGAGACAACCGACCTGACACCGTCGGATTTCAAAGGCCCATCGAATAGCCGACAAAAAGCAGTGGTGGATGCATTCAAACATTCGTGGAAGGGCTACAAGGCATTCGCCTGGGGTCATGATAATTTGAAGCCAGTTTCGATGTCATCGCACGATTGGTTTGGTCTGGGACTGACAATTGTCGATTCATTGGACACAATGTACATTATGGATTTACAAGAAGGTTCATAACAACAACAAAATAGTACATACAACAAATGAATTGACCTGTTATGATTTTTTTTCTTTTTAGAGTTTGAAGAAGCTCGAAATTGGGTTGATCAGTACCTCAATTTCGACATAAATCGTGATGTAAATCTGTTTGAAGTCACCATACGAGTGTTGGGTGGCCTGCTGACCTCTTACCATTTGAGCGGTGATAAGATGTTCCTAAAAAAATCGGTAATACAAAAAAAAGAAAACAAAAAAGGAGAACACAATAAAGTTTTTCTTCTGCTCTTTTTTAGGTTGAATTAGGTAATCGTTTACTTCCATGCTTCCTCTCGCCATCTGGCATTCCATACTCAGATGTTAATCTTGCATCTATGTCGGCGCATTCACCCAAATGGTCGCCAGATAGTTCAACAAGTGAAGTCACAACATTACAATTAGAATTCAGAGATTTAAGTAGAAGTACTGGCAACAAAATATACGAAGAGGTAAGTGTACTCTTTATCTTTATCTTTGTGTGATGTGCATTATTATGAAACTAAATCTAACGTGCTTCGATGTTTATTCAGCTTTTTGTTAGATAATGCAAATATTAACATTATGGTTTTTATATTAGTTTATCATTAAGGTTATTATTGTTAATTTATTTGCATATATACGACATTTCAAGTATTTTGTACGTGTTGCAATGAAATGATCTTAGTTGAAATCTTCGATGTTATTTCTAAATATTGGGATTAAAATAATAAGTAAATAAGTAAACACAGCTAGGTATACTGACAAATCATTATAAACATGATGATATAATAATAGAGATCAAAGTTAAGGTGTTTTTGTCGGTATGAATATTAAATTAATAAATACAAACAAAAATCCGACATATTATAAAGATAATCCCAAGAGTAAGCAATGTTGCTTGCTTAGTTTACAGTCTAAGCTTAAGTTTATTTCTAATTGCAAATGAAATATGTTTAGAAGGTCTTTTTTAGAACAGCTAAAAATAAGGATGTTGGGGCAAACATAAAACGTTAAAAAATAAACATAAACTTGAATGAACAAATCTGAATGAGGACTATGCTTCAAGTTATGCAATAAACAGTGAATCATTAAATTAAAAGACATATGAGCAGTGCCCTGGCTATGACATTAAAATTGTCTTAGGAGATTTTAATGCCAAGCTAGGAAGAGAAGACATCTTTGGTGGCATAATCGGGAGATACAGAATGCACGACACCACCTCCGACAACGGATTCAGGCTGGTCGAATTATAATATAATAATAACCTCTTAAGGAGTCCTATGCCTCCTGCGTTAAGCATTGAAAACCTGTGACAACATTGCCTTGCAGCCATCAGAAATGCCGCCTCTGAAGTGCTAGGTTTCACACGGCCACCACAGCGTTTGACCACGAATGCCGGCAGCGAAACAAGAGGCATACAAAACGGCGCTGCACAAAAGGACTAGAGCTGCTCGCGAGCTCTACGAGCAGAAGAGGAGAGAGGAACACCGGCTTCTTAGATGGAAAAAAAAGCATTAGAAGCGCGCGATCGAGGAGATAGAGGGATGTCACAACAGCAATTAGGTTCGTAAATTTTACCAAAAGGTAAAAAAAAACCTCCCAAGGGTACCAGCCACGAACCGAAGCCTGTAAAGACGATAAGGGGAACATCGTAGTAGAACCGTAGTCGATGCTGAGAATATGGAAAGATCACTTCTTCAAATTATATAACGGCGATGACGAACCGAATTCCGCTGTAAGGGAGATAGAACCACTCAACCTCGGCGACGCAGATCAACAATTCCGCCTACCCGACCTTGACGAAGTGAAGATAGCTATATCTAAACTTAAGTCAAACAAAGCTGCTGGAGCTGACGGCATCGCTGCCGAACTATTCAAAGCAGCAGGCGATGACTTGGTACGGAGCATGCACCAACTCATCTGCAAAATATGGTCGGAAGAAAGCATGCCCGATGAGTGGAATCTCAGCATAGTGTGCCCGATACATAAGGAAGAAGACCCTCTAAACTGCGCCAACTACAGAGGCATCAGTCTCCTCAACATTGCGTATAAGATCCTCTCTGCCGTATTATGTGAACGTCTGAAGCCATTCGTCAACAACCTGATTGGTCCTTATCAGCGTGGCTTCAGACCAGGAAAGTCCACTATCGACCAAATATTCACACTACGGCAGAACTTGGAAAAAACCCAGGAGCTTCAAATCGATACCCACCATCTCTTTATCGATTTTAAAGCCGCGTATGACAGCATCTATAGGGAAGAGCTCTACCGAGCAATGTCTAGTTTTGGCATCCCTGTCAAACTTATCCGTTTGTGAATGACGATAGAAAGTACACGCTGCTCTATCGAGGCCGGAAAAGATCTTACCGATGCATTTGATGTCAAAAAAGGTTTTAGACAAGGCGATGCACTGTCATGCGACTTCTTCAACATCGTTCTGGAAAGAATTGTGCAAAACTCAACCGTCAACACTGGAGGCACAATCTTCCAAAGTTCCATCCAATAACTCGGATACGCAGATGATATTGACATAATTGAAAGATCAAAGCGTGATGTCAGTGGAGCGTTTTTGAGCATTGTTTAGTGGTCAATGAGGCCAAGACCAAGTATATGCTGTCATCAAAAAATCACACTGAACAACGACGTCTTGGACAAAATGTCACCATGGACATCTATAACTTTGAGGTATAGTTAAGGACTTTGTCTACCTAGGCACCGCTATTAACACAGACAACGACACCAGCACTGAAATTAAACGAAGAATAACTTTTGCAAATCGCTGATTCTTTGGACTTAGAAGTCTATTGAGAAGTTAAGTCCTCTCTCGAGCATGTAAAATCACCATCTATAAGACACTCATCATCCCGGTTCTCATTAATGGCGCTGAGGCCTGGACCCTGTCAAAGAAAGATGAGAGCGTCTTAGGATGCTTCGAGAGAAAAATTCTTCGGGTGATTTTTGGTCCCGTACGCATAGATGGAGAATGGAGGAGAAGATATAACGACGAACTGTACGGGCTGTATAGCGACACTGACCTAGTTAGCAGAATTAAAGTCCAACGGCTTAGATGGCTAGGTCATGTAGAGCGGATGGACATCAACGCTCCAGCCCGGAAGGTCTTCGAATCCAATCCCGAGGGACGGCGCAGTAGAGGAAGACAGCGACTCAGGTGGCGCACGCAGGTGGGAGAGGACCTAAACCAACTTGGCGTGCGAAACTGGAGACAGCTAAATAGGGATCGAGCTGGCTGGAGACGCTTGTTGGTTGAGGCCCAGGTCCGCCCCGGACTGTAGCGCCACCTTAAGTAAGTAAGTAAGCATTAAAATTTTTCATCATTTGTTATGAATGAAATTGAACTCGCCACGAAGAATAAAACATCATTGAATCTCTGCTTTTTACAAACATTGATTATGTATATGTGTTTATGGTATGCAAATTTCCGATAATAGCCCATAATGTTTGTCGTTGTATCTTCTCCTCTATTCTTCATATTTGCAGAGATCATTCTTAAACGCTCTAATCTCTCTTTGAATGGGTCCAATCTTCAGCGACAAAAATATGAACCGGAATGATGAGTGTCATATAGATGGTTTTGGATGCTCCAGAGAGTACTCTACTACTCAATTGTTTTCTGACAAAGACAAAGTCATAAACAACCTCAAAGTTATAGCTATTCATGGTGACGATCTGACCAAGACGTTAGTAATCGTTCAATTTTCCTTTTCTGAAGACATCATATATTTGGTCCTGCCTTCATTGACCACTAAATTCATCTCCCCCGCTTCGTCGCAATGATCAAAAACACGACATGGCTTTGATCTTCCAATTATAATAATATCATCAGCGTATCTGAGTTTTGCACATTTCTTTACAGAACGATGTTGAAGAAGTCGCAAAACATTAATAAAACAGCATGCATTTTCCATCGTCATTCTTCACATACAGACTAATTTGACAGGAATGTCGAAACTACCCATTGCTCTGTAAAACTCTTCCCTATAGATGCTTTTATACACGGCCTTGAAATCGATAATGATATGAACAGTATCGATTTTAAGTTTTGAGGGTCTCCTTTCTTAAGTATTGGGCAAACTATGCTTAGATTCCACTCATAGGGCATGCTTTCTTCCGATAATATTTTGCAGGTGAGTTGGTGCATTCTCATAATCAAGTCATCGCCTGCTGGTTTGAATAATTCGAAAGCGATGCCATTAGCTTCAGCAGCTTTGTTCAAATACGATGTAGCTATCTTCACTTCTTCGAGGTCAGGTAGGCGGAATTGTTGTTGTGGGTTTGGAGAAGTGGTTTTTCAACATTCTTAGCATAACATGCTATTCTACTACGAAGTTCCTCTGATCGTGGCTGAAACCCTTGGAAGTTTTTTTATACATTTTCGTAAAATGTATAAACCTTATTCCTGTTGTGACATCCCTCTATCTCCTTGAGCGGGCGCTGCTCTTGCTTCCTTTTTTCCTTCTAAGAAGCCGGTGTTCGTCAAACCAGGGGTTTCATTGTGATAGCCATATTAAAACTAGCACCTTAGATGTGTCATCTGGCTGTCAGACAATGTAGGCACTGGTTTTCAATGCGACTGTAGCCGTCACCGTCGAATCTTCTCACAGTACTTCCCTGTTTTGGCTTGAATATGGATATCCGTAGCAGTACCTTAGCTACACAGAGAAAGTGTAGAATGCTATTGTGTACATTGATATTACTGCAAAAATGCGGTTTGGAAGTAAGTCATACCAAGAAAAAAAATACCAAATAAATATCTTATCTTTAAACCCATACATTTTTTAGAGTGGATGTTAAAAAGCTTAAGCTTTTATCAATTCACTTTAAAGCCTAACACTTTCTCTGAAGCAAAGATTTTTAAAACATTCTTGCAGACGTTTTCTTTGTATTTATTCAATAGACGGGAATCTTGTTAGTTAGAAAAACTTTATTTGAAAAATGGTTTTAAAATTAACAATTATCATACAATATTCACAAGTTAAATGTGGTTTGGTCAGTGGCCGTCTACCAGAATGACAATGTATTTAAATGTAATTGTGTAATTAACCTGTTGTTTAATTAAAAGTCTCCTTCGCGGATACGTTGTCTATAGCGCAATGCGGTAATATATTTATATACAATTTTCCAGCATAAAATTCCATTCAGAACTTCCAATGTTTCGGCCAAAAGGTCGCGTAGGATTGGCAGATCTGGTCGATGCGGAATGTAATTTAAATTTAATAGTTCGCCTCTAACTTTAAATATAACATCACCTTGATAATGTAGTCAAAATGCAGCTTTAAGGTCCTTAAGAGCAATGGAGGTTCAGTTGTTTTCAAATGTAGCATATAAATTGGAATGCAAATTGGTAGCCGAAAAATGCGCTCTAAGAAATACCTGAGGAACCTTTCCACTCGTATTGGCAATATCCCCAAACTTGCGCCCCATTAAGTATTATAGAAGCTGCTGTCGCATGAAAAATGTTTAGCTTTAAACTATGCTCGACACCTTTATTATTGATGCAACGTTTCCAAAGAGAAGATACTGCTCTTTTCGATTCATTTAAAATGCTTTTTTATGTTGAGGTTAGATTTTATTAAAATTCCTAAGTATTTCTACTTTTGAACAATTGCAACATAATTACCTTTGTACATCCACTTTTCATTATTTGCATATCTTCCTCCTCCGCCCCGAAATATCGTAATTTTAGAGTTCTGTAAATTAGCTGGCAGATTCCAATTTTCACAGTATGTCTCCAGTTGGTTCACCATACGCTGCATTCCTTCCACCGATTCAGATAAAAAAAACAATATCATCCGCAAATATCAGTGCTGGTATCCGAGTACTTCCGAACTGGATTCTTCCTTCGACCTCCTCCAAGATATCATTAATAACCAAAACAAATAGTAGTGTGCTCAACACATAGCGTTGTTTAACTCCTATTTATGTTGAAAACTCTTCGGATATATAATCCCCATCCCATACGTAGGCCACATTATTTGTATACATCGCTCTGACAAGGGTAACGAATTTACTTGCTCCTCCAAGCTTATAAAGCTTATAAAAAAACACTTCGCGGGCGATTGAATCAAACGTAGCTCGAAAATCCACAAAAAAGGCGTAAAGTTTTTGGTTCCTTCTTTTGAAGTCCTCTGCAATATTTATCAAACTGAAACCTTGGTCTATAGACGAATAGCTCTTTTTAAATCCTAATGGAAATGCATTAAGAATTTTCTTTTCTTCAGTTTATTATGTAAGCCTATTAAAAATTAGAAATAACGAGATATTAATAGCCTCCTTAAAACTTCTAATTAGAAAACCCCTTTATTGAGTGTTTCAAATGCCTCATTCTAAGGCAGTAAAGTTTAATTCTTAAGAAAAAGGTTGAAAATTAGTTGAAACAATTAAATCATGAACATTTGTCTAAGTTAAGTTTTATCTTATATAAATTGAAGCTAGAATATTTCGCATTTATAGATGTTTTGACAAATTATTTTAATGGAAATTCTCTTGAAATGCGCATTTTCCAATGAGATGGTAGTACCCACCTTCTCTCTATTCTTAAGATTCCAAAAGTCACACAAAATTGTCATTTCAGACCGATAAGAAATTTATTTGAGTTTTAATTATGTTGCCTCTTAGTTTTAATATTAAAGTTATCATTTTAAGAGGATATCGGTTAAGGAAGTACGCATATTCATGAAGATTTAAGTTTTACTGTCTGTTAGTCGAACAAACAACTATTATACATAGAGCGACTTGTTCCTTCCAACAGGTTATGAAAACAGCTCCTTATTCTAATATCTGGTGATCAAATTCAAGTCCACTACGAAGTCTTCCGAAATAAAACCACCATCCCAAATACAAGAGAGGTTACTTTCATACATCGTTTTCAATACGCTCACAATTTTACTTGAGATCTTCAACTTATAAAAAAAGTGCTTTACGTGCAATGAAATCAAAAGGAGCGTAAAAATCTAGCATACCTTCTTGCTCCTTCTTTTGTTACTTTCCACAATTAATCAATGAGAATAAATTATCTAAAGTTGACCGGTTTTTCCTAAAATCCACTTAAAACCAATAAAATATTCCTTTATTGTTGACCCACCTCGTCAATTTGTGGAATATCAGAGCACTGAAGTACTTTACGGATGTGTTTATAAATGAAAAACCTCTGTACTTTTCTGGATTATTTAAAGCTTTCTTTTTTTCTTATGAAGTGGATACATATATTATCGGTTTTTTGAAGTCATGCAGTACGTTCTCTGTTTCGAATATGCTGTTGAATTCCTAGGTTAATGCAGACACAAATTCGATTATGCAATTCTTATAGAACCCAACTTGTAATCGGTCGTCTCCTGGAGCTTTTCTAGATTTAGCCCTATCAGTCGTATTTAAAAATTACGAAACTGAAAAAGGTGAATCAAGAAGCTTATCCAATAGCAAAAAGGATGGGATGGTTTTCATATTTATTCTTATTATGCCCAGGCGGATTCTCTTTATTTGACAGTACGTCCAAAGTTGGACTCCTCGAGGGTATACTGATGAGCATTCCTAAAAGAGCGATTATTACGGTTGAACTGTTTCAGGGGAGGAATGCAGCTGGCTATTTCACTAGAGCATAAACTAAAATAACAGTAAAAAAAGGTGAGACACCACCTATAAATTTAAATGCTCTACGTTCAATACTATCCAAGGGGCTTTCGTAAGTTGCAGGAGCACCAGCTGAGAGGTGGGAGTTATACTCAAGCTTTGGACATTGATGCAAGTGCCATCCATGAATAATGGCAAGGGATGTATATCTCGCTTTAAAGATACAACTCAGCATTGGGTTTTCGAAACTTTAAATTCCACGCGGTTTTTTATTTCGTATTGTACAATGCCGTTTATGTCGGAATTTAATGACCTTTATCATATCTGGTCTTTGTAGTTTTACAGATGTGATTCTAAAAACGAATATGAAAAGCTGAGAATACTACCGTCAGCGAAACACTGTATTGGATTAGAAGTTGCAGACAGGAGATCATTAATATAAATGAGAAAAAGTGTTGGAGATAGAACAGAGCCTTGTGGCACACCAGCATTTATTTTTTGGTTTTCAGACTCAGTTTTGAAAGGTTATTACTAATCCAATGAAGGAGGGATTCATGAAAACCGAACCTGATGCCCCTATCAAATGCTTTTGAAATATCAAGTGCAATAAACTTACTTTCTCCAAAGCGATGTAAAGATTAGCTCCACTGATCGTTGAGATAAACCATAAGATCACCAGTGGACCTATTGCTTCGAAAGCCGTACTGACGGTCATTAAGAAGCTTTCGATCTTCAAGATATTTCTTAAGCTGATAATTAATCAGCATTTCCATGACAAAGTAAAGAAGGGGCGTAAGTGCAATCAGTCAGTAATTAGAGGTCGAGGAATATTCGCCTTTGTTGGGAATAGGCTGGACAAATGCGGTTTTCCATCCGCTCGGAACGAGACCTGAATAGTCAGACAGATGCAAAAGCTAACGCAGTGGTTTTGCCAGCGTTGAAGAACACCTCTTCAGAACAATGGCGGGAATACCATCCGGACCAGCGGATTTATGTGTGTTTAGATCTCCAAGGACTCTTGCCACAGTACGAGTGCGAAAAAAATTGTTCCCATAGAATTACTTACTCGCTAAGGTACACCAGTGACAGCGTAGAATTGGCGGCGAACTGCCTAGCAAAGACATTAACGTTCTCTATAGAACTAACAAAAAGAGTGTCATTGACAACGAGCGTTGGTCATGTTAAAATTTGGTCCGTCGGATATGTTTGTTGCAGGCCTTCCTGGCTTGTTTGAACTTTTTCCGGCTTTCTTCAGTAAAGTTGGCTTTAAAGCAACGAAAACTTACATCTTTTTGTAAGGTTTTTCATGTAATCATACTTTTTTATCTCAATCAGTTTCTTACATTGACTTATTTCGAAATCCAAAATCACGGTTCTTTTTTATAAGTTGTTGTAGTAAAATTAAACATATTATATTTAAATGTATTACTTTATCCAACATTTGTTTATTTTTCTCGTGTTTTGATAATTTAATTTATTTATTTTATTATTTCCATTTTCAATGTTATCATCATTTATTGTTTTTTTTTTATTTCTTAGGTTAGGAATGTATATGTTGATTAGTTCTATTTATAATTAAGTAATCTTCCAATTACATAATAAAAACAACTTGAACATAAGTAAATGTTTTTAAATGTAATGTAATCAGTTTTAAGAGATTAAAATACTCCAAAAACCCCCTACAAACTACATAACTCTCGGTTTCTCACTTGATTAATTTCAACCAATAAGCTTCTACTTTGTTCCTGTTAGTTAACTCTTATCTTCATGAGGTTATGTTCAAGCATCAAAATTAGAACCAATAAAAACTCGCATTTACCTTTTTTATCTATTTGAACAAAAATGCTTTCGTCCACATATATTAACCTTATCAATCATTTTTATATTACTTTGTAAACCAATCACGTAAAAGCCTACAAAAGTTATACGAACGAATTAATATATGAGTATTTTTCTTTTTTTCAATTAAAGTCTGTTCATCGTGTAAATGAAAAAATACACGCCTTAGAGAAAAACAACGGATTAGTTCCGATATTCATAAATGCCAATACCGGAACCTTCAGGAACTTCGCAACAATCTCATTGGGAGCACGAGGAGATTCATACTACGAATATCTGCTAAAGCAATGGATTCAAACTGGACGAAAAGCTGATGATTTGTAAGTAAATATTCTTCAAAATGTTTTAAGGCTCTTTAAAAAAATAAAGTATTATCCTATTTGCAGCTTAATTGAAGACTACAAAACTGCCGTTGATGGAGTTATATCTCAACTTGTTCGAAAAACCCCCAAGGAGCACCATGTCTACATTGGTGAACTAATCAATGGAAAAGATTTCAAAGCAAAGATGGATCATCTAACGTGTTATTTCCCCGGCACACTCTTGCTTGGACACAAATTCGGCATGCCAGAATCTCATCTAAACCTTGCTCGGGATCTACTCGAGACATGTTATCAAACCTATATGAAACAACCAACTGGACTTGCTCCCGAAATAACTTACTTCTCGACCGTGGAAGATGATGAACCCGAAATTCAAGTTAGATCGAATGATGCGCATAATTTGTTGCGACCCGAATTCATCGAAAGTTTGTATTACTTTTATGCAATCACAGGCAATCGTACATATCAAGATATGGGCTGGAATATATTCCAGTCTTTCGAAAAATATACCAAAGTCGCTAATGGTTATTCGTCCATTGGCAATGTTAAGAGTGTTTTCAATCCACGTCTACGCGATCTCATGGAGAGCTTTTGGCTAGGTGAAACTTTAAAGTATTTTTATCTTCTCTTTAGCGATGATCGCAAGGAAATTGATTTAGATAAGTTTATCTTTAATACCGAAGCTCATCCTCTTCCAATACGAAACTACTAACTACTAACAAAACACACAGGGCAAAAATAACTAATCAAAAATATTTTTGTGTAAATAGAAGTAAAAAGAAGAAACAGAAACAAAACAAAAAAAGAAGCGACAAACTGCGATTTTGTATGAATGTTAATTTATTTATAAAAACTAAAAAAAAAAAAAATAACGAAGCTAAGTCGGATTGGCAAAAAAGTGTGTCCTTTTGTAGAAACTTTTCCAAAAAAAAACTCAAGTTATAAACTTTGAAAAACAAAAACTAAACACAAACAAACAAACACCTACTACTACGTAGTTAAATTAGTATGTAAACGAATTTTTAAAATCTCAATTATCATGATATTATAGTCCAAATAGGGAGGCTAGTTTAAATACTTAAAGTTTCGATATTTGTTTTTCTATTAAGGAAGTTTTTCAAAAACAAACATAATATTTGATATGTTTTTTAGTTGTAATGAATAAATAATTTTTTGTCTGAATTTAAAATCTCAATGTATTATACGTTAAAAATTAAAAATAAACATACAACGAAATCTAGGTTGGTTAGTAGACACCAGTTCTACAATATCTTTCGTAGGTTCTAAAATAAAATACAAGCTCCGAGATTTAAATCTGCATGTTCAAGAGCACCACTGAAACATATATTTGGCCAATGGTCAATCTCTTACAACAAACCAGCATTGCATGTTCACCATACAGGCCGGCCCTTAAAATCGATGATAGGAGAAGTCAAACTTCAGATTAGTTTGGGAGGAAAATGGCTTTTGAATAAAAATGTTGAACGAAGCTTAGACGTAAATCTGGAATGTTCAGCTAGTTCTTAACATCTCAATCCACGAAGGGAACGGATTGATTATTATTTACAAACACCACATGAGAACTCAATCCGAAAATTTCAGACTCCGAACGTACCACCACATGTTTTCCAAGGAGATTCGACAACAACATCTGCTGAAACGTACTTTCAAAAGCTTACCTATCGTCTAGCAAGCCGAAAACAGAAGAAAGAGCGTAACAAATCAAAGAAAGATCACATGGAATATTTATTGATCGTTACCGAAAAGCACCAGTTTCCAAGACCTGATTCTTTCCAATTGCAACTTTTTCACACCGCATCCAGCGGAAGGAAGTGCCGAATCAAAATCCCAAGCTTATAAAATACCAGCCCCCTTAACTTTCACCGACCCGGTTCAAACTCACATATCACCAACTGAGGCAAAAGGCACGATCATTGCTCATACAAAGATGCAGAGGAAATATATATGGTATAGCTTTTGCCGTTGAGCTTCTTTCAATAAGTAGTGACTTTTGAAGAATATTTTATGTAGCGAGGTGAAAATCCTTTTTTAACTTTGTCCTTTACTCAGTTAGGTTACCAATCTTTTGTACACTAATGAAAATAATTTCCGAGCACAGTTAGCATCTCTTTCTCTTGTACAGGTCTCGTATACCCTACCTTCTTCCTTCCGTCCGTATATTCCACCATCCACTTCTTTTAAGTGCATGACACTCAGATGGTAAGGCCCACCGTTTATTCTCTAGTTCACTGCTAGGACATGGAGCTTCTCTCCCAAGTTATTCTGTGGCTAATTGCTTCCAACGGCCCAACGAAAAAGACTAAGCTTGTCTTGTTAGGTAAAGCACTGACTATCTTCTGGTTTGAAGGGAATTTTATTCCTGTTTTACTTCGCCATTCACTTCTTCTAAGTGTACGAGGGGTTTAAGTCACCCATTTATTCTCTGGTTTGTGGCTAGGGACAGGAACTTAGTCCCAACCGTTTATTCCGTGGTAACCTTTTTATTATGTATATTCATTATAACGCTCAACTGACTTTTACTGCATTTTATTTCTGAATTAAATATTCACATTTAGTTGTTGTTTTTCTTTCATTTTATACAAAAAATGTTTATACGGAGCTTTACCTAAAGCACTAAATTTTATTGCAGTGCAAGCACTAGGAAGAGGAGGGCTCAAAGTCATCCGTAATCGGGAATTTCTTAGGCATCGAGGGTTTATTATTTCTTCTTTTTAAGACAACTAAGTGCAGTACAATTAATTGTCATAAATTACTTAATTTTGCACTTTTGTCTTTTTATATTATGAAAACATTATTTTAGAAGTTAAACAGGCCTCCCTTCATAAAATTGTTATAGACAAACAAAATTCTTAGCAGCTGCACAACAAAAAACAACCTTAATATTATAAAACTTGTCTAGCTTTATGTTATTTTAATTTATGTAATATATTTTATTTATAATAACAAGAATAAAAAAAAAAAAACAAATGAATTTGTTTAAAAAATTCTATCAGCAAACGTCTTTGTAGAAAAAAAAGAAATGCATCATATTCAATAATATATTTTCTGTGAGAGTATAAAATGTTTCTTAACATTTTTTTCTTTAATAACACACACAATTCTGATAATCTTAAGTAAGAAATAAAATCTTTGATTTTAATATTAATAACTATTTTTAAATTAATTGATACTCAATCTCGCTAATAAAATTAAAAGAAAAAGAAAACAACTAATTTTATTTTATGTATATTTAATAATATTTACTTTAATTCATCTAAAAACAAAAATAAAAAAAAAATTATGAATCTCTTATTAAAACAAAAATAATTTTTGTTTTACTTTTTGTGTTTTTTTTTTTAATAATTTTATGTATGTGAAAGAAATGTAAATTTTAAATGTTATTAAGTTAAATCCTACACCAACTTATTATTCGTCCACTTGTAAACGCAATATTTTTTTTAATATCATTTTTTCTGTTTAAAGTTAATGTAAAAAACAGTTATGTATA
Organism: Eupeodes corollae; assembly: GCF_945859685.1. Taxonomy (NCBI): domain Eukaryota; kingdom Metazoa; phylum Arthropoda; class Insecta; order Diptera; family Syrphidae; genus Eupeodes; species Eupeodes corollae. Next base: position 26,263,325 of record NC_079147.1, read on the forward strand.
ATGTAATGTCTACCTAGTAAATGTTGTTTATTTTTCATAAATTTAAAATTGTATAATGTAATAATTTAAGTTTTCCTCTCTGTATAGAATATAAAAACGTAATAAATACAAAAATTAAAAATACTTCTGTTTTTTTAATTTGAATATCTTACTTGTTTTACGCTCTTAGGAAAACTAATATATAACTGAACATCGTCATCGTCAGGATTGAACCTTTAGGAACACCAGTATGAAAAGTATGATATTTTACGATTGGTCAAATATGAATACTCACTTTACTTTTACTTTAGTTGGCGCTACAGTGTATTGTGCTCCTCAAGTAATAACTCTCGTCAGTTTACTCGATCTCTAGCTTGCTGCTTCCAGTTTCGAATAACAAGTGGACGTGCGTCGGTCTCAACAAGATCACTCCACCGGAGATGAGGCCTGCATCTGCTTCTTGTTTTCCCAGGCTTGGCGTTGAATACCTTACGGGATGGAGCTTCGATGTTCATTCGCTTCACATGCCCGCAGGGTCCGGCTTATGCACTATACAGCAAGACTGGGATGATTGAGGTTTAGTACACTCAGTGGCGAGGCGTCATATTGTTCAAGTCGTGCATGAACGACTAGCTTACAGGCGACATTATTTTAATTTCTATCTAATTAACCCACACCTTATAATCATACTGTTCCTTCATTCCTTATAGTTATATCTAATGTATACGTACATATTTTCCATTTTCCAACTCGCGCGTTCCTTCTGTGAACTACCCAAATAAAAAAAACGAACTAGCTACCTGCTACTGTTTTGTTTTACTCAACCGATCTGTACAGTGTATCTACCCAAGTCGTTCATACGATTTGGCAACGAAATGAGCCCATAGAAAGCATAAAAGAAAAGAAAAAAACAATTCGCTCGTTGTAGGGAGCATTTCGTGCAAATCTGTTTTGAACGAGTAGAGCTTTTTTTAATATATAGAATGATGGAAATAAGGAAAACGGATAGCTAGGGCGTAGGTAAGTAGTTTATTTATTTATTTGGGTACATATTCCAACATTTTATTTTTTTATTTTTTCGAATATGAGAAATGAGACGCGCGTCGTTCCTAGGGACGATTTCGTTCAGATCAGTTTTAAACGAGGAAAGCTTCTTTTTGCTGTGGAATGATGGAAATGAGAAAAACGGCTAGCTGCGGCATAGATGATCTGGTTTAAGTTTTCCCTGAGATATACAAATTATGTGAACTTGTACTTACATTCCCTCGTCTGTTGAATGGTCGTTTTCAACCCTTAAAAGAATAAAAACCTATTCTGCAACAACTATGGGCCAAAATAGGTTATCAAATCTTTCAATGCTTACAATTGAACAATAAACAGCTAAAAGTACTAACGTAAAATGTCTATTGTTATTTACCTTAAAAAAAAAACTAAACTTTCAAATATATTTAATCATCACATACCTATTTATTATTAACATAAAAATTAAACCACATTATTATGTACTTTTATATAAAAAAAGACTTGTTTGACTTCTTGGCATCGCAAATAAGAATTTTGAAACTGAACGACTACATTTTTTAGGCACGCGTCGCCGCTGAGTACACTGTCTCTTTGGTACTTTGCGACAGGGCCTTATTTTTTCAGCTGCTTGCTTATGCCAAAGAAACAGCGATTAGCGAGGGTAATTCTACGTTTGAGCTGCGCGCTGATATCATTTGCAGAATCAACAGCAGTGCCCAGGTAAACAAATTCGTTTACCGCCTCGAAGTTATACCTGTCAATTGTCACATTTTGACCCAGTCTACGGTGTGAATCGACTCTATTTGAAGACAGTAAATACTTCGTTTTGTCCTCCTTAAAGTCAAGACCCAGGCCTGAAGCCACACTGGTAAGGGCCAATTAGTCCGTCAGTGAAAAGATTCAGGCGTTCACATAATACGCTTGACAAGATCTTGTACGCGATGTTAAAAAGGCTAATGCCTCTTAAGAGAAGGCGGTCACCTTTTTATGGATTGGGCACATGGTGCTTATGTTCTGACTAAATTTTAGTAACTAGCTATAGTGCATGCTCCTTACCAGATCTGCTCCAGCGTACTTAAAAAGTTCCACCTGCAGACCATCATCACCGGCCGCCTTGTTCGATTTCAGCCTGGTGGTGGTTAGTTTTGTCTCACTCTGGTCGGGTGGGTGAAATCTAGAACGTCAACCAAGTGGATTTGACGTGCTGCTCGCTGGCGAAATAGTTGACTTCATTACCGTTAAGCATCTGGTTGAAATAATCTCTCCAAGTTGTTTGCATTAACTGCGTCTCGACTACGGTATTCACCTTCGTACCTTGGCAGTCTTTAGGGCGGCTTGTGAATCCCGTTGTGTTCTTTTTGACTATTCTATAAAAGCTCCGCACCTGTTTCCTGTTAAAATATCCCTAGATCTCCTCGACTTCACTCTGCTCATAGGCTTTCTTCTGAGCAAGCGGTTCTCATCCCTTCTATCGTCGACGTAGAGCTGTCGGCAAGATCGTGCCCTACTTTGCTGCCACAATCTGTTTGCCTCTGTTTTGGCTTTGTTTGTCTGAGCCCATTCGGTATTAAACTAGGGTTTCCTTGTTGGCGGCTGTGAGAAACCAAGCACTTCTTCTGCAGCATTCCTGATGGATTGTTTGCAAAGCTGCCAGTGGGTTTCTGGACACATCTCGTCCGTTGTAAGGTTTCTCGCAAGCTCTAGGGATACTCGGTCGGCAAAGACATTGGTGGTATCTCCCCGCTGGCTGCAGTCTTCCAATGTTGAATCTTCTCCTCGTGGTTGTTGTTCGCTTAAGATCTTCCATGGATATTCGTACGTGCAGTTTAGCATCAACTTGGTAGTGGTAGGAATCTGTGTTTGCTAATCTGTACGTACGAACGCCAAGTATGCTAGAGGAGTGTCTTCCGTCAATAGCTACATTACTGATTTGGTTGCATGTTCGATCATCGGGGGACCGCAAGGTACCTTTGTGGATATCTGGTTCGTTTCCAGATGTGAAGTCGTGTAAGCTATGTCTTCCGTTTGACCTACCAAAGATGCCTTCTTTACCAATTTTGGTGTTAAAATCTCCCAGGAAAATGTATCCTCGTTTTTTGGACATTGCTCATATGATATGGCGAGGAGCTCGTACAATTCTTCTTTGGTATTGTCTTCCTTTTATTCCGTCGGTGCATGCGCGCTGATAAGGCTCAGGTAGTGGAATTTGGCCTTATTGCGGATTGTCGTCACTCTTTCGCTTACTTCCCGAAAGCTTAAGACTCTTTACCTTAATTTCCTTCTGACAGTATAACCACCTACAAATAAGCGCTTCCTCCCATCGAGTAAACACTTCCCATAGTAGAAATCACAGCTTTCAATCTTCCTACTGCCTGGCCCATTGTATTGCATTTCCTAGAGGGCTGTCACATCAGCTTTGAGTTCGGCTAGGACATCGGCAAGCTGCTCTGCTTTGCGTGGCCGGATGAGTGTACGCACATTCCATGTACATACAAGTCTGGTCTTTTGCTCCTACTTCCTCAGAAGGTAACTCAGGTGTCACAGCTCTGGATCCGATAGATCCAACGTTCGTCCTTAAGAATATATGATATCTAAGTTTATTTATCGTAAACGCCTCATGTATTTTTTTTATAATTAACAGGCTCTCAAAGGGTTATTAACACCTTTAGCATGTTTAAAGCATGAACACAGTGCGAGGCTAAGGAAAATAGGAAAAAATTAAAAAGAGGTGATACCGGTACAAATTGGTTTTAAAGTTTTGAATATATTAAAGGGAAGAACAGAGTTGGGTAAAGCATTGCAATCCCATATTTTGGAAGTGTGGTTAAAAAAGAATCTCTTTACTTGACAGTACGTCCGAAATTGAGCTCAAGGGTAAACTGATGAGCATTTCTGGAAGTGCGAGTATTACAGGTGAAATTGTTGAGGGGGGATTGCAATTGGATAGTTCTACAGAACACTGTTTGCTAAAGTTGTGGTAACTCAACGAAAGGCAAAAACCATAGAGGTTATAGTTCTATGGTCTATCATTTTCAAAGCTCTTTTTTGTATAATATCCAAAAGACTTAAAAATATATATTTTAGGGTGGACTACCCAAATATGCGAGTTATATTCAAGTTTTGGACGAATGAAGATTTTGTATATTACAGCCAGATCATAAGGGGTGAACAATTTCTCCTCTCCTACATCAGAGAGGTGATCTGTGATTAGTAAAAAATTTAGTAGTAGAGCTTTTAATCTAACATGACATTACGATGGTGGAGAAGTCGAAAAAAAGTTGGTCTCCGATTCCGTCCAAACAATTGTTGTTGATTGAAAGTAAGGTTTTCAGCAGATTACCATAAGGCGTTTATATTTCTTTGATTTTATTAATACGAAAAATAACAGTAGTCTTCATATAATTTTTTTTGTTAAAATATGTGATTTTTTAAAAACTTTTTCTAAATATCGTATTCTTAATTTGGTTTCTTTCTACAAGAAAAACACACCTTTAATTTGTTTTTCAGTTGTCTCACGAAATAATGGACCGATTTCAATAATGCCGTTTTATTTAAGTTCTTGTCGATGATCAAATAATTAGTTGATGATCAAAAATGTCATTTTATTTATTTAAAAAAAAAATATTGATTTTGTTTACAAATTTGATATGTCAGAAAGGAGCCAATATTTTTTAACGAAATTTAAATGCGAAATGTATATTTATAAGCACTTTATTTAGTGCTTACCAAAAAAAAATTAAAACGATTTTCGAAAAAAAAGCTAGTCTATGGCATTTAAATTTTTCAGAAAAACTTATTTTGCAGGCACATTTTTAAATCTTAAAATATAGAAAATATTTTTAAACAGACGATTTGAAAGAAATTACCAAGTTCTAGAAAGCCAGTCGTGCATTTAACTTCTTTCAAAACTGATTTTCTGTTGAATACAAAAGATCTTAACAAATTAAATAAATTTACCTTTGCAGTGAATTTGCTTTGGATGCTCTAGAACAGAGATTTAAACACGAATTTCAAAAATATAAATGTCCCAAGAACAGCAAGTGACACTTTTGTTAAACTTATGGCTAATTGAAAATCATATCATAATAAACGTTTCCTATCTATTGATATAAAAACTTTAAATCTCTTGAGATTTGAAGTGAAAAGAGATTCTGAAACGTGTAATTTGTATGTGCCACACAAAAGTTTCTTCCCAACTTATTTGTTTACCTTAATTTGATAACTTAAGTTGTCACTTTAATCCTTGAAATGTGTTGATGTGAGGTTAAGATGCACAATATTTTATTTAAATTTGGTTAGCCTCCTTTACAAAACATCAAAGAACATTTTTAAGCCGTGAGTAAAAACTTGTCTAAATGTGTGAACCCACCTGATTGAAAGTTTGGATCCGCTATTGGCTCTATTAAATGCTTTTGAAATATCAAGTGCAATAATTGAAAGATTTGTTAAACTGTTTGGTTAGATAAACCAACTCGGATAAAACCTTAAGTTTTCTTTGGTTTGAAGTTCCTGAAGAAGTCGTTGTAAAGTAACTCTAAATATTTATAGTTTAGTTAGATCTATACCAAAAGAACATCATTCAACTTGCGCCTATGTCACCTTATCTAATAAATGGTTGCATACCAAAACATCTTAGTATGTCTATTTTCAAGGTAATCGCTCAAAATGTTTCATATTCATTCCACTTCAACTAAAGCTAAGTATACACGATTGGAAGATTTTCCAATATTAGCAGATTTTTCGCAAACATTTTTACCAATTTTCTATCAGCCATGGGCATGTTCAGGCGACATAAGGGACTTGAAAGTAAAGCAAATTTCTATAGTATCTGATTAGCCAGCTGCCAAAAACTCCCTAATCATCTGTAAGTATAAAAAATATTTTGTACTGAAAGTTATTTTTCTAATTAATTCCTTAAGTCGTAGATCATATTTTAGACCAAATAACGAAGCGTTCGTTTTCGTATTAAACAGGTTTTAAAAATGCAGACACCTCCTCAATCCCTGCTATAATAAAATTAGCTTGTGTCCTTAGATTTTTTGCTAGTGGGAGTTATCAGAGCAGCGTAGGAAATGATTTTGGCTTAGGCCTGTCACATTCCTCGGTTTCCTCAGTATTAAAAGAAGTTGTGTGTGCAATTGAAGTCAAATTATGTCCAACCTGGATCAGTCTCAACATGTCATCCAATGGAAACCAAAACGCAGGAAACTACCTTTTTTCAACGGTCAGGTTACCAGGAATAATTGGATGTGCTGACGCAACCCATATAGAAATCGTTGCTCCGGTTGAGTTGCGTCATCAGTATCTTAACAGAAAAGGATATTACAGTTAAAACGCAACGATAGTAAATTTTTTCCTTGAGATAATCGTTTGGTTCTGAATGCAAGTTTTAAAGACGTATGACCATAAAACGTATATTCGTTACGTTGACGCAAGATATCCTGGATCGACGCATTATTCCTTTGTATGAAACTGCAGTAATCTTAAGTCAGTTCTTGAAACGTGGTACCAAAGAGGAGAACGTTCAATGTTCCTTGGTAGTATTTATATTTTTCTTTCGTCGTTCAAATATTTTTTCTTAACTTTAGGAGACGCCTGTTACCCACTATCGTCTTGTTTGCTCACTCCTTTCAGAAACGTAAGTTCTGGTTCAAGGCAGTCTCTATTCAATAAGCAACACACTATTTGCGTTCTTATGAGTCGATTTCAAATTACAAAAAAATTGTGAATGCATGTTGGGACTTGAATAACATTTCCAAAGAGGTTGTACTTACTCTCGTCAGCAAATATTACATCACCCCCCTAAGTTGCATCCTTAGTTTTGTGTTCCCTCGCAAATTTGATCCGAATTTACCTGTTGCGCATATTGATAAATGTTTTTTTTCGGGCACACGACCATTGTAGCCGTTTGTCTTTATGTTTCGGGGTAATGTTGATACAGATATTTTCTTTTTGCATTCCATTAACACTTCTTGCAGAATTTTTGATGCAATTATTCGAGGATTTGCTTAAATTTGTCTTCCTATAAGCCGTTGTTCTTTCGTTAACTCCTTTGGTTGACCCATCTATTTCTTTGGTTCGATCCTTCCTTCTCTTTAATACCTCCGAATCCGGACAATATCACCGGCAGTGTTTGGCTTCATGTTTAAAATATCAGCATTTTTTTTTGTTGATGTTTCACTTTTATTATGGTGAAAAATAACAAGGATTCTTTTTTCAAGGCTTGCATTTTTTCCTTTGCGCCCCATGATTAACTTTTTTAAATACAACTAAACGATCTTACACTAAATGGTTTTAAAAATGTATGCAAACGTGTAGTAAACACTTTGTTTTAACTCTTGAAAAGACAAACTGTTAATCGGGGCAAATGTCAAACTTAGCAAAGAAAACAAAAAACCGAATATTAATGAAGCGCTTACATGTGTCCTTTTTGCGTTGTTTATCGTATATCTTAGTCAAGTTAAGTGATTGCACCATTTTTTTAATGAAATATTAAGGGAATAATATACTAATTTATAAAACAAACTAATAATAAACCTTAATTCAACTTTTACTACGAGAAAAAAACTAAAAGTATGTTTAAGAATAAAAACAGAATATTAATGACACATTTCATTTACATACTTTCGACCTTTTTTCACATAATATGAACGTTGGACAAATAATAACTCGTCTACAAATAACGTTAAAATCAACGAACATTCGATAACAACAATTACCCTGGTTACAATAGGAGATCCAGGAATCGAATCGTATTGAATTGAGATTTCGATCCAGGTATACGCGCCCACAAACAAAACCTCACACACCAATAACTCGGTTTACAACACAATTTTCAATTCGATTCACCACGTTTCTGTGAGATCGGATTGAGTTATCATATTTCGATCCGATCCAGGTATATACGGTGCTAAATTCTTTAATTTAATTGTACTCATAAACTGTTTAAATAGAGTGAGAACAATCTTCGAAAAATGTATGACATTTAAGTCGAATCAACGGTAATACAAATGTCTTACCTTCACACGTTTATTCATTCGACTGACCAATGGTAATAGGGGTATAAGGCAACTTATTGGAAAGTTGACTCGAAAGTTAATTAAGAAAAATTTCCCTAACTATCAAGCCAAGTCTACTTATTTCAAGATGACAGTTGATCATATTTCATTTAACTGAAAGCTGAACTTTATTACTCTCGATTTATTTATTCTCTGCAGCAATCAATTCTATTCTGTAAAAGGGTTCGTTATCAAATTGGAAAAGAAATAATTAATATTCCTTTTCAATACAAAATATAAATCGTAATGGACTTGCAGCTTGCCAGATAAGTTTTTTAGAAGTAGACTTGACTTGATAGTTAGGGACATTTTTCTTGACTAATTTTGCATTAAAGTTGCCTAAATTGGAAGAATTTTTTTTTGCAACTGGCCAATCAGATATTAGAAACGCAGGCAGAAAAGCAGACTGAACCTGACCATTGGATGCTGTTTGATGACTTTTGGCAGTTTGGCAAATATTTAAATAATATTAGCTTAAGTATCTAAATTTCAGCTTTCTATGTTAATAAAGGGTGTCCCAAAATTAACGCATGATTTGAATTAAATAGAAAACGCCGTTTTTAGTCTTTTGATAGTTATATTTTTATTGACTCGTAAAGTACATAGGATAGGGTTATGTATGGAATAACACATCGGACAAATGGCCTCCACGGCTTTGCATGCACATGCGCGCTCTTTTGTTGAAATTTTCCATGTACATTCTGCATAAATGTGGCTGAATTTCGTTGATGCAGCGTTGAATCTCCTCCTTTAATGCACGGGTGGTTGTGGGCTTGTTGACATAGACTTGTGATTCCAAATAACCCCATAAAAAGAAGTCTAATGGTGTTAAATCACACGATCTAAAAGGCCAATTTTGATCACCGAAACGAGAGAGTACACGACCTGGAAATGTCTGATGCAGTAATTGAATTGTTTCACGGGCTGTATGACATGTGGCACCGTCTTGTTGAAACCACATATTGGACACATCAATATCATCCAATTTTGGCAGAAAGAACGGTGTAATCATGTCGCGATATCGAGCACCAGTAACAGTCACTGCTTGACCAGCATCATTTTCAAAAAAATATTGCCCAATTATGCCTCCAGCCCAAAATCCATACCATACAGTGACGCGTTGTGGATGCATTTGTTTTTCGACAATCACATGTGGGTTCTCCGAACCCCAAATGCGGCAATTTTGGCGATTGACAAAGCCATCAAGATGAAAATGTGCTTCATCGCTTAGGATGATTTTGCTCGAAAAATCAGGGTCCATTTGTTTTCACTATTTTTGAAATATTCTTTAATAATGAAGACACGTTCTTCTATCGTGTAACGCTCCATTTTTAATAACCCTATACTGTTAGCTGTCAAATTGCTTTTTTCAGGGTTGCCAACACTTTACTGCACAAATGGCGGCAAATTCAAATCTTGCGTTAATAGAAGAATGTAGACGACATTTCTCTAATTTAACTGTTAAAATAAACCACGATGCATTCATACTTACCATTTTTGCAATAGTTCCAAGGAATTGTCATGTATTTTTAAATTATTCATTCGAATAGTTTCTTAACAGGTATACAAATATACTTACTTCCATGAAACCCATCCCATAACTTTCAACCAAAGAAGTAATCATCAATCCAATCTTCGAATCTCAAACAAAAATCTATTCACCTCAAATAAACAATCGTGTAATACAACAAAAAGAATAAAATAAAACAAGTGTCATGTTTTTTTCTGTTTAAAAATGTTGTCTTAGTTTGACTTTGTATATTTTTAACGGTTCTTTGTTTAAATTAAAAATTAAAATTATAAATTACTATCTAACAATATTAAAAACTAAAAAAAAAATCTACAATTTATTTGTTTATAGACAAATTTTCTATAAATTAAAAATAATAAGTAAAAAAGGTAAAAATAATAAAAAAAATTAAAAATACAAATCAGAAAATCATATTAAAATAACGAATTAAAAACGAATTCAGTATATCTCTCCTTGAAATTATTATTTATAATCGACAAAATTTCAATTAACTATATTTTTGTGTTGGTTTTATTTGTTTTTTTTTTGTTTGTTTGTTGTTTAAATATTTCTTATGAAAACGAACAAAAAGAAATAAAATAATTAAAACTACCACTATAAGTAATTAAAACTTTTTTCTCATCATCTTTATTATCATTTTAATAATTTGTTTGTTTTTATTTTTTATTTAAATAGTTGTAGTTATTATCATCAATGTTTTTTTTTTGTTTTTTGTTTACTTATTTAAGTTATTTTTCGGTAGCATTCGTTTACCATTTATTTAATATTAATTTATAAAACACTATTTATAATTTTATATATATATAGTATATAGATAGTCTATAAATTAATTTAATTTTTGTTTTGTTTAAATTAGTTTTACTTATGTCAATACATTTTTTTGTTTTGTTGTCTTTCAAATATAATTTTTGTTTATATAGTAAGGATTTTTTTATCAAAAATGTTTTGTTTTTTATGTTTAAATCAAAAATTAAATAATTAAAAGAAAAAAATACTTTATTTATAATAAAAATTGTACACTAATTATTATTATTATTAAAATTTAATACATTTTACATTTTTCTAGGTTTGTTTTTTTGTTTTTTGTTTTGTTTTTAATTTTTTGAATTTATTTGCTTTTAAGTTTCAACTTTAAATACTATATTTTTGTTTTGTTGATGGTATTTTATGTATATTCAATTGTTTTTGAGAGTCTATAGCCTAAAACTTACGTAACTAATTCGATTTTTGTTTTGTTTCTTATTATTTTCATTTAAATAAATTACTATTAATAGCATATGTGTTGTTTGATGTATTTTTTTTTTTTTTTTTGTTTTGCTTACAACTATTTACCCTTAATTTAAAAAAAATTACGTAGTTATGATAATTTTTGTCCACATTGATAAAAACTTCGACTTTTATTTGTTATTAATTTTACGGCAATCGATTTGTTTGTATTAGGTTTCTACTTTTGATAGAAAATTCTGATTTATTGCAATTTTTTTTGTTTTTTTTTTTGATTTTTTTTATAATTTTTTAAATTTTTTGAGAAACATTGTGAATAATTTGAAGTATGTTTATGTATATTTTTATATTTTGTTTGTAGTACAATTCTCAAGTAATTTAAAGTACTTGAAAATGTGAGTTAAATTTTTTAAAAATACATATAAGTTTTTTAGGTTTTGTTGTTTTTTTGTTTTTATTTTCAAAAAAAAGAGATCATTTAAAGTATTTTCGATCTCAATATTTACAAGATTATGTATTTTTTCCGTTTTGGTATGGTTTACTATTATTATAAACATTATAGAAATATTTAAATTATGGGTTTTTTTTTCTTTTTTGTTCTTTCTTACCTTTTTTTGTGTTTTAAAATTAGAGAACGATTGGTTGTTTTTTTAATCTTTTTGTAAGTTTGTTTTGAACTGGTCTTTGTTATGTGTTTTTGAGTTTTTGTTTTTTTGTTTTTTTGGAAAAATCAATGTTTATAAAAATATAAAAGAAAAGAAAACAGTCACGTCGTGGTTTTACATACATACACCTACTACATTATTTACATTACATATTTTATTTTTTTACAGATAATTGGATTGTTTGAAATTCAATAATTCGCCACTATTTAAGTTTCATTTGATTGCGTGCTTTGGTGTTGTTGTTGTTATTATTGTTATTGATGAGTATGATTATGGGTTTTGTAATAACGTCAGAGAATTTGGGGTTGTTTTGCTGTTAAAATAATAATTAACTATACGGTATTTGTTTTTTAAAAATATAATTTTGAGTCCATAAGTGAAGCGCTTTAGCAAAAAAAAACCTTAAATCATTAAGTTTCAAACTTAAAATCTGAAGGAACTGAGTTAAAAAAAGAAGAACATTTGAAATAGGAGTCCATACGGTGTCTCTTTAACTGCTTTAAGGTTCCAAGAAGATTAAATGTAGTGCCAACAAGACAAATAGAGAATGTTGTTGCATGATAGCCTAAGGCGATAGTTAACGCAGGTAATGGAAGTACAAAGAACGTACTCAAATGGTAATTACACACTTCTAAGATAAGATATTTTGTTTTTATGGGAAATAGGGTCTAGTGACTTACAACTCTCAATTATTTCTTTGAGTGCGTCATGTCAGGGAGGATAGAGGGGACCTTCGTTTTGATGCCAAATCTTAACGAATTACACTTGTGCCCACACAATTAAGCTACATCAATAATCACACGATGCAACTAAAAATATTAGTTTCCTGCAACTCTTATACTGATTGGACCATAACAGTTAACAAATTCCGTTATCTTACTTTAAGAATCACATGACAAGGTAAGGTTGTAAGCAAAGCCTTGTCATTTATTTCAAATCATTTATAAAAAACAGTCGATTAGAGTGCTCATATAATTAAGTCTTTTTTTAAATTGTGGTAAAAAATAGTTTTTGGATCGACTTTCTTTCATAAATTAATTAAATTATTTTTTTTAGTGTATGTAAACCTTAAATTCATAACATTTTCATTAAAATGGGGAAAAATAAAAGTTCCAACCCAACTGGGAGGCAAAAAATTTGGGAGTGCTTCCAAAAGGAGACAAATATTTTAAAAGTAACCCAAACACTAGGTTTTCCTCGGGGCATAGTAAGAAATGCACTTGCTTATTTACAAACAAAATAATACTTTTGAGAATTCATCCTGAAAAAGATCACGAAAAACCACTCCTGCTGATGACAGGCTTAGCAAGAAAGACCCTTTTCTAACTTCAACTCAAATAAGAGCACAAATGGAAGAAAATAACAACGTCGTGCTATCAGCACAAACGATCCGAAAACGCTTTAAGGAAAAAAACTTGAATGAACGAATCAACAGGCGAAAACCGAACCTGTCAAAAAAGGATACTTCTCGAAGACTGAAATTTACCAAAGATAATTTTTAAAAAAGTTCTCGATTCTGGAATTTGGTGGTTTGGAGTGATGAATCAAAATTAAAGTGTTTGGAAACGATGGTAGACCATATGTAAGACGTCCACTATTAAAGGAATTAGATCCAAAATACACAAAAAAAAAACCGTAAAACTAGGAGGGTCTTCTGTAATGGTCTGGGGATGTTTCACTGCATCCGGCGTTGGCCCAATTGTACAGGTAAGTGGAAAAATTACTGGCGAGATGTACAGGGCATTGCTCCTGGGTCGTTAAATTAAATGTTATGTAATGGCCAGCTCAGAGCCCCGATTTAAACCCCATAGAAAATATATGGGGTATTATAAAAAAGGCAGTGGCAGCAAGAAAACCCATGAATAGGAGCTCTTTGTGGGAAATTATCCAACAGGTGTGGAATAAAATAACACCCTCTTAATGTGCGGCTTTAGTTGGTACAATGACCAACAGATGTCTTAAGTTATACGACAAAAAGGATATCCAACGAAATATTAGCTTTAATAAAGGTGAAACATATCTTTGGCATTGATTCTTAATTGCAGATGGCTTAGTTACGAGTATGTGTTGACTAAATTAATGATTATCGAGCAGAGAATCTGAACTCGCAGTTATTTAAGAGACTTAAATTATGAATTATTTATTTAATAAATACAATAAGTTTTAAAATGATCATGCCTCGAACCTTTCCTTGAATAAATACATTTTTTCACTAGAGTGGCCTAAATGCATGAGCACAAGTGTATGTCAGAAAGCACTTTTTTTGACAAGAATTACACTTGGAACATTTGTCAATTGTCGCATTCACAAAGCTAGTGGCTACGTAGTCAAGGGATTCTGATTGGCTAAACCTAACTACAAAAGTAGTTGGAATTTCCCCTTCGACGTAGTAAAAAAAATTCGGCTACAAAGTTAGTGGAGAATGATTTTGAAGTTTCACAATCAGCTGCTCGGTAAACTACACGAATTCAAAATGAAATAAATCGTGCAGTATTTAAATACAAATATAAATCTATCAAATTGTGTCTTTAATTTGATTTTATTGAATTTAAAAACACGAAAGATAAAAAATGTTTCTTATTTTATATATTTGCATTTGTCAATAATATGACAGTTCCAAATTCACTAGCTTTGTAGTGTAGTTTTGCATTCAAAAAAGCTAGTTGAATTTTGACTACGTAGCCACTAGCTTTGTGAATGCGACCAATTCCTCGCAAGAAGCAGTATCAGTGCACAAAACACTTTAGATGGCACAGCCAAGAAATTAATCCAAGACATCTAGTTAAAAAGTCCGTCGCAATAACCATCACACCAAGAATACTATTTTTAAGAAGATATTTAATGTTACTCCTATTAATTGAATTCTCGTCCACAAGCTCAATGTGTGATTAAACTATGAAGAGTCATTAAGTTGTATTGAACTTCCGAATTTTTGAAAATACATTTGGATTTTTAGAAAATTTCTAATGAACTGTAATTAAGCATTTAATTAAGTAATCAAACCTGATCCTACTTAAGATTATGAGATATCTTGAAAGTGGAAAAACATTTTAAAAAGTATTCAGATTTTTGTCTGTCTCACAAACAAGGCAATTTTTTTTAAATGAATTAAATTGTCCTCAATTCGAATCTGTTATAAGTTCTGTGTTCAGAAATAATCCAATACATACATATATGCACATAGTCCGAAAAGTATCCGTACAGCAGCTTTCCTTTTGTTGATTCTGAGATAAAATATTTAATATAACAATATGTTAAAAACAAGTATTTTGAAAATCAATCACAATTTTTTAAAATTTGATAAAAAGGTTAAGATGGAAACTGTTTTTTTTTAAATGTTACCACTTTGGTTTTTACATTTATTCCTAGTACTTTTTTTTCAAAAAAAAAAACCCTAAAATTAGACTGCTATACGGAGACTTTTTGGACTATGCGTAGCTTTTAAATACATACAGTGAATCACAAAATTAGTCACGCTTATCATAAACAAAATACAAATTCTCTTTAATTGCTCTCATTTTAATTGTTTTCTTATTGTAAGGTAATTTATTCCTTACATAATTTTCTCTTCTAACAGTTTATAACGGTTTTTATTATCCTTTACTCAAAAGTAAGTTTTACTATATGACCGACTGTTGCATCGTGATCATTTTTGTGAGTTAGATCGTAAAGACTCTATTTCTTATTTATTGATCTTAATTTAATAAAAAAAAGTGAAGTAAGAGTTCATTAATATTCAGTGCTTAGTTTGGTTAATTAATTAAGTGAAAATGTTGTTGATTCAGATTTCTTATGATGGGATCGAACAATAAAATAATAAAAATAACAAGAATTTTTGAGCAAAGGAGTACCACACCGAAAAATTACGGAAATGACCTAATCAGTAAAATTCGGCAAAACCTCGAAAATTTACCCCGCAAAAACAAAGTTGGGCGAAAGCGAATCTTGTCTTCGGTCGAAGGACGGAATTTTGTTCAAGATTTAAGAATGAACAAATTTCAAAATGCTGTTCAAATCAAGCAAGCTCTGGACCAAGACCAAAACATTCGCATTTCAGCGGGAACAGTTCGCAGGAAGGAAGAGCCGAAGTAAAAAAACCACTTCTAACTAAACGACACTAAAAATTGAGGCTGGAACTCGCAAGAAAATATTCTTCTTGGACAATGGATAACTGGGCGAGAGTGTTTTGGTCGGATGAGAGCAAAATTAACCGTGTGGGCTCGGATGGAAGAGAGTGGGTATGGAAAACACCACGTTAAACCTACTCTGAAGTTCGGTGGGAGATCCGTTCTGATCTGGGGATGTTTGATGGCGAGAGGAGTGGGAAGTATACACAATATTCAAGGACGTATGACGTTATCATCTTATATTGAGATTTTGAATTGTTATTTGATTGAATCGCTGGTAAAATTCGGTGTTGAAGCTTCGGACATTGTCTTCCAGCAAGACAATGGCATAGTGCCAAGATCACCCAAAAATGTTTAACAGACCACGGCTAAACAATGTTGACATGGCCACCGCAATCCCCAGATCTTAACCCCATCGAACACTTGTGAGGTGTGTTAAAAAGGTCCATTGTAGGAGAAACTGCAAATTTAACAGAACATTGACCAAAAATAAAAACATATAATTCTTAGACAATAAGACAGACAAAAATCATATTTGTCAGTGTGGCCGATTTTTGATTTAAATCCTTTTTGCCTTACGTAAAAGATTTAACTTAATTTGACGCGCAAGTCATAACCGATTCGTACTCTCTGGAAATGGCACACCTCACAAAAGCAAGTAAATATAACACCAGTACAATTCGCAATGAACTATCAACACTACTTGAGGTAGAGGAAGTGGCCTTCACATCTACCACTCTTAACTGGCGCTGAATCTGGTCTAAAAATAGTTATCAACAACTATTTGACCTAAAAGTACTGAAAAACTCACATCTCGCTCTGATATCTACAAGAGTGTTAATAGGGACATACGCCAGCTTCAGAAGGTTTAACGATGGAACTAAACTTACAGAATAGACCCTGGTTAATGATTACCTACGCATTCCACCCCGTTAGTACGTGCTGCCTACGATTAGGCATAATTCAGTACGGCCACTCGTAACATATTTCTTTGTCTACGGGTTTAAAAGAGTAATGCCTGACACGATAGTGATTTTCAAAAGCTGAAACATTCGCTTCTCCATTTAAAATTTAAATCTACATAAGAGGCATTCACATGATTATGTACTCAAATGCCAAATTTTAGTTTTCTTGAAAATGGATTACATTGAAACATAGTTACATCCATGGCCAAAATAATAGCAACGCTCCTTACACAAAACCAACCGTGAAGCATGGAGGTGGCAGCTTAATGTTATGGGGTTGTTTTTTTTTTGGAAGGCGTTGGTCCAATATTCCTTATAGGCTGACGAAAATATGCCACTTAAATAGCATTTCCAACAACACAACGACCCTAAACTTACGGAAAAATCAACAAAGCTCTGGTGTCAGCAAAACAAATTGAACTTAATGGAGTGGCCTTCTCAATCAACGGATCTAAATCCCATTGAGAACCTCTGAAATGAACTGAAGGTTGAGGTTAGTAAGCATAAACCTACCAAGAATTGTGGTATTCGATTCCACAAGAAAAGTGCAAGAAGTTGGTAGACTCTATGCCAAATCGAATGGATGCAGTGTTGAAAAATAAAGGGTTTTCAACGAAATATTTAATATTCATTGCTAATAAATTAAAAAAAGCATTGGTTATCAAATTGTGATGTTGTGTTAAATTAATCAAGTGTTGCTATTATTATGTTACCACTAATATTTTTTAATATTTGCCTACTGTAAGTGTTGTTATTATTTTGGCCATTGCTGTATCTAGTATAATAATATTATATAAGATCGCAAAAATCTTCAGAATCAAAAGGCGCGCGTTCAGTTAGAACCCCAGATCGGAAAAAATTTCAGAAGTCCATCGTCCCACTTTAGACAATATATTGGTGTGATAAATCAGTTTCAGTTCGTTTCTAAAGAAACAAAATTACACGTTTCAGAATCCGATTTTGAGCATTTTTAAAACATTACATTTATTTTTTTATTACCTAGCACATGAATTAACGAAGTAGTGACATTCCACTTTAGTAACTATGACTAAAATAGCTGTAGAAAAAATTCATATTTTTTCTCTAAAATCCTTTTAAAATAAATATATTAGGTGACGCAACAGTCCTAGAGAACATGGACTGAGTAGATTCAAGTCTTTGGTGCCGCAACAGTCCATAGAGAACCTGGGCCGAGTGGCTTACAAGTCTCAACAATTCCTGTGTGTGAGTCATGTCAGAGATTGAGCCGAAATTAATAATCTTCCAAAGCATTTTATTGTTATTTGAACTTCTTTTAAAAAGTTGCAACGGTTACATTATATTGACTACCTAAGAGTTTTTCACGTTTAAATATTTCTACCCCAATCTGAAATGAATTAATTTATACAGTGTGACTCTTCCTATGTATAAAGAAGTTATAACCAGAGATCTAAAACATGCAATTTTTTCCCTATACATTTTTGACTAACATCTTTTTTAACAACACCTCGATATGGACTCAAAACAAAAAAACACTGCTCTTTTTCTTTCAACTTCACGTTAAGAAACTGATTTAAAAAAAAAGAAACAGCAAGGAATGCAATTATTAAGAATGAATACAAAATGTTATATGAACACAGAGATTGTTAGAAAGTTAAGTCGAAACTTTTTGTTTTTATTTTTGTCTTTGTTTTCTAAGAAGACGGACGACACCCTTACCTCTCTATTAAATAATTTTAAGAGGCATTATTATATGTTAAAACTTAAATAATAATATAAAATTTAAAAATAATGTTAAATTAAATTTAAAAAATAAAACAACCCATTTATTTTATACCCTTGTTGTTGTTGTTGTTGGACGCTTTCATTTTTCATATTCAAAGTGCAGCAGCATTGAATTCCATTATCACATTGGCAGCTGACATCTGTCAAGATGTCATAATCGACTTTACAGCATCGTCCATACCACCTACACAGCTAAAATCTGTGACTTCATTAACGTTGTTACTAGTTGTTCCTGCATCAGTTCTGCCACCACTTCCGCCATTAGTCGAACCGGACATCACAGATGATGACGGAGAGTCCACCATCATGTTGCTGTTGTCACCGGTGGCATTGGGTCCTCCGCCACTGATCATGCAGTCCGATGGATCCTGAACACCACTGCTAGTTAAAGCACAGTGTGAGTTAAGAGCCCCCGAACTCTGATGGTGTTGACTGTGTTCGAGCATGCTCTCGCTAAGAAACGATCCCATGGAATGGTCCAATGAGAAAGTTAGCGAGTCTCCTTCGCTGTTTTGCAAGTTCAATATACTATCGATGGCATTTTGTACGTGTCGGCTGATGTCATCGTCGAAATTCGAAGACAAACTTCCACTACTGCCTCCACTGAGGTTCGCTTGACCAGCAACACCCATACCCATGGCGTCCAAGAGACCAACGCCGTGCATTTGTGAGTGATGCATTTGCTGCAGGTGATGACGATGGAATTGCTGCTGTTGTTGCTGTTGCTGCTGGTGGAGATTGAGCATTTGCTGAAAGCCTCCAGGGCCGTTCTCCACATTCATAACCGAATTGTGTTGCATGCTGACAGCGTGTCGGATCAATTCTGCGGTGGGATCATGCAGGCTGAGTAGGTCCGGATCGACCAGCTGCTGGTCGTCCGTCTTTGGTCCCACAGTGAAGCACATCTTTTTGATTTCCTGGTGAGCTTGGTCAAGTAGATCTCCGTTCCACTGGCGCTTGCGCCCATCGGATGGATCTCCACCTCCACCATTAACCATAATTTGCTGGTCTTGCACTGACGAAGACATAAACTCATGGAATTGAGCCTCCATCGTTTGCATCCATTGGGGATTGTTGGACATTTGAATCTGGTGGGTTTGTTGTTGTTCCACGAAATTGCAAGAGCTCGGCTGAGTTTGCACTCGCCGAGTGGCACTTCCTTGGAGATATGGTGATGAACTAGCAGCCGGTGCAATCAACTCTCCAGTCCACGAACGAGTTTTATCCGAGGGAATACCTGAGGAGCTCTCACTTCCGACCACAGTAACTGGGTTAAAGTTTTGCGAGGTGTGAATGACATTGCAATTCGTGGATGCTGCTGGTGATTGTGATTCACTGAACAGCTCCTCAAGGCCAGACTCAACCATGTCCTGGGTGGTCTCGCCTTTATCGACAACCGGTGACTCGCCAAACATCGCTTCCAAACGGTTCTCAACCGATTTATTGCTCACTGATTCGGGATTGAAGAATTCCGAGAGGTGTTCAATGCTGTGGGCGCCCTCCTGCTGATCTTTACCGTTTTCGAATAGCTCGGATAAGTCCTTGGGACTTGTGGCGTTCTCGAAGATATCGACCAGCTGTGCTGCTGAGCTACCAGCTCGCGAAGCTTGAAGTTGTTGCTCTGACTTCTTCTCGGTTATTAAATTCAGTTCCTTCTGGATGCACAACCATTCGTCGCAGGATTCCTGCTTTTTGTCCGGTTCAAATGTGGAGTTGCCATTATTGAACGCACCACTCTCAGAATTTCCCACAGTGGCAGCTGCAAAGCAACTGACCTGAAAGTCTGCCCGCAGGTCACTCAACGGCATTTCTCCACGGTTGTTTAGTTTGAGATTGTTGAAGGCACACGATGACGACGATGACGACAGTACGCTGGTGAGGGTATTCTGCATGTGCAAGGATTGATTTGCAGTTTGTTGCTGCATGATTTGGTGACCCTTCTTCATAATGAAACTAGGCGTGATCTCCGACTCAATGTCGAAGTTCTCGATGTACTCCTTCTTCACATCATCCTCGTCCTTTTTGATTCCGTTGAAATGCAAACTGGCCGACGACGCAGTCATCTTACTGCAGGGATAGAACACCTGATCCTTGTCGTCCTTTTTGATGATGCTCATGTTGCAGTATTGTTTGAGGAATGGTGACTGCAAACCGTTGCTTGTCGAATTGCTTAGAACTGGCGTGAGGCGACGCTGGAAGTTCAGTTTCGAATTACCACCATCGCCACCACCGCCACTACCACCATACTCAGATGGTTCCGATTTGACTTCATTCTTTACTTGGCTGTTGCTGCTGCAACTGCTATTGCTACTGATAAGCTCGAAATGCTGTTTCCATTGACTTGAATTGTGATGTGATTGTTGCTGTTGTTGGAGTTGATGTTGGATAGGAGTGGAGCGACTAGAATCGTTTGATTGGTTATCAAATTCACGTTTGATTGGCTTAAAACTGCTAACAGCACTCAGAGGATTAGATATGATGCTGTTGCTGTGCGTGAATGGATTATGTTGGTTCTGGGGAAACGCTTCGGCACGCATATCGAGTAGCTCTTGTTGCAGATCCTTGACAAGTAAATGATTGATTTGGCACATCTCAGAGGTACTATGATGGCGCTGCAAGAAAAAATAAATTTAAATAAATTAATTGTAAAATATTGATTTTTTAGGGAAATATATAGCTGCTATTTTTGTTTAAGGCAAAATTAAGGCAGATCTTTTGATTGTTAGTTGATCAACATTTTCTTCAACTTAATAATTAATCGTACAAAAATGAAGCCAATACCACAGGACTTTTACACAATATTTAAGTAGAGTTAATGATTTTATTGTCATTTATTATTTTTAAAACTATTATTGTACAAGGCGGAGCACCAGCCCAAAAGGTTAGGGTTAGGTGTTAAAGTGGCTGCGGATTCAGAATCCACACACTTAGGCCAAGAGAAAAGGCCCATTGTGATACCACATGAATCTAGAGAATTACTTCTTACTAGAACTAGGAGATATTTGATATCCTTTTTAGCTAGTTCACTGGGATTGTCAAAAAAGTAGTCTCCCAGATGAAGTTTGTGTCTTAGTGAAAGAGCAGGGTAAGTGCAGAAAAGGTGATAGATTGTTTCCTCTTCTTCCTCGTCCATACAGCTCCTGCAGAAGTCATTTGAGGCTATTCCAAGTCGTATTGCGTCTTCATCTATTAGGGAGCTAATATGAAGTCTGCTTTGAGATAACAAGTCTTTAGAGCGCTTTAGGTCCAGTGAAGGCCAAAATGAGTTTTGTGGCTGCGCATGCTGTTTCTTTTAGCAGAAGTGTACATGCAGCTATTGGTATACCTATCTTCTCCTTTTCAGGTGGAATAGGTATGACTGTTCCATTTTTAGCGAGTTCATCGGCTCTACAATTTCCCGTGATGTCTCTGTGGCCTGGCACTCAACATACATAAGAGATGATCGACGATAGAGGACCGTTTGAGATTTGGTTGAGACACCATCAAGAGATTTAATAGCAGCCTGACTGCCAGAGAAGATGCGGATATCAGAAGTTGATATCGCGTTTTTTCTTAGTACTTTGGTATAGAACCAAAGAGGTTCACAATGATGGAGTGCCCCACATTGTTGATGGTCCATTGAGATGAGGCGTTGAGTCTTATAGCTGTACTCGCTGCCACTTGGTTGCTGAAGATGTCGAGGGGTGTCAGATGGAGGAGAGTGTCTAACGCTGAGGGTGTGGTATTCAATGACCGCTTATGTAGAGACATGCAGTGCGTTGGACTCTGCTGAGTTTTTCGTAGTATGTGACTTTCTCCAGTTCAGTCCACCATACTGCAACCCCGTACATTAGTATTGGTCGGATGACCGATGTGTGTAGCCAGTAGGTTATGCGAGGTTGAAACCCCCATTTGGCCTTCTTGCAAAGGAAAAGAGCTACTGTAGCTTTTTTAACTCTTTCCTGAATTTTAGATTTCCAACTTATATTTTTGTCTAACATCAGACCAAGACATTTGGATTCATTGGTGAAAATTAGTGGTACACCTTTTATTGAAGGAGGTACAATTATTGAGATCTTGTATTTCCGTGTAAAAAGGACGAGGTCTGTTTTTTGAGGATTAATACTAAGTCCGCAGTGATCAGCCCATTTAGTGAGCATATTGAGTGCGTTTTGGAGGAGGTCTCTCAGTGTATTAGGATGTTATCCTGTGACGGCGATAGCAACATCATCGGCATACGCAACCACTCTGCAGCCTTCCCTTTCAAGGGATATTAGTAGTTCGTTAACCACTATGTTCCACAGAAGAGGGGACAGAACACCACCCTGTGAAGTGCCCCTACCGACAGACTTTTTCGTGCAATAATCCCCCATCTTTGAGTTGACGATCCTGCTTTTAAGCATTAGATTAATCAACTCACAGATTGAGTTTTCGACGCTTAGGGTCGTCATAGAAGAAGTGATATTGGAAGTGTTAACGTTGTTGAAAGCGACCTCAATATCCAGGGAGTATTCGATAGTTCTTACCAGAGTGTGCAAGGCTGTTTCTACCGATTTCCCTTTGCAGTAAGCACGCTAAGACATCGATAGTCTCTTATCAATGCTATTACGCACATGGATATCAATTAATCGTTCTAGAGTTTTGAGAATGAATGATGATAGGATAATAGGTCTTATATCTTTAGGGTTGACATGTGAGCATTTTACCCGCCTTGGGAATGAAAACTACCTTTACATCTCTCCATAGCTGAGGTATATAGACCAGATTTAGCTCAGAGGGTAAACTATTAAGCATTCCTAGAGGCACGAGTACTACGGTTAAATTGTGAAGCGATAAAACAATGAAAAGCATTCAACGTTATGTCTCAGTAAGAGAACGATCGCCTACAATTTTTGAAGCTTTGTTATCTATTCTGTCCAAAAGACTACGTTACTGGTTTATTGTGCAAAAGACTAATATACCAAATATGAGAATTTTACTCGAGTTTTGAACGAATAAATGTTTTCTAAACTATAGCAAGATCAGAAGGAGTACAAAATTTCTTGCATTGTGAGAGAAAACCTAAACACTTAGCAACATTTTTGGCGATGTCGAAAATGTGATCACTCCACAAGAGGCAGTTTTGTGATGCAGAATTGCAGATACCTAAAACTGAAGGCTAGATCAGAATTAATGAACTTATCATGCTTAGCCGTTGGACTATCCATAGCCAAAGAACAAGGATGAGAATCTGAAAACGAATATAAAAAGCTGATGTTACTGTCATCAGCGAAATAATTAAGTGGGTAAGATTGTTCAGACAAAAGGTCATTTAAAAGAATAAGGAAGAGTATCGAATACAAAACGAAGTCCTGGGGCCCAGCAGCGTTTATTTGTGCTTAAAAGATTTGAACCCGTCCAATAATACTTTAATCCAACGTTCCAGTGTAATTTTTAACCGAACGAAAAAAAAGAAGAAAGAAAACAAGATTTAAAGATTTGTTCCACTGTTTGTTGAGTTAACCATGAGATCACCAGTGACAAAAGCCATACAGCTGGTCATTAAGGAGCTTTCCATCTTCCAGATATTTCTTAGGTACTCATTATGAGTAGCGAAGCGAGCTTAAAAACTTGCCAATTCGATAACTTCGTATTATGAGTATCGATTCGCTTAAATTAAATTCGCTTCAAATGTAAGAAAATAGCGAACTTGTTTATCGCTAAATTATCATTAGCGAATGTTCGCTAATTTAACAGTTGAAAAAGTCAAATTGTATCGGATTAAAATATTCAATGATAACCCTAGCGAATTCGGAGTTTTCCGTTTCAATTAAAGAAGTTTGTATTTGCTCAAAATAAAAAAATTCCACTGCTACTGATGGAGACCCATACTGCCAGGCTTCTTTGCATCCTTTGGAGCAAGCTGTAGACAGACTTCTTAGTCTGAGCCAGGTAGTTAATTCACAAGGCAATTGCTTTAGCACACATTCACAGGATTTACTTTCAACCGATTTGGCGACTAATTCCGAAAAACTTCATCAAGATATAAGTATCAACCTTGAGGCATGTGAACAGGTTTAAAGACCTTTTCAACAAAACTCTTTGTTGAGGGCGACCAAGCCAAAAGAATTAACTGCACAACAAAGTTCCTTGCCAAGTCGGTACAGACCAATAATTCCAATGCAAGAGAATCTGACCGATTCAAGTTGTTCAAAACACAGACTGGGATCCAGGCAGAACTTTTAGATATAACTTTATCTGTTTTCCTTCTTTCCGTCATAATCGTTATCTTCATAAAACAAATCAACGTTGCTTCATTATCATTTTTTTTATAAATAAATCAGAACATAAAAACATAATCTGAGAAATACAATACTGATTGAAAGTCATTATTTGACGTTTCATTTTTTTGTTTGTCAATGAAATAATGTTGGCACCATTGATATTTGAAGCGAATGGCTAAGCTCGCTAACGATAATACTATCAAAAAAGAAATTCGCTTTTACATTGCAACTTTAGCGAAGCTAAAGAGTAATCAGCGTGTCCATGACATGACGATGGAATAGAGTGACATTAGGACATATGGAAAAGCTTACGCAGTGGTTTTGCCAGCGATGAAGAACACCTCTTCAGAACAATACTTATGTGTATTGGAAAAATTGGGTTATCCTTCGGCTTTTTTGCAAGATATGTATGTCAAAGTCTTTCAGAGTGCGAAAGATGACTCGTCCCAAAAAATCGTTTACGCTCTTAAGAACAGGAGTCAGCATCGATGCTGCAAGCGAATTGGCTTTATCGATTGATCTTACAAAGGGAGTGTCATTGTGAACGAGCGCTTAACCGAGGATGACGTTGTGTTTCTTGTGTTTTTTAGAAGTCACCAGAAGGAGTGGCCAATGTTGATGTTAGTCCACACCAGCTTGCAGCTATTTATTTGCTAAATATGTCAAGAGGTGTAAGGTAGAGTAAGGTGTCCAGTGCCGCAGACAGGGTCGTGCGAAGCTATCCGCTTATACATAGGCAGGCTGAACGTTGGACTTTATTCAAATTATCTCGGTTTATAGCTTTCTCTAAAGCAGTCCACCATACTGCCACACCGTACGTTAAAATCGGTCTGATTACCGATGTGTATAGCCAATGCGTGATTCTGGGTTGTAAGCCCCATTTATTACCAATAGCTTTTTTGCAAGAAAAGAGAGCTACAGTAGCTTTTTTGACTCTTTCCTGTACGTTGCGTTTACAATTTAGTTTTTTATCTAAGACCCATGTATTTAGCCTCGTCTGAGAATTTTTATTGGATTCCTTTAATATAGGGAGGGTTAACAAATGGAATTTTATATCACCTCGAAAATAAGACTAAATCGGTTTTGTGTGGGTTAACACCCAGTCCACACCGGTCAGTCCAAAGTATTAGTCTGTCTAAGGCATTTTGTAAGAGTTCTTGTAGGATGTTAAGATGCTTTCCTAATACTGCTATAGCAACGTCGTCCGCATAGGCTATCACTCTGAAGCCCTCCGCATCCAGACTAGTTAGGATTTCATTCACCACTAGGTTCCAGAGGAGAGGGCATAGAACACAACCTTGCGGTGTCCCTCTACTAACGAATCGTCGTCTACCAGAAGAGTTGCCCAGTTTTAAATTAATTATTCTGCTAATAAGCATTAAATGAATAAACTCCCGAAGAGAACTCTCTACATTTAGAGATGTTAGTGCAGATGTGATTGCAGATGTGTTCACGTTGTTAAAGGCACCTTCGATATAAATCAATCTTTCCAAGGTCTTAAGAAGAAATGAGGACAGACCTATAGCTCGTAGATCTTTAGGATTGACAACTTTAACTTCTCTCCATGTCGAGGGAACATGGACCAGGTAAAGACAGCTGGTAAAAATTACTTCAAGTAAGTAAGTAAGTAAATCGCAGGTCCTGAAAGCTATTTTAACTTGAGGTCTTACTTACATCTATCCACGTATTAAAAAATCTAATTTATAAATAATCAAAAACTTACCACTGAATCAAAGAGAAGCAGTTTCTTGTACTTTGCAGCTATATCATTGAATTTATCCTCCAATTGCATTGCAGTATTCTCAAATTCCAATTCCTCTTCACTGGGTATTTCCTCATCATTTTCATACATGCAATGATATCTGAAAGTGGACACAAATTGATATAGAAAAGCTCCCAACCACAAAAACAAAAAAGACACTCACCGAACGAGCCTTTTAACAGCCTCCTCCTTACTCTGAAATGGATTAACATAATCAGGATTGAGGCATCCATGCTGATCAACTTCCAACTGACGAATAAATCTAAATGATTTTAATTTTTTTAATTGGAAGAAAGAAAAGAAACAAAAATTGTTGGTTTAAGAATCATTCTTTTAAATAAAAACGAAGTTTAACTTTTTGAATAACACACTCACAAAGATAGGCGGGCAACTTTCGGTTTGGGACTCTCAATTGGCACCGTACTCGCACATGATATGGATGTTGTTGTGGTGGACGTGGTGGTGGTCGTCGAGGACACTGGTGAGATTGTTATACTTTGAGTCAGTGGAATCAAGCTACAATTCGGTTGTTGTTGCTGCTGCTGCTGCTGCTGTTGTGGTTGCTGCTGTTGAGGTTGAAGTTGCAGTTGCTGTTGTTGTTGTTGTTGCTGCTGCTGCTGTTGTTGTAGAGATTGATTTTGAAATTGTTGCTGCTGCTGCTGTTGTTGGATATGAAGATGTTGTTTCTGCTGAATCACCGGCTGAATGATTGTCTTCGAGTCGGTCTCCATTTTGGTGCTGACCACCGAATTCATTTGTACTGTAGTCGATGTTGTTGCAGTGATGGTTTTTGGCATTTCATTGGCTTGACTGAGATTGAGATTTAGATGTTGCTGAATTACACTCGACTGAGTAAGCAGCGGCTGTTTTGTTATTTGAATGAATTGTTGCTGCTGCTGCTGTTGCTGTTGTTGTTGCTGGGGATGTGGAATGGTAATTGTGTGCTTGCCATCTTTTGATATCGATATCACATGCTGTTGTTGCTTCTGGGGATGTTGGGTTTGTATGCTGATTTGCTGCTTCTGCTGAATATGTTGTTTTTGTTTACTCTGCTGCTGCTGCTGTTGTTGTTGATGGTGCTGCATAGGATAGATGTGTATCCTCTGAGTCGATGAGGAGGAGGATGATGGATTCGACGACGACGATGATGATGATGATGGAATCACGGTGGTATTGTGATTATTCGGCTGAACAATATTCGCTGGTATAGTTTGTCCTTCCGAACGGACTATTCCAATATTATGTGCTGTTGAACTTGTCGAAGTCACTTTGCTCTCAAAATTCCCTACAATCTTTTGCGGCAACTCAGAAGTTACTGTTGTCAATGGTGGCGGTTGAGACTGCAGTTGCTGCTGATGCTGTTGTTGTTGCTGCTGCTGTTGTTGTTGTTGCTGCTGCTGCTGAATTGAGAATGTCGGTTGTTGAATCAGTGTCAAACTTCCATTTTGACCTGAAACAAAATTGCCCGGCGTTGGAATTAACTTTCCCGACGCCAGAATTCTCTGTTGTTCAATGAAGAGCCCCTGCAGAGCTGTGTAGATCTCCGAGTCGGTCATGTTTTGCAGATTATTCAAAGATGGCAGTGGTTTACTATAGATGGGATTGTGCGTATCCAAATCTGTTGGTATATTCAACGTCGAGAGCAAGGATTTGTTTTGCATTTTTGCTGACAACTGCTGAATATGCATTTGAACGGTTTTTAGCAACTGTTGTTGTTCAGGGGTTAGCTGAATTGTCTGAACACGCGATACTGTTGTTGTTTGCTGTAGCTGTGGCTGTTGCTGCTGCAGCTGTTGTTGTTGCATCAATTGCGGTTGCATTTGGTTGTTGTTTTGCAAAGCTGAATTCGTATTCAGCCCAGCTGAATTCATATTTGTCATTGGCATTGCTTGTATATTTTGCGTCTGCAGCGTTGACGTCGCAGAACTTCCACCAGACAAGGACAAAGACGATCCTTGTTGTTGGAGATGTTGTTGATTTTGAAGGTGTGGCGGTGATGATGTAGCTGGACCCTGATTGATGAGGTTTGTATTACTAATATTGCTATCGTTAGTGTTGCTATTGTTTGAGTTGCTATTGCACTGGTTGTTGGAGTTGTTCATATTGACACTGCTGTTGTTTCGATGTTGTTGTTGTTGCATAGGAGCCGTTACGCCAATTAGCTTTGTACCCGTCGACGATTGACTTTGAAATGGATGAATCATTGTGGTGGATTTGGCGACATTGGGCTGAACTATCTGCACAGGATTTGTGTTTGGTTTGACTGATAAATCCACTTTGGGCATTGGCTTTACGGCATTCTTCGGCGGTGCGGTGTTTGGCTCCAGGCAGATCTTTGGTTTGCGGGGCTTTGTCTTCTTCGGCTTTGGTTCCATTTTTGCCTTACTCTGGTCGATTATTGGTGCGACATTTGCAACCTGTTTAGCTGGTGGAGCTTGAGTTGGCTGTTGTAGAGGTTGAATTGGTTGATGTTGCTGCGGATGGACAATTTGCTGCTGCTGAATACGTGGCACTGGAGCCGTTGAGGCGACCGGGGTTGACGACGTTGATGTTGTCGTTTGCTGTTGTTGCGTTGGATTGTTCGAATTCACATTATCGAAATGAATCTGACCCTGAGACAGGCACTGGGCAAGCTGTTGCGCATTTATACCCGCCGGAGCAATTAACAATCTTTCCATGGGATCGAGGGAAGCCGTCGTCTGACCGGGATTAATTTGAGTGATTTGGTTGGTGATGGTGTTGAGACAAAAGAGCTGCTGATTGGATTCCAATTTGGGAAGGGACACAAATTTCTGGTTATTTTGATTAACTATGAATGAGTTTTGCTTTTGTTGTTGTTGCAGTTGGTTCTGCTGTTGTTGTTGTTGCTGCTGCTGCTGTCCCTGTGTTTGCTGCTGTTGGTGTTGATGATTTTGCTGTTGAATTAATGTGTTTTGGGATTGAATCTGTTGTTGTTGTTGTTGTTGTTGTTGAAGCTGATTCTTGTGTTGAGAGCTTTTGCTGTTCGATTTACTCTCCGACACTTTCTTCGGTTCAACTGAATGCACAGTCTGCTGAGATGAAGACTGTTGCTGCTGTTGGATGTTTATCTGCAGTTGCATTCCACCAGACTTAGTTTTCGTCATCGTCCCGGTGGCCGTTTGTTGGTTGTTGCTGTTTTGTTTCAACGTTGGATTCCCAGCCATGACGAATGGGGTAATCTTACTTTTGTCCAGTGTACTTCCACCAACTCCAGACGGTTCGTTTACTATTGTCAGATTAGGTAGGGCGCCTTTGAGGAGAGCCTGCAAAATCCACTGCGACTGTTGATCCTGCGGTGAATTAGGATCATGTCGCAATAGAAGCCGTTCACAGTGCTCTGTAAAAGCCAGACTTAGACTTCCAGTCAATTGTGGAATTAAAGCCGAAACAGCTGTCGAGACGCTGCCTGTGATTTGTGGAACTTGTTGTGACACTATTTGTCTGTTATTTGCATTGGCTGTTTCAATAGCTGCTGCTGCTGCTGCTTTGGCACTTGATTCTTGTTGCTGCTGCTGTTGTTGTTGTTGTTGCTGCTGCTGCTGTTGTTGTTGCTGTTGTTGGTGTTGTTGAACTTGCTGTAGGATTTGTTGTTGTTGCTGTTGATTGAACACAATTTGTTGCTGTTGTTGCGGTGGGTGATGATTGTGGATTTGCTGTTGCTGTGTGGTAGTGGACTGAGTGTGACTTCCTATTTTAACGCCAGCGTTGTCGAGAATCGGCATTATTTGGATTTTATTCTCAACTGTCCCAGCAACAGGGGGTTGATTTTGGCCTGTTGTTTTTGTCGTATCAACCTGTGAAAAGATTTCAAGTTCTTATAGCAACAGTTTTCAAAAAAGATATGAGAAACTTACCTGTGATATTTGAATGTTGCCAATTTGGCTAGGAACTTGACCTACGGACGTCATTAGGCTTTGATTATTATTATTATTGGTGGTGTTAGGTGCGGTAACAGTTGTTGTCGTTGTTGTATGTGCATTTGTCGATGATGCCGCTGCGACTGCTGCTGCTGCTTGGGCAGCCGCCGCTGCCGCATTTGCAGCTGCCAGAGCAGCTTCTACTTTTTTTCCATTTCGACGAACTGCGGGCTTTCTGCGAGGCTTTACTGTCGCCGTTGTTGTCACGGTTGCTGTACTCGTTGTCGATGTCACTGAAGTTGTCGATGTTGATGCAACATTACTCACTGAGCTTCGGATTTGCTGCTGTTGCTGTTGTTGAAGCTGTTGCTGCTGCTGTTGTTGTTGAAGCTGTTGCTGCTGTTGTTGTTGTTGCTGCTGCTGTTGTTGTTGAAGCTGCTGCTGTTGTTGCTGCTGTTGTTGTTGCTGCTGCTGTTGTTGCTGCTGCTGCTGATGCTGTTGCAATATCTGGTGTTGCTGCTGCACAGTGGCTCCGCTCACAGCGATTAATTGATTTTGAATTTCATTTATCCTCGACTGAATAGTACCGCCGGCATTTCTTAATATCGGAGCTAGTTGATGATTCGCCGTCACAACAGTTGGGCCAGAATTACTACCGCAAGTGACATTGGTCATTGAGGAGTTTGTCAGGGCCGGAGCAAAGCTATACGTAATCCCCTGATTCGCTGACATAGTTTTTTGACCTTGTTGCGTGCTGAGATGGATTTGAGGCTGCATCTGTTGCTGCTGCTGTTGTTGCTGCTGTATTTCTTCTGCGGTGGGAAATCGTATCGCATACGGTTCGTTCTGATCAATCTTAATTAGAATATTCTGTCCAGGTTCTATGCCATTCATATCGACTACATTGCCAGCTTGTAATCTTAGTTCCGCTGGCGGTTTGGGAGCATCATTGATGGGCTGCTGTTGCTGCTGCTGCTGAATCGAGAACGTAATGGGAACATCGTTGGTCTGACAGGGAACTGTTAGGACTATATCGTTGGGTTGCTGGGGTGTAGAGAGTTTTTGTTCCTCCTGGTGTTGCTGTTGCGGTGGTGGTGGCTGCAGCGGCGGAGGTGGATCTTCGCACTCCATGAAGTCGTCGTCGTCTTCCATAATTCCACACAATTTCATAACATTACCGAGATCAAGTTTTGTACGAGTTACCACTGGGGGCTGAGATGTATCCGTGTTGTTCGAGGAAACTGAATTCCTGTTCGTTGAGTCATTCATGCTGCTGTTGGTGTTGTTTTGAGGCATTGTAGTCGTTGTTGTTGTTGCTGTTGTTGAGGAGGCCATCATTCCGATGGAAGGCGTTGTAGGGACTGGTGTTGCTTGTTGTTGTTGCTGCTGGTTCTTTTTCTTTCTTGGTTTAGTCTTGCGAACCTTTGTCTCGTGAATGGGAATCTCATGGGTCTTAGTTTGTACTTGTTGAACTGTACCGCTAACATTGATGTTATTGTTCGCATGCTGAGGACTGGACATCACATTTTGCAGAGTTACTGGGGTAGGATTTCGCGCTGGTTCGGGCGTCACCGATGGAATTAACTGCGGCTGGGGAGTCACCGCTGGCGACGCTATACTAGAGAATTGTATATTTTGCGAGGGTATAACTGTTCCAGTTGCCGACATCTGGAGCTCGCCTACATGCTGAGGCGGTGGCGATTGAAATGCCGCACCAGCTGCTGCTGCCGCGGCAGCAATTTGCTGGATGTTTGTGCTATTCAGCTGATTCAGATTGATGTTCTGATTGAGCTGTCCGAAACTGGCCAAACTCTGTTGGAATTGGGTGGGCAGCTGAGAGAGTATCTGACCATTGAGACCATTTGGCATTTGAATTTGAGCGAGGTGGTTGCCATTAAGCTGGAGATTCTGCAGTTGCGCAGCCACACTCTGACCAAGAATGTGGCTATTTATGAATTGCTGAGATCGAGGAGCCGCTGAGGCTGAGGCCAAGGCAGCATGAAGACCGGTCAGCTGGGTTATAGCTGGCTGCGTGGAATTGGTCTTGATGGTTTGAAGATTGGCCGTTTGCTGAATGAGATTCGCCTGCGACGAAACAATGAACGTCGGTGTTGTCGCCAGCTGCATAGCACCATTCGTGTTGAGGATCCTTAGGAGTTGCTGCGGCTGTTGCTGCTGCAATTGTGGGCGGGTGTTGTGAATGACCAGAGAAGGAGTTGCCAACTGCGGAGTCGGCGGCCGAAGTATAAGCTGAACACCCTGGGGTGTGTTCTGTTGAACTAAGACTGGCATTTGATTGAGCAAAAGAGGCTGAGTGTTGAGATTCCCCGTAGGCAGAATAATTTGTTGTTGAGCTGAGGACTGCGCAGTCGCGTTCGCATTGTTGACAGCATTTGAATGCTGTAGCTGAGGTGACTGCGAGACCTGACCCTTTAGCAGTTTATCATTGGTCGTCGATTGAGGTTTTGGTAGAATTTGCTGTGGAGCTTTTGATGATTTGGTTGTTTGGTGGGTCACTGTGTGCAGGACTCCACTGGCACCAGCGGACGATGTAACGATGTTCGCCAGATGCGAGCTCTGAGCCATCGAAGTTGCCAAATTGATCTGGTGATGCAGTTGTTGCTGCAGCTGCTGCTGCTGTTGCTGCTGATTGGCAGCATGTTGCTGGTGCGTTTGAACTGTGGCGGTGCCCCTCTGTTGTTGCTGTTGGCTGCTTTGCTGTGCGATCAGTTGCTGCTGTGTTGCGGCAATCAATTGTGGTGATTGTATGAATTGAAATATTTGATTGCCAGCAGCGCCGACCATCGGAAATTGTTGCAACATCTGTGGCGGAGGTGGTTGAGGGGTTGGTGGTTTAATGCCACCGTTACCACTCGGACTGGCTATCGGACTTTCCGCTGTCAAAGGACTGCTGCCCGGATGTGGATGGTTTTGTTGATTGTTATGATGAATCTGATGCTGCTGTTGCTGCTGTTGGTGACTATTTGAATTACTGCTATTGTTGTGAATTATCGATGTGGGCACGATTGTGGCTTTTTTCGTTTGCCCTTTTGGGCTACTAGCCACATTTGCTGTCGCAAACGAATTGGATGTATTAATTGCTTGTGTCTGCCCCCCATAGCCAGTGAATCCTTGTGATGTACGTTTATTAGCTTTCTAAAATATAAACAAAATATACATTTTATCAATGAGTAACTTTGGTTAAGAGATTTTTTTTTTTAATTAATTTCCAAACCTTATTCAATGAAATATTATTTGATCCAACGAGGGTTGTATTGAATTCATTGCCCGTAACACCAATGACTGTTGTTGCAGCCGCTGGTGATTGCGAGGGACTTGGTTGGAATACCACTGTGCCAGCATTTGGACTACCAGTTGTATATTGGTGGATTGATTGACGTCTGCCAGGCGTCGCCGCCTTGCGTTCCTTTAATTAGATTCAAAATAAAAACCGAGTTTTGAATAAGATTTTAAACTTATATAAGTTTTATGTTAAATAATCTTTCTTTTTGGCTACATTTGAAGAGCTACATGAGCAAGCTGAAGAATTATTATTTTGCAAATATGTATAAATCTAAGTTAAGTACCTGCTCCTGAGTCGTGTTGGTAATTGTATTGCCAGTTACCAATAACACATCTTGAGGGAATGGCGATATTGATGGTGAAGGCTGCAAGCGTGGACTGGCTGAAACAGATGGCGACGGACTGGGTGTTAAAAACGGACCCGGAGGAGACAGTATTCCTGGAAGAAGAAAAATAAAAATCTGTTTAACAAAGAATTCAGAACTTGGGTATTGGTAAAATTTATAATTGATAGGTTTTCAAAAATCAATATGACAAAGATAACATTTAGAATTACCATCACTTTCCATGATAGAATATTTGATATTAGTAATTTGAAAACTCTAGTTTTCCCAATATAAAACATAAAAAGAACAGAAAACACACAAAACCAACCAAAACTAAATCAATTATCATTTTTAAACTAAAAATTGAGGTTAAAAATACAACTCAAGAGCTGCATTTTATGACAGAATTAAGTTTATTTGAAAATCAATACACCTTTCAACAGTATTCTGTCAAAAATCAAGCGAAAAAACATGGTCTTGCGAAAACCTAAAAGCATTCCAAAGAGTTACCAAAAACAGACACAATCCAGTTTCTTTATAAGCAGGATCGAAAGATTGAGTTGGATTATGCTATGATTTTAGGTCAATGAGGTGTTCTTTATCTAAACAGATCCTGAACTGTCAAACTCAATGGTTAAAGATCCGATGCAACTGCGAGTTACAAAAGTGTAATAGTCTTGCACCGCATTAAAAAAATATACTCAACACTTACAACAGTTTTGTACTTTTTTGTGTAAGATTTGCAATAATATTTGACAGCTCAACAAATTTCATTCAGTGACATTTGTTATTTATTTCTGAAATTTTTTACATAAGAAAAGTTAAACTTCGTTTTTACGCGTGCAAAATTTATTTTATTAATTTATTTAAAATGGAAATTTAATAAAACCCGCCCAAGAATCTCCGAGCAATAACCCCGTAAAAAAGTGGATGGAAAAAGCAATTTGTAAAATTTGGAACTTCATTCAAAAAAAATGAAAGAAATCTTTATTTTATAGATTTTTCAATTTAAACATCATTGATTTATTGTTATTTATAGAAAGATGCTGTCTCGTATTCATATGTAATTTTTAAATGGTATTAGCATATTTTCAGTAACAAAAATCAGCTTTACAAGTTATTTCAGAACAAATGTCAAATTTTGACGTTTGCTTTAGTGTACAATAGGTTACGTAAAAGTATGTTCACGGTTTAGTACAAAAATAAAATAAAACATTGCACGACTTGTGATTGTTCAGAGTGCAGTTCACAAGCTCGGAAAAAAGTACCGGGCTTTCTCAGTTAAAACACTGAACAGAACAAATATCAAGCGTGTTCTGATTTTATTCGTCATTACAGATGCAGAACAAGGACTTCAATGAATTTTTTAGTTTAAGAATCGCGCGAAATCAACGAATTCTTTGAAGTGTGGACCGTATGTGGAACGCAGCAGTTCTTTACAATCAGATTGCGTTTAGCGGCGGACAATTTGTTTTCTAAAATGTCTCGTATTTTGTTAACAATATGCACATAATTGAGGCTTATAAATTGTTTAAAATCACATTTATTCATTCATTCGTCGTCGGTCGGTCGATGGTTGCTCTCATGTGAACAGTCCTTTAAGGGCCTTGCACATGAGAGCGAACAACGAATTAACGAATAGATGAACAAACGTGATTTTACATATTTCAAAAAGTAAAATTTCAAACAAAAACACATTTAAATTATAAAAAACCAATTGTCACTTATGTTAGGATAATAAAATTTGCAGTTTTTTCTCTAAACAAGACAATGTGGTTGCTACAAACTGTCAAACTCTATTTGCGTTCCACATACAATCCACATTGCAACGAATAAACTGTTTGCGCTCAACATAACCTCAACATTATACCACTTTTGTTTTGTTTCTATAAATTGACAATTCGTCGCTGTCTATGAAAAGAAATAAAGCTCATGTGAAAGAAAAGTCAAAATATACGAACATCCACAGTTCGCAGTTCGCTATTCGTAGCTCATGTGCAAGATGCATTACACTTTTATATGAAGGATCGAAAGATCAAGGTAGATTGGTGTTGGATTTTGATCCAGTGTAACAGTCGCAAAAAATCTGTTTGTTTTTTGTTCAACGTAAAACTCAAAATGAGCGCGTTCGAGTAACAAACAAGTCAGAGAGGAAATATTTAGTTTGTGGTTATAGAAAAGAAAATAAGGTACATATTTACTTCTTTTTTTCAAATGAAGAGTTAAGTCTAATCATTTCTTAAAAGAACTTTAATTTGACAGACAGAACAGAACAAAACTCAAGTTCTGAAGTATTCTCTTGACAAATGGAGTTTTCATCTGTCAGTTGCAGAATTTTTAATGTCACTTAAAACAAAAGAAATTAGGAAAATAAAAAATAAAAATGTCTAATTCAATGTTCCCGTTTGACAAATTTTATCTTTTACCCATAAAATCAGCCATAAGTTTTTAAAAGTCATTTACAATAAAGAATTTTCAAAAGAATTATTTTCAACTTGAACTTTACAAGTTGTACGTATAGTAAATTTTTATAGATCAATGAATTTATAAAACGTGCGTGTTAAAATAAACATCGTAAAAATAATATTCTGTATACGATACGAGTAAAGTATATTTTTTGTATGCAAACATTTTATAAAGTGTTCAAAAGCTATAAAAACGACTTTAACACTTACTTTCACTTTTTTATTTCGTATTATTAGCTTTAACCCTAAATGTTTGCCTTTTCAGTTGGCATTTATCATTTTATCAACACAAAATATATATAAAGTAATAAATTTCATTTGAAAACAAAGTTAAACCACAAACTTTTATCATTTTTCTTTCAAATGTGACAGAGCCAGCATCCTGCAGAGAAAGAACAAGTTTGAGTTTTTCTTCTTATGTTACTTTTTTTTCTTTTTGTGTTGCTGTGAAGAACTGAAAAATTTTCACGCAGTTCCATTAACATTCTGTTTTTCTCTTTATCCGTCCGCCGGGAACGACCGACAACGCGGACGAGATGAGGAGGACGAAAGATGTTGATGGTGACGTTGCTGAATAATCTACATTTTTTCTCATCTTGTTTTCTCTAAATTCATCTCATCAAAACGTTACATCAACGAATAAAGAAAAGCGTTAGAATCAACCCCTTAGATACCGAATGTGTATAAAGTAAAACTTCAATAACACGCAGGTTAAAGGGTTAAATCCACCCCCTCGACTTTCGCATTTCCAGGCGTTTGCTTTCAATTACAAACACATTCGTATAAAAATGGACTAACAAAAATAACAAATTTCAAAAGTCCTATAAAACTGCGAGTTGCATCTTTATTTTCTCCCCCTGATGTCAAAAAATAAAATAGACAAATTCCTTTTTCATGAATATAGCTTGCTCGAAGAAAAAACGGATATTGTACCAAGCTAACATACCCAACCCTGTAAAACCGCCAACTCATCATCAACCTACCCTTAAATACGAACCAAAAAAAAAATAAGTTGAGTTCAAGAAGAAAGGATAAAAGCTTGAAGCGAAGAACACACGGAGAGACATGAAACCGGCCAACCAAACCAACGGCATATCAGAGCAGTGGGTGACGAGAAAGTCATCATCTTGTACTTGTACCACAAGCGAACATACCTACATTCTTCTTGTGTATTTTAGATCTGTTTAGTTTTGTTTTAGGTTTAGCCTCTCTCTTTACACTGCGCGCTACCACCAAAACACAAAAACCCGTTGGAAACTCAAACTCATAAGAAAAATCAATTCCTTGTTGTCTCATTTGTTTCTGGAACGCGTCGTCGTCCTCTCTGTTTCTCTGAGTTCCTGAGACGACAACCACAATCGAGCAATTCACCAAAACACTTTTCACGTTGGCTGCCAGGCTATCCTTTTTTTCTTGTTTCTTTTTCTTTCTTTTTGTTGTATAATAGTCCTCTTTGTAGTTTTCAAAATATTTCCGTTATTTTTGTTGTTAATTTCTCTCCTAAGGGGTTCATCTCCATTTATTAGTTTTAAAAGGAGCTCGAAAGCGTCGCCATTGTGTTTTTATAGCGCCAGAATTGCCAGAAGCTTATGGTTTTGTAATCTTTAAATAACTTCATGACCTTAGACCCTTCTAAAAAGGAAGTAAAGATTTGTTTGTTTCGGACTCAATGGATAATGGGGAGAGTATTAATATGCTTAGATACTTTGATGTGTTTATGTGATTTATCAAGATGTCAAAACAAATTCACTTTTATTATTTGACTTTGAATATAATATTTATATCTTATTAAATGAAAGAAGAATTTCAGAATTTATTTAGTTAAATAAACTCAATAAATGAAGCTTTTAACATATTTTATTTTAATTTCAGGTAATTTGACATTTTGCTTACTTCTTTGACAGAAATAAACAATTGAATTTTTAGGTCTGTTCAAGAAAAAAGAAATCAAATATTATAATCTGTAAGAAAATTTATCTTGCGAATTTTGTTAAAGAAACTTCA
The DNA here is from genome assembly GCF_945859685.1 of Eupeodes corollae. Taxonomy (NCBI): domain Eukaryota; kingdom Metazoa; phylum Arthropoda; class Insecta; order Diptera; family Syrphidae; genus Eupeodes; species Eupeodes corollae. The sequence goes on from NC_079147.1 coordinate 26,301,641, forward strand.
GTAACTTTTAGGTTAGTTTGATTTATGTACATGTTTGGTACATGTCAAATCTGTTTGACAACTAATAGGTAACAAAATGAACATTTATAAATACTGATCGTATTTAAGTTCTATTTCTTTTACTTAACAGACATAAAATGACAAATTTACAGAATTAAAAAAAACACAACATCAACGAAGTTACTTTGCAGAAAATGACATTTAAATTATTACGTAGGAGGAGAATTAATATGATCAGGTGATTTTTCAAGATGTCAAATTTACTTTTGGTCTTTGTCTTTGAATATACGAGTAATATATACTATATAGTAGAACAAGAGTTTCAGAAATTATTAAGTTAATTAAACGCAATTTCTGAAGTTTTTAACATATTCAAGTGTTAACTTGCGAATTTGAAATTTTGCAAAAGATTACGTACTTACTTTTTTGACAGATATAATCAATTGATTTTGAAGGTCTGTTCAGAATAAAGGAAATCAAATATTTTGATCTGTAAGAACATTTATCTTAAAAATTTTGTGAAAGAAAATTCAGTAAGTTTCAGGTTAGTTTGATTTGAAAAAGCTTCGGAGTTTCTTCTTTATGTCCAATCTATTTGACAACTAATAGGTAACAAAAGGAAAATTGATAGATACTGATCGTATTTAAGTTCTATTTCTTTCACTTTGACAAACATTAAATGAGAAACTTACAGAATTTAAAAGTAACAACAACGAAGTTACTTTCCAGAAAATGACATTTCAATTAGTACGTGGGAGGATTAGGCGATTTATCAATATGTCAAAACAAACTCACTTTTATTTTTTGACTTTGAATACAATATTTATATTTTATATAATGAAACCAGAACTAAGTGAACTAAACTCAATAAATGAAGCTTTAAACATATTTTAGTGATAACTTCATGAAATTTGACATTTTGCATAAATGTCATGCTTACTTTTTTGACAGAAATAAGCAATTGATTTTTTAGGTCTGTTCAAGATAAAAGAAATCTAATATTTTGATCTGTAAGAACATTTATCTTGAGAATTTTGTTAGAGAAAATTCATAACTTTAGGTTATTTTGATACATGTCAAATCTATTTGACCACTAATAATAACAAAAGAAAATTTTGATAGTTACTGATCGTATTTAAGTTCTATTTCTTTCACTTTGACAAACATTAAATGTACAGAATTTGAAATAAACAACAATGAAGTTACTTTGCAGAAAATGACATTTCAATCATTACCTACGTGGGAGGATGACAAAACAAATTCACTTTTCTTATTTGACTTGAATATAATATATATATTATATGCTAAAACAAGAGTTTCAGAAATGCTAAAGTTAATTAAACTCAATTTCTGAAGTTTTTAACATATTTTAGTGTTAACTTGCGAATTTGACATTTCGCGAGCAAATTCGTACTAACTTTTTTGACAGATGTAAACAATTGATTTTTTAGGCCTGTTCAGGAAAAAAGATATCAAATTTTTTGTTCTGTAAAATTTATTTGTTCATTGGGTTGTCAAAAAAAAACTAAGAAACTTCTGTCATTTTCAGTGGATAGATGAAGGTTTGTTTGATTTGAAAACACTTCTGATTTTCTTCTAAATGTCAGTGTGAAACAAATACAAACAAATCTATTTGACAACCAATACCAGAAGGAAATTAATGCATATTGATACTGATCGTATTTTAGTTCTGTTTCATTATATATTCACTTTGACAAACATTTAATGAGAAATTAAAAGAATTTGAATCAAACAACAACGATGAAAAATTCCAGAAAATGACATATTGTATTATCATCGTGTTTATTGTGTCTGTCACTTTTAAATCAAATTGACATGAATGACGCCATTTTGTGCTAACGGGTATATTATAACAATAAAATTATAATAATGTAAACATACTGCCAAACCAGAGCTAATTAATTTAAGACAAAAAACCGTAATCCTTACTTTTTTTGACAATAGAAAAAGGACCAAAACCAATTTATTTAAATGACGATTTTTTAAGCTTGAGGAAACACAAAAGGTTACACTAGAATTTTCTATTCTATTAAAATTAATATCTATTCTGCAAACAAATGTATAGCATAAGAGTGAATAAGAGATGAAGCAGGTTCATGTCCTTTTTGCCTGCCTTCTAGGTATAGATTTTTCTAGTTCTTGTGTGCGAATAAATATACTCGTAAGGATATACAGGACATGTGAAGTGTATTATCTATAGATGGAATTCTGCGTGGTTAAAATATAATTCGAGGAAACATTTCTCTTCTATACGCCCACGCTCATAAGGTTAGGAAATATATTCGTATAGTGACGCTCCTGCTGCTACTGACATATCGCTTAGAGTGATTAGCGGATGTTGTGTTGCTGCTGCTGCTGCGACGATACATGGACTATCTTGCTCTCTTTGCAATTATATATGTATATTATATTATTGCTGTAAGGGATTTTGTGCGCATCATTTTATTTTATTCAACTATATATTATATATATTATGCTCACGACAAGACCAACGATGATGATGACGACGAATCTCACGACGACGAGGCCAAAAAGGAAGCCCAGGCAAAAAAGGATTACATCGAAATTCACAAAACACAACACACGAAAATGAGTAAACCGACAACGAAAAGTACATACACATACATATATATAAACGAAAAGAAGGAGTAAGTAGATACAATTTATATATATATATATTATCTCGTAAGAAATATGTTTTGACATGCGTCATATGGAAAAACATCCGATTTTATAGGTCAGAGGTGGAAAATATAGGAATACTTTTAGATATTCATCTCTGTACTAATAAATAATATATATCTACTTTAATTAATAAAATAATGCATACATCTTTTTCGAAATACTCAAATTTTCACAACGAAATTATTTCCCAAAAGCTTGAAAATGTATGCTTTTTGATGTGTGAGTCCTATGTTGGGCGCCATTTTTTACTTTGTCTTTGGATCAGACTTTTAACCTACAAGGAGAATGATAGTTCGAGCCTTATCATCTTATCAATAAACAATTACTGGGAAGTTTAACCTACTAAAAAATTGTTTACATTTTTTAATTGGCGCCCAATGCCGGGATTTTATTTAAAAAAAAAAATAAAAACGAATGCTACGTATTCACTCATGATCTAAGCTTCTTTTCGAAAACTAGCTCACTTTTTTCTAGATAGTTTCAGTTCATATAACAAAAATCCCACGTTGGGCGCCACTTTAGATTATCTTTGTTTAAATGTGTAACATCATATAAATTGGAATTTATACATTTTAAGGAGATGTATAGATAAATATCCATTAGCAAAATTGATTGCTATCTCTTTAAGTTACTTTTTAAAACCGCAAAAACACATGCTTACATTTGACGCATGTAGGTGAGTTAAAGATCATTCAAAAGATTATCTTATAGTGAAGAACAAAGGCAAGGCATTTGCCTCAAACAAAACTACCGACTTGCCTGTTTACTGCCACCGAAACACTTTGCATCCCACGCACGCTTGTAAAAACCTGTTTCAGTATTTCAGACAAACAAAACTCTAATTCACATATGACTTAGGATAATTGTATATTTCATGCTGGATTAACGATAAGGCAGGTAGGTAAAAATATTTATGTACAATAATATCCTAAATGACTTTTTGTTACGCTTTAAAAACACAATTTCACACAGGACTCTCAAAAACCACAAGAATTCAATTGAAACGTGCACTTAACTTGGGATTGGAATATTCAAGAGTGGAAAGATAATCCTTGACAAATGATGAATCAAAAACCAAGAAAAAACATCTCCCAGTCAAGCAAGGTGTAAAAAGGATCATATAAAAGATCCTTAAACATAGATAAACATTAGTATTTTCTTTTGTCTTTCAAAACCATTAACAATACATCATCTTTTACCGCATCATATCCTTACAATTTGGCCAACCCAACAACACAAAAAAAGGAAACGAAAAATAAAACTTGAAACAAAAAGAACCGACAAACTATTTTTGACTATCAGACCTCAGAATCTACTATTTCAAAAGAACAGTTGAAAAAAAAGACTAACAAAAAGTTTCGAGAGCTAACACGTGGTGTAAAAGTTGGATTGAAATAAAAACTTTTTATTTACTTTTCGTCAGTTGAATTAATTTATTTTCCAGCAAATCATTCCCTGAATAAAATATACAACTCCAAATAATAAAAAAAGAAATCAAATCCAAATACATTTTCATTCAACTAGACATATTCAGGTGAAGAAGGCAAAAAGTTAAGATAAAATAAAATAGCATACAAATATAGAAACGAAACAAAAAATCGAATAAGAGAACGAAAGAGAGAGCAAAAGTTTGGTATTTTATCTAAAACATCTATCCATGTCCTTTTTGGGGCGATTTCACTGGCAAATTCAATAAAAAGAAATCCAACAACAATATAATCCAATCCATGTGAGAAAAAACATATAATCAAACAAAGGATTCTTTTTTTGCTCAACGAGCTGAGTTCAGTACTCCAAAAGAATGAAAAGAATATGAAGAGGAAGGAGTCTCCTTTCATACAGTATATGATAATAATATGTTTGTGCCTTTTTTTGTGTTGTTCTGTTTCCTTTTTTATTTCGGAACGAAATTTAGAGAATCATAAACAAACATACTTTACCGTGAGAGAAATAAAATACGTGAGACATCAAATGGAACAAGTCGTGTGCACTATGCAGTGGAGTGCAATAATGATGCCAGACTTACAAGATTCTTTTATCACAATTAATCAGAAAACACTTTTTGGGGGTTTAGTTTTGGGAGGTTATGATCAAATAAAACGAACAGAACTAATAAGATGCAATTTAAAAATTATGAAACTGTCAATTAGAAAGAATGTCAGATTACCGAAAATGACAAGACATTTAATTTAGGGACCAGTTGTCAAATGATTTGATTCTAATTTCAAAGATGAACTAAACAAACAAACCTTTCGTAGGATTCAGCGCTCAATTGAATGTTTACAAAACAGCAGATGGCTGATGGCTGCTGTCAAAAAAAATATTTCACTTTTAATTTAAATTACTATTTGGTCGTGGTAAGTAATGTTATTAAACAGATATGTACAAAATTTGAGTTGATGTTGACAAAATTGAAATGTCAAGCGAAAGGAGGTAAACGATTTTCGGATTTGCAATAAGTTGTTGCCAAAAACTCGGTTTTGGGTTTGGTGTCAAAATGATATAAGATCAAAAGAACTTAAAAGGACTGTTTATGTCTTATTATGGAACTGTTCATAGAAAAAAGATCGGAACATTGAAATTGACAGGGAAACTTTGATCTTGAGACCAGTTGTCAAATTATTATATTTGCGGATTGACTAAATAAATATAAATTATTTAGTTTTTATTTTTATTTTTAAACGAAACGCGTCATAGATTTAAAATAAAAAAATTTCATAAAAATTAAAACTTAAGTTGTAATATTAAAAATTAAACTAAAAACCTAAATAACTTATATTTATTTATTTTTTTTGTCGTAAATCTAAACTACAACTTTATTTCGTTTTGTAAACTGACTCTTAACGAAGGTTGATGGTTTGGGAATGTTATAAACGTCAATGTTATAAATCAACTCTGGTTCAATCTCATTTTAAACACACCGCTTTCTCATGTCACTGGTTTGACTGAATTTCAATCAGATCTTGAGCATGTCATGTACGCTCTGAGCAGAATTAAATCTGAAGTTTCCCATTTATTTTTGAACTTTATGACTTCAGATCATAGGTTAAACTTTAAAAACTGACGTTTAACGTAGGTTCATGGTTTGGTTATAAACGTCAATGCCATAAATCAATAAATTCTGGTTCAACCACATTGCCTTTTCATGTCACTGAATTATAATCAAGGTTTGTCACGGTTGAATAAAGTTTGAACCTAGAGAGATAAAATATGATAAAAGGCATTATTTTTAGCTCTAAGCAGAGCACTGAACAGATCTCTTGAAACCAAAGCAAAATATGGTTTTATTTGTTATTTACAAGTTTGAAAAGAGTTAATATTTCCTGAAGGAAAGAACAGCTGACTTCGATATACATTTTTATTTGCTTTTTTACTTATGCCATTAGCTCGGCCATTTCATTCTGAGCTCATAGAGTTTGCGCCATGTTAACTCTGGGAGAGTAAACAAAACACAGTCTAAGATTTAAAATGTGGCTAAACTAAAAAAGAAACAGATAATTCTTTGACTGATCATTTATCTGCTTTGAGATAGGATTAACTTTGACAGCATCCAATGAAAGAGTTCAGTGCTATATGTGACAAATATTCATTATTTATTCGGTAAAATACGAACAATCTGTCAGTGGAGTGAGTTTCACATCGAAACTGACATTTAACGAAGGTTTATGGTTTTGGAATGTTATAAACGTCAATGGCATGTATCAACTCTAGTTCAACTTCGTTTAAAAACTACAAACGCTGTTCCATGTCACTGGATTCATTGAATTTCTTGAGAATGTTAAGTACGTTTTGAGAAGAATAAGATCAAAGCACGCCGACTTATTTATGAACTGTATGCCTTTAACTCACATGTTTCGGTTTGTAAACTGACATTTAACGTAGAGGTGTGTCAATCGTTCATTTTAAAAGATTCAATCGTTCATATGTCGTTCAGTTCAATGATTCGTTCTTTTCAATCGTTCATTTTTTCAATCGTTTTGGTATCTGTTTCATTTGGATGCGAATAAAATGGGCAAATTTCATTCTATTCCAATCGTTCACTTTTTCAATCATTTAGGTTTCTGTTTCATTTTGGTTTATGGATGGAAAATAAGCGAGTGGAACCATATGGAACTTTTTGCAGTAGAGTAGGCAAGGTTAAGGTACTTCATTTTCATTCAGTTTCGGTCTTTAAAACGATTAGTATTGAAATAATTGATTGGTTGTTTCAAAGCTATGTTTAATTCCCATTTTATATCATTTCATTTGAATGAGAATAAGTTGGATGTTGAAAGACAGCATGATGAAACGATTGACATTGAGAACGATTGATTTGGTTTACTACGATTGCAATCATTCAATCTTTTTGATGAACGGGTCATAAAGACAAAATCAATCACGATTGACACAGGTCTAATTTAACGAAGATTCATGGTTTGGGAATGTTATAAACGCCAATCTTATAATTTAACTCTGGTTCAACTTCATTTTAACCACTGCTCTTTTCCATATCACTGGTTTGATTAAATTTCAATCAGGGTTTAATGGATAAAACACAACCACGCTTTCAGCTTCGGCTTCGCCTGACGTTTACGAGTTCAGCCATAGCAATTTAATGCATGCTATCACAATGGATCTTCGACCTCACGTTTCGTTTGATAACCGTAAGGAAAGAACGTAATGTAACGTGATGTTACTCTAAACGGAAGCTCTAGTTCAATTTTCTAAGCTCTTTGGGGGGATGAAATAATAGAAATGTCATTCAAAGCAACCTCGAACCAGGCCCACCGTAAAGCAGACGAAGCCGAAGCTGAAGCGTGTTTGTGATTCAGCCATAAGGCTCAAGTGTTATTGTGGCGATTAAGTTAGTTTGAATCTAGATAAATTAGATAGAGCACTAAACCAATCTTGAGCTTGTAAATACGCTCTGAGCAGAATTATATCAGATCTCTCCCATTTATTTACAAAACGGAGTTAACTGAGTTGTGAATGTATTCGGAGAACGTTAAACGTTCTGATTTAGCTGAACTAACAAAAAAAACAGTTCTTTCTTTGACTTTGACTGAGGTGAGATTAATTTTGACAGCATCCTTCAAAATTTTAAATGTTTTTATAAAACTTTATTTTAGATCTGTTTATTTATGCTATTTAGACCTAAGCTATATAATGTTCATGAAAAACAGAAATACAAAAATTTAGAGTGAGAAACAATTGATTTTCAAATGAAAGCGTTCAGAGCTATATGCGACAAATTATTCATTCGGTAATATACGACCAATCTGTCAGTGAGTTTCTGAGATCATTCAATGAAAATTTCATTAAATTTTAGAAAACGTTTTACTATTATGCGCTTTGAAATGAGTTTGAATAAGCAGTTTCATTGGAAATGTTTATAAAATGTTTGTTTAGGTTAAATTTGCACCAGAAGAAGAAAACAAAATTGAATGCGTTCAGCGGGATAAAAAAAATATGATTTGAATTTAAAGAAATACAAAAAAAAAAAAGTTAACCTATCGTGAGAGTGAGAGTGAGATGCATGAAATTTCTACCAGAAAGTAGTAAAGGGTATTTCACCAAATATCAACTGATTGAAATATTTTTAGGATTTATCATTATCATTTCTGTATTTAAGAAATAAAAATCGATTGAAACTTCCGTAGCCAAAAATAAATAAAAATAATCTTAACCTTGTCCAACTTAATGACATTTGACAGTTAAATCATGACATTTCGATAACTTAACCTTACAATACAAATATAAATGATTTATGATCGAAACAAATAAATGCCAAACAAAACAATCGAATCAATAATAAAGTAAAACTATCACGAACGCACTTTAAACAATACAACGAACAAATAAGCTCATTTAAGCATTATGTATTATTTTGTATAAGTAGATATTTGACAAAAGTGACATCCCTGCATTTTTCATGTTTTGTGTATAGTTAAAAATCAAAGCACATTCAAAGTCACAGGATGTGAATAAAATAATTGAGTACACATTTTATATTATATAAACCGTAGAAGAAAGAGCTAAAAAGAGAGTATACTGCAAGAAAGAGAGAGACGCAATACAAAAAATAAAACCAACAAGCGCACGCGAAATAAATCACAAATAAATACAAAAAAAAATGTGGTGTGGTGGTCTGGTCACGTAAAACTGGTTAATATATCGCAGCCAACAGTTAAAACAATAATTTTTATTCAACAACAACAAACGGACAAATAAAAAAAGATCTAAGAGAATGAGTGCAAAAATAACAATAACAACAATATGGACAGCTTGAAAAACAAAAATTATTCGAACTAAAGAAGCTGCAACAGAGCGCAAAAACGTTGATAATGATGCTGAGATGATGATGATCATCATCCCAGCATCGCCGTCGTTGTCGTCGCCGTAGTCAGCTCGTCGTGATGGCTTTGGAGGAGTTAATTTCCTTACATCGCGCATTTTATACTTCAAACTCCTCGATAACAAAACAACCATAGCCTGGACGGACAAGCCATTCGTAGGTATACCGTATAACGTCAAAAATATATGTATGTAGGTACTAACAGACAAAGGAATAAGGACTAATGGTATTGCCAAGGCCTTTGTTTTATATTGTATCACCCGAAAAATATGCACACAATCCCAGTCCAGCTTCATAGTCGTCGTCGTCGTCATCGTCGTACATCAGCCATCGCTCGTTGAGGACCAAGAGACAAAGATCTCTTCGGGCATAAATGGTGGACGACACGAATAAAAAAGGCGAGCAAATGAAAATATACTTCGAGCTTCAACTATGCTATAAATATATGTATGTATGTAACTAACTGGCCTTTATATCCTTCGTTCCATTCTTTATGCCAATGTCGCCGGTTGGAATGATGTGTCTCTTTTCGAACGTCGACGATGGTGTGTTTTTATTTGCCTCAACAACCGACACGATGGAAACTATACCATTGAGCATAATAAAGAGTTGCCATTATGGACGGTTTTAAGAGTGCTAATATAAAATAAAAGCGCCAAAACGTGTTGTCACGTAATTTAGAGACGTATTAAAATCAGCTAAATGCAAAGACAAAACTAAGAAATACGAACAATTTAAGAACTTCGCATTGGGCGCCAATTAACGTATCCAAAATGTGTCGAGAAATACTTATGATTTCAAGCGCTCATGACCATTTTTATATCTTGACTCTTCTACAGACTGTATATATGTATGTACATATAGTGAAATAAGCTAGACAAAGCTGGTAAATAAAAACCTCACATTGGGCGCCATTTGAAAAACAAAAATATGACAAATTGTAGTCACTATTAAAAAAAAGCTTGTGATAACTCGGAATTTAGGTTTTAAGGCGCCAGTTTTCATAAATAAAAGTTGAAGCCTCGTTTACTTGACTTTAAAAACCCCACATTGGGCGCCAATTCATTGTATCTCCATATACAGATTAACTAGACAGAGCTGATGAGTAAAAACCGCACAATGGGCAACATTTTGAAAAACAAATCATGAATAATAGTAGTTAGGAATAAAAGGGTGTAAAAACCCAAAATTGGGGCTTTTAGTCCTCGCATTGGGCGCCAGTTTACACGAATAAAAATTAAATCATCGTTTGTGTGAATTTAAAAACCTTGCAATAGGTGCCAACATTATTGTATCTGAATGATCAGATTAGCCAGACAGAGGTGATGAGTAAAAATCTCACATTGGGCGCCATTTTAAAAACAAAAATATGGATAATTGTAGTTAATATTAAAAAAAAGCTTGTGTTAACTCGGTATTTGGGTATTAAAGGCTCGCATTGGGCGCAACTTTTCAAAAATAAAAGTTAAAACCTCGTTTACATGACTTTAAAACCCCCACATTGGGCGCCAATTCACTGTATTTGTATATAGAGATTAGCTAGTCGGAGCTGATGAGTAAAAACCTCATATTGGGCCCCATTTTGAAAAACAAAATATCAAAACTAGTAGTCTTTATAGGAAGAAAGGTTGTGAAATCCAAAAATTTGAGCTTTAAGGCCTCGCATTAGGCGCCAGTTTACACGAATAAAAGTTAAAACATCGTGTGTATGAATTAGAAAACTTTGCAGTGGGCGGCAATTTATTGTATCTGAATGAACGGATTAGCTAGACAGATCTGATGGATGAGTAAAAATCTCACATTGGGCGCCATTTTGAAGAAAAAATATGGTAAATTGTAGATTAAAGTACAAAAGAAAGCTTGTGAAAATCCGGCACTTGGGGTTTAAAGCCTCGCATCAATCTTAAGTTCACAAAAATAAAAGAAAAACCATCGTTTATATGAATTCGAAATCCTCACATTGGGCGCCAATTTATTGGAAAACCTTTTTTGCTTCCCAAACATGATTAATGGAGCTGAAAGTCCTCGTGTAATCATAAACAAAATGATGCCAAATAAACATCATAAGCAAATGAAAGAAAATTCTTTCTGATGCTGATGAGTAAATATCTCACATTGGGCGCCATTTTAAAGAAATTGTACTTTTAAGTACAAAAGTAAGCTTGTGAGAATCCAGCACTATGGGTTTAAGGCCTCGCATCAATCTTAAGTTCACACAAATAAAAGTGAAACCATCTTTGATATGAATTCAAAGTCCTCACATTGGGCGCCAATTTATTGGAAAACTTATTTCACTTCACAAAACATGATTAATGGAGCTGAAAGTCGTCGTGTCATCATAAACACAATCGAATAAAACACTGACCATTATTTCAATGATGCCAAACAAAATATCAACAGTAAATGAAAGAAAAGCCAGTCATAAATTTCTAAAAGAAGTTAACTTTTTGACATAATTTACATAAAAACAATCCTTTAAGGTAATTTTAGTTAATGCACAGCATAAACCAAGGACCACCACCGGCGAGGTACAGTACTAAGAACTAAGCTGAACGTGATTAATTATAGTTAAATCTCCTTTAAGTTATCAGAAGGTAAACAATTTAAAAAATTAAAATCGTACAACGGCAACCGTGTGCACGAATCGAGTGCTTAGGGGGCGGCAAGTGGGCTGCTTTATGTTCATGTGTATGCTCCACTCCACTTGTTAAGGACGACAACGCGAATCCTATTACAACTTCTGTGCCTTGCCGTGCGTTGTTGTCGTTTTCGTCGTCGTAGTCGTCGGTGTAGTCGTTGTTGACGGTCGGTTGGTTTGTCGATTAAATATGGTGATGGGGAAGGGAGGTGTTGTTGGAGGACTGATGCTGATGCTCCAGTCCTACAAACAGGCTAGAGGTCTACTTCTCTGCTGTTCTCGGGTGTATCGACATACAATGAAGAGAATAATAATAAAGGCAGCAGCACTACCAGCAAAAAAGTGACTGTTTTGTAGCTGCCCGCCTGCCATTCCATCGCGCTGCTGTTTTTATTCGCCATAGGGTTGATATTGATGGTGGCAAAACTGGGAGATGTGGATTCTGATGTTTTTGCTTCTGCCACTACCGCTGCCGCTACCACCGCTGCTACTTCTGCTTGCTGCTGCTGCTGCCGTTGCTATTGCCATTGCTTTTGCCTTTACTGCTGCTGCTGCTTCTGATGATGAGGACAAGAGATGATGATGATGATGATGAGAATAAAAGAAGAAAAATAAAACCCACAACCGAAACGAAATAAAAATCAATAAACATGTAGGCATACATATATAATTTTGTGTGTGTACCTGGACAAAAAAGTTCACCCTCGCGATTTTTTCTTTACTTCATTGTTTTTTTCAGCCAAAAAAAAAAAGAATAAAATGATAAGGTTTCGATTTTGATTCAATTGTTTAAAATTAGCTAAAAGTCACTCATTAGCAAGTCAAATTGTTTTTAAAGTGACATAATTGGGTTGTATAATTAATTTTATAAGTCTGTTTTGAGTCTGTTTGAGTGGGACCTTCCCTTAATGGGATATCCGATCCGATTTGATCCCATGTCAGCACGACACTTCCTCCAACTCAATGGATATCAAATTGATGTAACGCAAAACGAAACGAAACGTAACGATAACACGCGACGCAAGGTTTCGTTTTATAGTTTTATAACCCACTTTTTTGTTTGTTGTTTTTATTAGTTGCGAAAGTGATAAAAATAACGGTTTGTAAACATACTCAGAACAGCCGGCTTTCGGGGAACACCCACTAGACACTAGAGACTAGAACGTATGCAATTTTTTCAACTTCAATTTCAAATTCAAAGAACAACAAAAATACTTCAACTTTTTTTTATATTATTTTCTTTGTTTTTGTTTTGTAGTTAACAGAACATAACACAACAAACAATCTAACGGGAACAATAAACATGTAACGTAACGTCAGAAACAAATAAACAATTTTTCCATTTTTGTAAAACTCCACTTAATTTTCCATTTTTTTTTGTATTGTTTTTTTATTTTTGTGTCTATTTTGTGAATGCAAGAAGAGAGATTAAGGAATGATTAATAATTGACACATTCACATAGTTACGAGCATGAATAAACACTGAAAAAATCTCAACGGTGCAAGTGTGTGTTATAGTAGCTAAAGTTGAGCGGAGCAGCAGCAGCACCAGCACCAGCAGCAGCGGCATCGCCGCGCCGGCCGCGCCACAATCGTATTCGTATCCTCTCTAATTCTGATGGTGGCGCGTTACGTATCCGTCCGTTTCGTATACGTATGGTTGTTCGTACGTATCTACGTAGGTACGTTCACTCTCGAGAAGAGGTAAAACAATTCATAGTAATAATAAATAAAAGGCGAAAAATGAAGATGAAAAGGAAATCACGATGAGAAAATGGAAGAAAACTAACACACAACATAGGGCACAAAAAAGTATAGATGTATCCTACAAAAAACTGTAGGAATCATGGTAGGTACACCGCAATTGTGTTGAGAGCGAGCTTCATATCGTCCGTCGTCGTCGGTCGGGATCGCAGTCGGGATGTGTTTTGTACCCTATAGAGTGTATAGAAGTAGATGGATGGACCTACACCGACGACAGCTAGCTGTGATGGAGGCGACTGCGGCGGTGGCAGCGCAGCAACGGTGTCAGGCGGCAGAACCACCGATACCGGGATAGATGGAATTTTATGCTTTTTGCTCTTTACTCGCATCTTCTGTATCGAATTTTAATGATTTTTCATTACATATTCACCATTTTTTATCCGCTTTGTGGCAAACAATCATGACGACGACGATGATGATGAGTTGAAAATGATTAGACATTTTCGAAAACAATGACAAAGATTTTAAAAAATTTGCTCAAGTATTTTCGAATCATAAATCAAAACAAAAAAAAAACGTTCGACCCTTTTGACTTTTTTTCTTAAAATTATTATTATTCTAATTTTTTATTCAATTTTCCAAAATCTGTTGTTGGCTATGAAAGGAACGACCGACGTAAGGAAGGTGTATTGAGAGACATCAAATATATATAGAGAGGACATCACAAGACAATGAATTGAGTATATACAAAAAGAGAACTCAGGATATATTCACTTGAGTTTTGGAGCATGACTTTGGTGAATTTTTTATTAAGAGATTAAGTGCTTTTGCAAAGGCAATTGTGTTTGGGTTAAAATTTTGTTGAGAAAATAATTAAGTCTGTCTGTAAAGTTTTTGGGTTAAATTTTATGAAGAATTACCTACATTATTTTGAGGTTTATAAGGGAGATTATAAGGATTGTTTTTAACAATGAAATATGCAAAACAAAAAAAAATTGGTTTTGCGTTGGGCGCCATTCATGTTTAATTGATTAAAAGGAGGGAAGATTAAAGGTATATAAAGAGTTGAATTAAGGATTAATGATGTTTTGTAATAGTTTACAAAGTTTAGTTCTTTTTATCGAACATTGAAAGATAAACAAAGAAAAAAAAAGTTCTCTGTTGGGCGCCATTTAATTGATTTTTTTGAAGTCTTTAACAAAAACAAACACGATTTAAAGTAGTTTACAAATTAGACAACACTTAAAGCTTTTGCTATAGAACGTTTAATCATTGTCTTGGGTCTTGGTTTCAATTTTAAGTCTATTTTCTTAATTTTTTTTAAAGAATGTTTCTTATTGATATTAGTTCTTTGACGTTAAGCCATAAAAATTCTATATAAAGTTTTTGATTTGATGAAAAGGCCTTTGTATGTCTCTTTCATTTAATACTAACAACTTTTGTCTAGAGGACCTGCTAAAAAGAGTGTTAGTCCTCAAACAATAAGACATATAAATTTATATTTGCTTTGATATTAAAGTCTTAAGTTCATTGAGTCTGTGTGACAAGATTCGAAATTCAAGCGTAAAAGAATTTAGCCTCAAAAGTTAGGAACCTTGAGAAGTTTCTTTGACGGCATTGAAAAGAAAGAATGACACATGGAATGTGTGACTAAGTTTTAGCTATTTTCGTTTTAAGTTCCGAAAGAAATAAATAAAATTATTTTGGCAAATTGAAAAAAAAATGAATAAAAGAAAAGCTTCACATTGGGTGCCACTTTTCTAAAACACGATTTTGCTGTAATTTTCAATGAAGTCTGATGCATTAGTTTTTTGAAAGTTGGGAATGTAATCAATAAAACTACTATGCTAACTTTTGTATGTTAATATAACAGAAACATTAAAAAATCGGTCTTCACATTGGGCGCCACTTTTCTAAAACATGTTTTTGTTGTAATTTTCAATGAAGTCTTATTAATTATTTTTTTGCAAGTTGCGAAAGTAATCAATAAAACTAAAAAAAGCAATCTTCACATTGGGCGCCACTTTTCTAAAACATGTTTTTGCTGTAATTTTTATTGAAGTCTGATGCAATTTTTTTACAAGTTGCAAATGTAATCAATAAAACCTTTTTTTCAAAATTCTTCATATGGTTATAGCAGCAAAAAAAAACTGAAAAACACAATCTTCACATTGGGCGCCACTTTTCTAAAACATTTGTTTGCTGTAATTTTCAATGAAGTCTAATGCATTATTTTTTTCCAAGTTGCGAATGTAATCAATAAAACTATTTTCAAAATTCTTCACATTATTATAACAGAACAAAACTAAAAAAAGCAATCTTTACATTGGGCGTCACTTTTCAAAAAAAAAAGTTTTTATTGTTATTTTGAATGTTCTTTGATACATTTTATTTTGCCAGTTGCAAAGAAATTAATACAATTATTTTGCCAAATTGTTCATAGGATTATAACGAAAATAAGCTTCACATTGGGCGCCACTTTTCTAAAACATGTTTTTGCTGTAGTTCTCAATGAAATCGAATGCAATATTTGTTTGCAAGTTGCGAGTGTAATCAATAAAACTATTTTCCCAAATTCTTCATATTATTTTAACAGAAAAAAACTAAAAAAAGCAATCTTCACATTGGGCGCCACTTTTCTAAAACATGTTTTTGCTGTAATTTTCAATGAAATCGGATGCAATATTTTTTTGCAAGTTGCGAATGTAAAAAATAAAATAGGTATTTTGCCAAATTCTTCATATTATTATAATAGAACAACACTAAAAAAAAGCAATCTTCACATTGGGAGCGACTTTTCTAAAACAAGTTTTTATTGTAATTTTGAATGATTTTTAATGCATTTTATTTTTCCGATTGCAAAAGAAATCATTAAAATTATTTTGCCAAATTGTTCATATTATTATAATAGAAAAAAAGTGAAAAACACAATCTTCACATTGGGCGCCACTTTTCTAAAACAACTTTTTGTTGTAATTTTTAATGCTTTTTGATGCATTTTCTTTTTCCAGTTGCGAAAGAAATCAATAAAATTAGTTTGGCAAATGGTTCTTAAGATTATAACTGAAAAAAAGTGAAAAACACAATCTTCACATTGGGCGCCACTTTTCTAAAACAAGTTTTTATTGTAATTTTAGTTGCAAAAGAAATCAATAAAACTATTTTTCCATATTGTTTATAAGAAAAAAATCAGAAAAAAAGCTTCACATTGGGCGCCACGATTTCTTATGTTATTATCCAATTTTGCGGAATTTCGGTATAATCCTTCCATGAATATCTCAATCTGCTCTTTTAACAGTCATAACGGTTTGACATTTAAACTTTTCTGTATTAATATCCAACATTAAACCGTTTTGCTATATATCAATTAAAAGATGACGGGTATCAAATTCACCCTTTAGCTGTCAATTTTATTTGCCCACGCATTACAAATATTAAAAAAAAACACACATAATTTAAACTATAACAACGTTTCGGTTTTCTCACATTTAAAACATCACAATCGCAAGGGGTCATTTAATAACTGACTGATCCACACTCTAGGATTGTCCAGTCCAGACCAGAACAGCCGGCACCACACCGCAACGCAACTGACACAAAACAAGGTGAAAACAAAACACAAGTCGACTTAAATCCACAAAACAAAGGTAGGTACAACCTATGTATTGTATACACCGTCGAACGAGGGAGAATTTTTGATATTAATCCACCTATATCATCATCGGCTTCATCGCCATCATTAACATTGCTCCAAGCTACAGCTAAGCGCAAGAACATCGACATAATGGCAGATATGGGCATAATAGGGAATTTATACTATACACAGATACATAAACATACATATATCTTTGACTAGCTGCATTTATATTATACACGTTATTTTACCAGGCTACCAGCCAAGAGCTCTACTCTGCAGTTAGCCACAACATTTATACGTGTATCACGAATTCACTGTCATGGTGGCGTTCAATGATGATGATTTGGGGCTAACAGCCAGCACACACAACACACAAACACAACACAAAACACACCATCTCTAGGCGAGGATAATGTTATAAAAACATACACGAAACTGAAACTCTATGGTTATCGAGAAAAAGACGACAAAACACACAAAAAAAAAGCTTCGATGACGATGGTGATGATGATAGAAATATTGTATTAAATGCAAATTGTCGACTTCTTCTATTTCACCGCGATCCAACATCCAACACTCTCCACACTTCACCACTCTCGTTATATTTTTACTTCGTTCCTTTTTTTAACTTTACATAAAATCGACACTCAAACTTCAACTCACTGACAACAAAAAAGAAAAGATGACGTTTAGAGGGTATGGTGTAAGGTGGTGGTGGATTGAGATAAATTCAATTTTTTAATTCGGAAATTCAGATACAAATGGCGACGGAAATATCAATTAACAAAAACACACCACAAATGATTTTGCCACAAAAAATACAAACAAAAAACAAAACGTTGTTTTTTTTATTTAAATAATAACAAGAAAACTTAAAAAACAAATTATATTTTTTACTTCTGCTTCTTTTAACAATAAAAAAAATTAACAAAAAGAAATATATGTACACAAATTAAGTATCTATCTATTTACTCACATAAAACACAAGAAGAAAATGTCGACTAATATGGGGAATATAATAGACACACGAAAAGTAGAGAAGACAAAAATTTTAATTCACCCAAAACACTTTTCTTTGGTTTATTTTTGCTTCTTTTTTTCACCACACATTTTTGTTTGTTTGTTTTTATTATAACAAAAAGCACACTTTGTTGTTTATATTTTTTTTTTGTTTTTTGTTGTTTGAATAAATTATTTTAACATAATTATATTATTGTTTGTTTTTTATTCTTTATTTTTATTCCCGGTAATTCCTGAAATCCGACCTGTACCCGTGAAAAAAATCACTTCACCGACACGGAATGTGTGTAAATGAACGTAGGAATATTTTTTTCCAATTTTCCCCCCATAGTTTTTTATGATGTATCTATAAGGAATGAGATATAAAAAGAGACGGAGAGTTAAAGTCTCTCACGAATTGAAGGGAGTGAGAGAAAGAGTTGTATAGTTTTTGTTGTGTTAGTGAGAGAAGAGATAATGCAACTCTCTTGGTTTTTTAGTTGAGAGAGACTTGAGAGATAAAATGAAGAAGAAAACATGAAAACAACCCTCTCGAAGAAGGAAAGAACAACACACAAAACAAAAAGTCAAATTGGAACTTAATTTAATGTCAAATGTAATTGGGACAAAAGCGACACCTGTCTTAGGATTTTCTTAATCTAAGTAAACGCTTAGTTAATTTATTGATTATTAAATTATTATTATTTTTCATTCGAAAATTATACAAAGTTTACAGCCTAAAATTTAATTCAAGTCTTAAAATGTTTCAGATTTTGTTTTGGAAAATCGTGAAAATATCGAATTTCTCTACACATTTGGTTAAACTCACGTCTGCCTGTGTACTTCTCTCCGTAATTTAGTGACACGTATACTACTTGTGTCAAGTCCGTAACAAGGAGCATGTTTTGAAGGGGATAGCTAAAGATTTGTTTTGTTTGTTTTTTTATTAATGGAAAATTTATTTGCATATTTGGATTTAAACATTTTTGTTATCATAAACAAAAAGCTGAAATAATCTTCAATTAGATTAAGAAATTGCTAATGGTTATGATTTTGATTCCACTTATAGTTAATCATAGTCATAAATTAAGTAATTGGTGGAACACGAATGGTTAAATTATAAAATTTGATACGATTTATTGTTAGAATTAATTTGTTTGTGAAATTTATTTTATTTGATAAGCTGTTAATTTGAATTTTGCTATAAAAATACAAGCAAACAATTCATTGAGTGATATTTTGCTTGAAGATTTCTATAATTTTGTTCTTAGTTAAAAAAAGAGGCTGGAATGCTACCCACACTGATAACTTTCCATCCCGTCTGTCGATTTTTCTTGCTTAAAAGTTTGTACGTTTTCTGTGTTGGGTTAAAAAAGTTGGCAGTTGGATTATTCTTAAAAAATTTAAAACTACCAACAATATTTTTTATATAAAGAAATAGTTTAGTTTGAAAATCCAGTTTTGTTAGACAGATTTTTAGTCGAAAACAAATTTTTACCAACTTATATGAATTTTTGTGTTTTTGTTTTTATTTTTTTTAAGAAAACTGTCAATTTGATTTTTCTCAATTTTTTTCCGAATGTTGAAAACAATAATTCTCATAAGTTAAGATTAGTTGGAAGCTTTAATCCTTAATTTTTAAAAGGATATTTGAGTCGAAATTCAATTTTTACCAACTTTTGTTAAATTTTCTTTTAAGTTTTTATTTTTTATAAAAAAAACTGTCAATTCGATTTTTCTCAAAATTTTAGCAGACGTTAAAAACTTTATTTTTTGTTGTACAAAATTGTTTTTGTATTCATTTTGTATTCGTAAAATTTTCGAGGTGCCACATTTTTTTTTTCAGTTTCGTTGATTTATAAAAAACCGTTAAATCTATTTGTTTGATGTCACGTTACAGTATATTATATAAAATTGAATTCAAGTCTCTAGCGTTTTTGGTTCATGAGATATTTAGGGTTAACCAAAATGTTAACCTTTTTTTTTAACTGCTATGGTAAGAAAACCACCGACGCAATTTTCTTGAGAGCCCTGTCTGCATTTGTCTGCCTTATTATTTGCAGAGCTGAATTTTTTTGAAGTCGATATCTCTTCTGGTTCTTGAGCTATGGACGACGAAAAAAACGTAGCGAACGTACGTACACAGACATCTTTCTAAAAATCTCCTATTTCGACTGTAGGGACCTTGAAACGTCGAGAAGTGTCAAAATTTTCAATTTGACAAATCGGACCCATTACAATAAGTAAACCCTAGTACGTAGCTGAAGTGAAAGTGCAGACCAAAATGAAAACGAAAACCATAGTGAAAAATTATTTGTGGAGAGTTCTGTCAGCTGTCAACAATAATTGACATGTTCTGACAGTCAGCTCTGGTAAACAAAAGTGAAAAAGAATTCTATTTATTAACATTTTGTTGAGCAGTTAGTACATGGTTTTTTCATTTCTGCAGCTGTATTTCTCCAGAGGCTCGCAACGGCTGAATTATTTTTGTGAAGCCTATGTTCCACCTTCTAAATAACTTCACTGGCTTGGACCAACGAAGGCTGTTTTTCTTTCACCGAAGAGAAATCAATTTTTTTTCTTCGGTTTATTTTTTTGGAAGTTGAAGTTCACTGATTGTCTTCATCACTTCGTGCACATCACCTTCATCTTTAACATCCTGAGTTCCTGATTCAGAAATAGAAATGTATTGTTGGAATACATTAGACAAATCCATTTTATTTTGTATCAAATGTAAATAAAAGTCAAAACACCGAAACCCTTTTAAAGGGATATAAACATCAGTAATAAACAATTAAAGAATAGTGGACTCAAATGGAAATCTTGTGGGGAACCAAGTGTACCCCATTTGTATTTTTTTTTAACTATTAAAACTCTAAGATTTCATTGCGATTTTATTATGAACAGAATTTATAGATTGATTTTGATGAATTTATTTAAAATGCACTGAATAATTGCTTTTACTACTTTATCTAGTATTAGCTATGTTCATTGTAAATAGTTTCTAAATTTTAAAGGCCGATGTTGAATGTGAATCTAACTTAGACGTCAAGTTTCTTTCTGCATTTCATTTGACATTTCTAGGTTTCAAATAAACTCAATTTGAACCATTGACAGATATACAATCGAGCACCGCGTTCATTATATTTAGGCTTCTTATAAAAATGGGCGTTCTAATAAAAATGCATATTTAGCATTCAATGATTATTTAGGGCAAGAATTATGCAAAAATTTGAGAAAACCGGGTCCTTAGGAAATGTTGAAACACCAGTGCATGCTCGTATAGCTTGTATTGTAGAAAGTATTGGTGATGTCTGCGATAGTGTGGCTAAAGAACCGTTAACCTTAACTCGTCGTCGTGCAAACAATTGCACCTCTCACGCTAGTCGTTAATGAGCCTTATGCATAAAGATTTGACTCCAGAACTAAAACCTCTTGACCATTTCAAGCATCGTCAATGGTCTGAATAGTGCCACGAAATGTCAAAATGATCTTTAGTGATGAGGCACATTTTCACTTTAGTGGATTCGTCAATAAGCAGAACTGCCGCATTGGGGCGAGTCATTATTCAAGAGTGATTGTAGAACAAAAATGAGTGTTTGGTGCAGTTATTGTGCTGGCGGCATCATCGCGCCGTACTTTTCCCAAAATGATCAATTACTGTGAATGATGGATGTGGACGGTACGTGACAGTGCCACGAATCAATGACGTGCAATAAATTCAATGGTTGTGTTATCTCACGTGGTGGCAATGTGAACTTTCCGCACAAGATCATGTAATTTGACGCCGTTGCAATTTTATTTTTTCTTTGGGGTTATTTACAAGAAAAAGCGTACGTCGATAAGCCCGCAACAATCCAACAGCTAAAGTATGAAATAAATGCGCACATAAAATGTATAGAACCTCAATTATGCCTCAACTTCATCGAAAATTTGGACCATCGGGTGGAGATGTCGGCGGCCATTTTGCCGATATTTTCTTCAATACATAATTGAGTCATATAATATTATCATAATAAAAAGAAATGACAATCATTTTCTAAATGATTTGTGTCTAATTAAAAACAAACATCAATTTATTATAAAATAAAACTGGTGCATTCATGAAATTTAAATTTTTTATATGACATTCTCTCAGTATATTTTTTGACATTTGCTGTTGCGCCATTTTTTTATTGCTACTAACAAAAACACAATCACACATTATTGTAAATTACTGTGAAAACGACATAGATATAACTCGCAACTTAAATGTCAAATATATAAAAGCTTGATCCATGTAGTTATATGTCAAACTACAACTCAAACATTTACATACATTTATTGTACTGACCCTCATGAATTGTGTCTTTGTTTTCCAAATGCAATTTTGACACTCTTGAAGTTACTATTTCATATCGTTACTTTTGACGTTTCTTAATAAAACATCGATTTCACTACTGAAAGAACGTCAAAATGTCATGTGTAAAACTGGTGCAATTATCAAAATCTAAATTTTGTATATGACATTCTCTAAGTGGAAAAGAAATATTTTTGACATTTGCTGCTGCGCCATCTTTTTATTGCTCCTAAAAGAAACACATACACACATTATTGTGAATAACTGTGAAAAAGACATAATTTGTAGATACAACTCGCAACTTAAATGTCAAATATATAAAAGCCTGATCCATGTAGTTATATGTCAAACTACAACTTAAGCATTTGCATGCATTTATTGAACTGACCCTTATGACGTGTGTCTTTGTTTTTTTTTTTCAAATTGAATTTTGACACTCTCGAGGTCACTATTTCATATCGTTACTTTTGAGGTTTCTCAATAAAACATTGATTTCTTCGGTAAAAGAAGTATTTTTGACATTTGCTGCTGCGCGTGTCATCTTTTTATTACTACTTAAAAAAACACAATCACGCATTATTGTGAATTGAAATAGATATAACTCGCAACATAAATGACAAATATATAAAAGCTTGATCCATGTTGTTATATGTCAAACTACAACTTAAGCATTTGCATGCATTTATTGAACTGACCCTTATGACGTGTGTCTTTGTTTTTTTTTCAAATTGAATTTTGACACTCTCGAGGTCACTATTTCATATCGTTACTTTTGAGGTTTCTCAATAAAACATCAATTTCTTCGGTAAAAGAAGTATTTTTGACATTTGCTGCTGCGCGTGTCACCTTTTTATTACTACTTAAAAAACACAATCACGCATTATTGTTAATTACTGTGAAAAATACAGATATAACTCGCAACATAAATGCCAAATATATAAAAACTTGATCCAAGTTGTTATATGTCAAACTACAACTTGAAAATTTGCCAACATTTATTGAACTGACCCTTATGACGTGTATCTTTGTTTTTTTTTTTGCAAATTGAATTTTGACACTCTTGAGGTCACTATTTCATATCGTTACTTTTGACGTTTCTTAATAAAACGTCGATTTCCCTACTGAAAGAACGTCAAAATTTGAATGTCAAATACATATATGAAACTTGTGGCAAACACCTAATTCGTCAAAACCGGATCAAATATTAACCCAGATTTATTCAACTTAAGGACTTTTGTCTACTGGATAAGGTTTAGTCCAAAAAATTAATTTTTGACACAATTAAGGTCAATATTTTATGTGGTTATCTTTTGACGTTTCTAATAAAAGATTGATTTCACCATTAAGTGCGTGTTTTTGGAATTCCATATATAGTACAGTGAGAAATTGCAAACAAAACTATCCGTAGTAGACAGATTTTTGTATTTAAAAATTGTTACAACTGAAAGAAGATCTGTCAGAATAATAATTTTAAAAAACACACAGATATAAGAAAGTTTTGTAAAAATCAAAAGTTAAAATTAACTTAGCAAAAAAAAAATAACTTAAACTAATAAAATGTTTAATTGAAATGGAAATTGAAATTCTATAAAAAATAGTTTATCTAATCATCAATTGCTTTAAGCAGGGGGTTTGTTCGTAGACTACTACACTAACATTTGGTGTTGAAGGAAGCTTGAAGCTCAATTCCTTATATACCTGAATCGAGTTGAAATGTGCTTGATTCGTCTCGATTCCGGTCAGGGATTGGATTCTAGTCAAAATTTGTGAAGAAAAACATGTGTGGAAGAGTTGGTTTTATAGATAATACGTTAAGGCCTGTTTATTTGCATGTTTGTGTAAAAAAAAGCATATTCTTATTTGGTGCTGAACTATTCAGTTCTTCATTGTTTAACACGAATGAAACTATCTCACTTGCACTTCATAAACATCGAAACACCATTTGCATTTTAGAAAGTGCTGTCCAACTTAATCATTTTTAAATCTTTTTGTGCGGTGGAAACACCATAAAGATTTATTTAATCTAAGCTGAGTTAACCTTTGATGGAAACATAGCCAAATTAAATTATCTTTTCTTTTGTTTTCTCTTGCAAAATAAGCCCAGTAAATAATATCAACAGTAACAGATTGATTTTTTTCCCCAATGCAAAGCAACGAACACAGCCATCGAGAAACAAATGCAATATCAATCGTACCAACATTTGCGGACGAAATCACATAAGGTCCATTCGAGACTCGTATGAATGTCAAAAACCCATCTCTAGTAAAATTCTACTCTAACTTTTAACGGTGTTATTCATACAATGGATATTGTTTTTGTTATTCGTTTAAAATCCTAATATACTATGGATAGACTTTCCAACAAAACAAGGGTATTAAATAGACATTGCTTTCTGAAACCTGAAATCCAACACCATAAATACAAATAACCCACCCACCTTAGGGCGGCCTTGACTTACACACGACATATAATGAAATATTAAGCAAATACCACTGAACTGTTTATCGAGCGGTGTGGACCTTTTATCCAAATTATCATCTCTTTTCCTAACAAAAAGAAACATACCTAACTTAACTCTCAGAGAACTAAAATCAATGAGAATTGAAATTGAGTGAATCAAATTTTTGAAGAGAGAGAAACCCACTACGGTACGGAACTGACTACAGAGAGAAAAATGAGCATGAAGATTGTTATGTGTGCCAGATTTGTTGTTTTTCTTTCTTCCTTCTTCTTCTTTAGTATGTTCGATGTTGCCAGATAGAAGAACATTTAACATTTTAACCCCTGAATGAAGTTTGTGCTATCGTTATAAATTATTATGGTGTCAGGATCACGTATGAGTTTGAAGATTATCCTTAATACTGGAAATAAGTAAATTGTCCTTGTATAACGTCTTTTTTTATTGTCTTCGTGCGTTTTCGTTCTTCGTGTGATGAAATTCGAAAGCGAGGGTGAAACATTCTAAATCTGTCCCATAAAAATATATTTTTGGTTTCCTGTCTCCATCGCATAGTCGAAACGAAAAAAGATTGACATACCACAAACATGGAAGTCGAAGTTAAGTCAGGCGGGTGTTTGCTCCTCATTCTTCCTTGTCTTTTTTTTTTTTTATTCTGTACACTTTATTATTTGGTTGAATATGATACGAAAATAGTAACAAGAAAGTGGATTTCATGAAGAAGAAGAAGAAGATGATGATGGCAATTTAGTTAATCCCTCGACACATATTTTATGGACCTTTTTGAAAAGTGTTTCCTATATTTAAAAGTATGTTGTGGTTTTTTCTGGCAAACGAAAATTAAAATTATAACTTCTTGCGTCAATTACCGGAGGGATCCAACTCTATTATAGAATTGAATGAAAATGACAGGAGGGCACACGCTGTATCCACTTTCTGTCATTGTCATTGCCACTGAAACTGAACTGCAGGGATTAGTATTGAAACACTTTAGGAGGATTATATGCTTAAAGTACTTTAGTTGTTGAAACACATGTGTTTTTGAAAAGGAGATTTTAAACATGCAACCGAGACATTCAGATTCAATGTGTTCAATATGTGCGGGAGCATTGAACTTCCGGGTAAACGGTTGTAGATTTAGGGTGATATGGGAATTGAAATTTAAATAGATACTCGGCATGAAGTGTTATTTGTTTTTTAAACGATCGACTGTAAATACAAAAATTTGACAGGAGAAGTGTCTTCAATTTTGACATATCGTGACGTATATTAGTCTTACTATATTGTCCATGTGAGATTGAGATAGGGAATTACGGTCGAGTGAAGTAATTTTTTATTTGTCTTTACCTAAAAAAAAGGAACAAAAAAAGGCACGCAACGTGACAAATGTGGAACATCATCTATGAGAACAACGTGCAAAGGCACGTGATGTTGAGAGAGATGGTTTTCGATACTTGAAATGGGAAAAAATTAACACTTCAGAATTCTAATAGCCTTGTCAGTATAGCAAGATGATCATGCCCTTAGGATTGGTTTTAAAAAAAACAACTCACGTCAAAGTCTAAAAATAAAATAATTATTATTTTTTAGGGAGTACATAAACAGATGTGCACAAAACAGACCTATGATGGTGAAATCAATCTTCAAACACGAAAATTCACTTCTGATATTTTGGAGACGTCATTGTGCTTCAATAATTCTAGTACGATGAACCTAGAGCTTAAACAAAATGTGACAGATGTGAAGTTAAATTCCATGACAACTCAACTTGACAGTTATCGCATGCTACGTGAGAATTGTGTGTTCTGCGGGAAAAGTTAACAAAGGGCAAGTTATTGCAATTCCAATTCTTTTGTGAGAGTGAGTCCCCTCTTGACTTAAAACAATTGTACTCCAAATCCTAATTGGATAGTTCGATAATCCCTTAGCCACGAATTCAAGACTTACAAATAAACCTTTCGAAGAAGAAAACTTCTTTGCTTATTAAATTTCTGTTTCAAAAGTGTTTAAACATCCTCATTTGTTGAACGCAAACATATAACTTTTTGAACGCACATTTCTGCCAAAGTAGAAATTGTCAAATTTTCGATGTAAATAAACAGATCTAAAATTATAACCAATTTTACTGTTCTTTAAAGTTGTTCATTACCTCATTTCAATTGAAATACAAATGTCTAAGTCTCTTTTTAACTATCAAGTTCTAAAAGAAAATTATAACGATAGAACGTCAAAATAAGTTGGCTTAAAACAGTCCAGTATGGACATCGTCTCGTTGATAATACTGTTAAAAATTGTTTAAACCTTTCCAAAACTGACAGTTTTTTGCCAAAACGAACTTTGACAAATTTTAATTACTCGAATTACCTAACTCCAATCATTGTACAAAGTTTAATGATGAAAAACTGACAGCAAAAGAATTGACGTTTCAACTGTCATTTCTAACTGATAAAAATGCATCAGTCCAAATTCCCTAAAAGCACATTCACCAAATAGTAAAAAAAATTTATTTATTATTTATACTTGCTTAACAAACGCAAGTTAGGTGCAAAGTCGTTTCATTGACATATACGTCTAATTATTTGACATTTCGTTAACTTTCCAAAAACTGACAGTTTCCGTCTAGATGAACTAAAACAAGTTTTAATTTACAGCATCACCCACCTGAATTCACCATTATGCCGTCAGAGCTAATTAGTAACAAACTGTCAGTTTTGTTTTAGCAAACGACGTTTGACGTTTTAGCTGTCATTTCTAATTGATAAGTTTAAATCTGTCAAAATTCCTTACAATGACTTTCACTCCGCTATAAAAATACTTATTGTACTTATTTATTATCAATAAATGTTTAACATCAATTCACGTTAAGTGCAATAATAAAAATTTACTTAATAAAAATCCAAACAAAATCACCATACTTTATTTTTATGCCTCCTTATTATGAATAATATAATAATTAATGTGACATAAAACGTGACACTAAAAACAGTTTCTATTTTACCAATCATTATTATATTATACTATTTCCTTTTGTCGCGTCGCTTCCTCGTCGTCACTCATCGTTGTCATCGCAATTGCATTGTTGAGAACCGAGCCGTCACACTGAAATGCATCACCACCATCATCATCATCATAGCGCTAATCTCGTAATGTCATCATCATAACCTGTGTACATCTTTCCGTCACTGTTTCTCATACTGGGCTTTAGTGTATTGTGTCGCCCTCTTGCGCACCGTTTGCTTTGATAAAATATTTGCGGTTCACTACACACTAAATAATACGGAATCTCTCATCGCATAATGTGAACATAGATAGACAGAGATGTATCAATTATATGCTCGATTGTTGAACACAGTTGCATCAGAGAAATCCAAAAACAGTAATGGCGGAGGTGAATATACAAAATAATAACGCGAAAGGATGAATCCGCGCATGGATTATAAACAAAAACCCATCCAATATGAACAAAGAGCAACTCATGTTCAATTGATGCAAAAAGTTAAACATGTGAATATTAAACATTTATTGGCGATGGGTTCTAGATAATTCCATCTTTATAAACGCGACTGAACCATGTCATCCATCTTTGTTTTTCTTTTTGGCGTTTTTGTTGTCAGCTACTTGAACCCCAATAAAACTGACCAGACGCAGTTCAGTTCAGTTTAGCGCAAAGGTAAACGAACATACCTAACAAAAAAAAAGAAAAACCAACGATGAAGGTGCCATTTGCGAATTTGCAAGTCAAAGAGGAATTTCGCAAAATACTTGTACTACCTTTGATTTTTGTAATTTTCATCATCATAACATATAAAAGCAGCATCGATTCAATTTAATTCGATTCGATTTGACTCGACATCACAGAGACATCGAGGGTATCTCAACTTTGAATCGAACAGACAGCACCTCCAACGACAACGAACGTCACTATCGCTATCGACATCGCACCAAAGAGTATACGATTTAAGATACGCGATACTCGAAAAGATATACAAAATTGGGTCATTGCCAGATCTAAATTTGTGGTTGCTGGACAGTGGGGCAAAATAGCTTTAAAAACAAAAATAAATGATTGATCAGGAATTTGGAGTATGTCATCTCTTTATCTTAAGATGAACGGATATTTGAACAATAGTTGAATTCTAAGCAAATGTTAAAAACATTGACAGATGACAGGTGACAAGGAATTCGATTTTTGACACAACTATAGTTAAAGTATGACAAACAGAAATGGATACGTGTTATGTATGTTCTCAAGTCCAAGGATACATATAAATTCCAAGTTTGTCATTTAGCCTACCCCACTGTAAAGTAAGACATCGACTGCGACTAAGACGCGACGACGATGAAAGCAAAACATTGAGAGTAGAATGAGTCGATGCTGTGATGAATGTCGCTGTCGTCGTCTTCGCCGTTGCCGTTGCCTTTGCCTTTGCAAAAGAAATCGAATTAAAACCCAAAGAATTCAAATCAACTAACAACCAGAGTACACAAAATTAAACGAAATTGCATTCCGACATGCAAATTGACTAAGGGGAGACAGTGACCCCATTTTTGCTGGCTGTTTTGTTGGCTTGTTGGTTATTTTTAAAATTATTATTATATCGTTTTACTTTTCATTTTTATTTTTGCTTAAGTATATTATCTCGGTGAGTGATGATGGAAAATGTATACCTATAGAAAGATACGTAGATACATCGCGGAGGCAACCCTAAAATATAACATCAGAGGCAAGATAATAAAATTTAATTATATTTGTAGTAGTAGCAGTGGCAGATAGCAGAAGCAAAAGAACTCACTTGTTTTACGTTTTGCATGTTGGTCAGAGTGGAGCGGTTTCGTCTTCGACGTATAAACACAAAACGGAACCACAGATTCAGTGACATTTAGATCATACTACCGGTTGTGCTACTAGGGGGCGGTAAAATGTTTCCGTATTAAAGTATAGTGATTATTTAAGACTATCATCATCAATGAGAGACAATATAGAAAATTATAATGTGGATGGTTGTTTAGATGGAAGAAGAATGCATCAATTGGTTTTTGTTTTATTTTTCACTCTTGAAATTATTTATTGGAGCAGTTAAATTGGTTCAAGATTGTTTTTTCATTCTATATATTATTCATTTGTCAATGAAATGGTTTATAAAAATAATATATAAATTGCTTAAGAGAGGAGAATTTAAATACTTGTATCAATGAGATTATTTTGAAATGTGGTAAATTGTGTGTCACGAGATGAAATCGATGTGACAGATTGGGTAAAACGAGAGTCACAAGTCCATATTTTATAGGTAAATTCACAAATTATTCATGACCCAACTCAATTGAACTAAGAGACCACTTTGAAATGCTTAATAGTTTCATAATACTAAAAATGAAAAATTGTGGGTCATAAGTCCATAATTGGTTTAAGAGTAAGAGCATTAGAAAGTCAAAATGTTAAAAGAACATTTTTTAAATACGAACAAAAATTAAGTGGGGCTTATGACCAGATTCAATTTGGAAAGTTGTGAATATTGGAGGCGTTCATTGATCCTTAATACAAAAAATAGGAACTTGATCATAAGACCACAATTTGTATTTGTAGTAGGGGTACACAGCTAAATAAAGGAGAGGATCATAAGTCCACAATTTTGTTTGGTGAATCTTAAAAATACGAGTAACCAGTCCATTGATCTTTAATACAAAAAATAGCAACTTGATCATAAGACCAAAATTTGTTTTATAATAGGGGTTCACAGCTAAATAAGGGAGTGGGTCATAAGTCCACAATTTTGTTTTGTAGATCTTGAATATGAAAATTCGAGTAAGCAGTCAATTGATCCTTAATACAAAAAAATAGGAACTTGATCATAAGACCACAATTTGTTTTGTAGTAGGAGTACACAGCTAAATAAAGGAGTGGGTCATAAGTCCACAATTTTGTTTGGTGGATCTTGAATATGAAAATTCGAGTAAGCAGTCAATTGATCCTTAATACAAAAAATAGGAAGTTGATCATAAGACCACAATTTGTTTTGTAGTAGGAGTACACAGCTAAATAAAGGAGAGGGTCATAAGTCCACAATTTTGTTTGGTGGATCTTGAATATGAAAATTCGAGTAAGCAGTCAATTGATCCTTAATACAAAAAATAGGAACTTGATCATAAGACCACAATTTGTTTTGTAGTAGGAGTACACAGCTAAATAAAGGAGAGGGTCATAAGTCCACAATTTTGTTTGGTGGATCTTGAATATGAAAATTCGAGTAAGCAGTCAATTGATCCTTAATACAAAAAATAGGAAGTTGATCATAAGACCACAATTTGTTTTGTAGTAGGAGTACACAGCTAAATAAAGGAGAGGGTCATAAGTCCACAATTTTGTTTGGTGGATCTTGAATATGAAAATTCGAGTAAGCAGTCAATTGATCCTTAATACAAAAAATAGGAACTTGATCATAAGACCACAATTTGTTTTGTAGTAGGAGTACACAGCTAAATAAAGGAGTGGGTCATAAGTCCACAATTTTGTTTGGTGAATCTTGAATATAGGACCGCAAAAAGCAACTCGTGGTGAAAGAAGAAGACGGTACTGTGATAACTTCGGTGGATGAGCAAGTCAATAGGTGGAAAGAACACTTTTCTTAACCGAGTGTTTGCAAATAACGTGCAGCCGATACCTTCTGAAGCGCCTGAACATACTTATCCCCGAATCCGCACCGCACCTCCCAGTAAAAATGAGATCGTTGCCGCAATTACAGCACTTAAGAAGAGCGGTAGGACTTGATGGATTTACCGCAGAGCTTTTATAAGCAGAGCCAACTTCATCAAGCGAACTGCTTCATCC
The DNA here is from genome assembly GCF_945859685.1 of Eupeodes corollae. Taxonomy (NCBI): domain Eukaryota; kingdom Metazoa; phylum Arthropoda; class Insecta; order Diptera; family Syrphidae; genus Eupeodes; species Eupeodes corollae. The sequence goes on from NC_079147.1 coordinate 26,333,283, forward strand.
GCTCATAAAAGAAGCCTGGAAGCCGAAAGCTTCCCCCATGAGTGGAAGAAGGGAATTATCTTCAAGCTCCAAAAAATGGAGATCTTACAAAGTGCGAAAACTGGAGAGGAATTTGCGTTCTACCAGCCGTTGCCAAAAGAGAAGCAAAAGTAATACTGGGACGTATCAGAGAACACCTTGAGGCCACACTCGATTCCGAACAAGTAGGATTCCGAGCTGGATCCTCCTGTATTGATGAGATTAACACCCTGCGGATCATTATTGCGTTGAATATCGATCACAACTACATCTGCTGTTCATCGACTTCGAGAAGGCCTTTGAAAGCGTTAACAGGGAGTATATCTGGTTAGCTTTACGGAGGAGAGGCACCCTAGAAAAACTAATTGCTGTTATTAAAGCAGAATATTATGGATCAAGTGTAACGTTCTGCACGAAGGTAGGTTGTCAGATGATTTTGAAATCCGAAGCGGAGTCAGACAGGGCTGTATTCTGTCGCCAATACTGTTTTCTTTGGTGATAAGCGATGTACTGCGCTCAGCTCTGTCATGAAGCGGAGGGACCCAATAGACTTTATCATCCTATTTAAAGCACTCTCTCATAGGATCATGGATCTCCATCAAATGAGAACAAGCGTTTAGAGAAGCAGAAGTTGTGGGGCAGAAAACTAATTCCGCCAAAACAAAAATGATCAAATAAATATTTTCTCACAACCGGGGAAAAAAGTGGAGAGCTTTCAATACCTTGGAAGCATCGTTTCCATCGAAGGCGGAACCGAGCAAGACGTCTCATCTGCCGTTGTTGTTAAAAATTTGGAGGAATAACTCTATCAGCTTAAACAAAGCTACGACTGTTTCGCACAAATGTCGAATCTGTGCTTCTTTATGGGTGCAGCACTTGGAAGGGTACTTCAGCCATAGCAAGAAAGCTGCAAACCTTCGTGAATAGATGCCTTCGTAACATCCTAAGGATTTTCTGGCCAAACCGTATTTTAAATGAGGACCTTCATAGAAGGACTGGTCAGGAACCTATAGGATCTATAATACCAAGACGTAAGTGGCAATGGATTGGACATACGCTTCGTAACGACTGCAAGTGGAGCCCGCTCACACAAGAAGGAAGATGAGCTGGACGACCGAGATGCACATGGTGCAGGACAGTCGAGCGGAATAAGCGTCACAAAGCAAGTGTTAGAGGGAGCTGAAACACATCTCCGGAAACCGCACACATGGCGCCTAGGCGTAGTAGAGGCCCTATTCCTCTTAAGGGGTCCCCAACGGACTTAGCAGGTCTGACGAACTAAGTAAGTAAGTAAGTAATCTTGAATATAAAAATACGAGTAATATATATTTTGACTATAGCGCCTATAGACGAAAATTAAGTGGGCCATAAATCCACAATTGGTTTTCGAATCAAAAAAAAAATATTGTTATGTTTATTTTAGGTTCGAATGTCAACAGGAATTAATCACTACTTATCAAGTTGACTTAATTTCGGTGTTCCATTTAGGTTATGTTTATCAAAAAGTTTTAAGATTTTAAATGAAGGAGTCTTAAGGCCACAATGATCTAGAAGTCCAAAAGAATTTAGTGTGGAACTAAAGGGTGATGTTGAATGTGAACAACAGCTAAACGTCATTTGACATTTCTCAATATTCAGGCTTATTATGAAAATGCCCAAATGCACAGAAAAAAGTTAACAATCGTCGATTGTCAACCTGAACTTTGTTGTCATACCGCAGTTGTCGTATTGACTACCGCAGCTGTCATATTGACTACCGTGGTTGTCATATTGACTACCAAAATGAACTATCAATAGTTGAAATATTGACTACCGCAATTGTCATATTGACTACAGCAGTTGTCATATTGACTACAGCAGTTGTCATATTGACTACAGCAGTTGTCATATTGACTACAGCAGTTGTCATATTGACTACAGCAGTTGTCATATTGACTATCGCAGTTGTCCTATTGACTAACGCAGCTGTCATATTGACTACCGTGGTTGTCATATTGACTACCAAAATGAACTATCAATAGTTGAAATATTGACTACCGCAATTGTCATATTGACTACCGCAGTTGTCGTATTGACTACCCCAGTTGTCGCATTGATTACCGCAGTTGTCATATTGACTATCGCAGTTGTCGTATTTACTGCCGCAGTTGTCATATTGACTACCAAATTGTAAAAAATTTCGGATTCCAAAATTGACAACCGAAAATTGTTCCATTGACTATCGCGGTTATCGGCTGAAAATTGACTATCAAATAGTCATATTGACTACCGAAATAGTCAATAGGATGACTTTTTTCGTTCTGTGTGTGCATACAATAGGACAAATTTTTAAAAAATGTAAGCAACCGATTTTGTAGAAGATGTGAAAACATCAGTACATGCTCGTACAGCAGGTACTTACAAAAATATTGCTGCTGTTCGCGATAGTTTGGCTAAAGAGCTTTCCACATCAACTCGTCCTAGTGCCCAACAACAAATGCACCTCTTGCATTAACACCCTTAAGGTGCAATCGACTCAAGAACTATAGCCTCTGACCATTACAAGCGTCGTCGTCAATGGACACAATGGTGTCAATAAACGACAACAGTGGATGATCAATTTTCGAAGAAAATCATCTTCATTGGAGGCACCTCAGTGGATTTGTCAATAAGCAAGATCATTAGGTCGCTCAGACAGTTACTGCTAATGATACGCTATCGTGAATTGATAACGAACTTTTTATGGCCCGAATTGGAAGATTTGGATGTGGACGCAATGGAAGGAAGGTGCCACTTGCCACCCAGTTTACGAAACAAAGGCTCTTTTGCCCAAAAAAATCTAAGCATCATCCAAAAATTTGGACCATCCGGATGAAGGTGTGCCGCCGGGGTCGCTGAAGCCGTTGGGACAATATTTTGTTTCAAACATAATTGAACTTTACCAATATTATCATAATAAAAGGAATTACAAATTTCCTAAATAATTTTTTTTTTCAAAATCCACATCGGCTCTTAAAATCTAACCACCCTCTATTAGATTCAAATGTCAACAGGAATTAGTTACTTGTCAGTTGTATTTTATTTCTATGTTCCTTAAGCACTAAAACATCCTTAAATTCTAAATAAGTGGTTTATTAGACTCAGAGAATATGAAAATTTAAATTCAAGTTTTTTTGTGTTAAAAATTCCACTTAAATCGCCTCGCACATTTCTGTATACTGGATAGCTTCACAAATTCCAAACTTAAGTGGCCGCCAAACAAAATTCTTAAGGTGTTAAAACACAAAATTTTGGTGCGAACTGCGAACTGTGACTTCAAAATTTACAAACATTTTGAAGTGACATTTAAAAATGTCAATGCGTGCTTCCATATTTAAGTAATGGAGGATTTTTGTAGTTATCAAATGTCAAAAAATGACAGTTAAAAAAACGACAGCGGGTTATTCAAAGTTAAACTTCTTATTAGAAAACCTATAAAACCAAATCCTAAGGAATGATTTTATAAATTTGACTTGTGTTTGTCGTTTAAGAATGTGACAAAATATCTAAATATTGTAGAATTCTGAAGAAATAGTGTATCGGATATAAGTCTTGACTGTCATCAGCGTCTAGCTTTGATCTGGTGTGGTCAAATAATATTACATTTTCGAAATGACATTTAAAAATGTCATTGTAAGGTTCCACTTTTTAGTAATGTAGTATTTTTTACCCATCAAATGTCAAAATATGAATGACAGTTAAAATAGTGACAGCTGTCTAAATAGCGGGTTATTCAAAGTTAAGCTTAATATTACAACATTTTTGAAGTGACATTTAAAAATGTCAATGTGTAGTTCCACTTTTTAGTAAAGTAGTATTTTTTACCTATCAAATGTCAAAAGATGAATGACAGCTAAAAAGTGACAGCTGTCTAAATAGCGGCTTATTCAAAGTTAAACTACTTATTAGAAAACACTAAAAAACCAAATCTTAATGTATAATGTTATGACTTGTGTTTTTCGTGAAAGAATATAAAAAAATCTAAATATTTGAAATTGATGGCCGAGAAGTCCACCGAAGTTCTATGTGGACAACAAATATTGGATCATAAAGTTACAAAAGTTGGATCAAGAGTTTTACTCGACTAGTAAAAGCATTCAGTTCAAAGTTTATTTACAGACTTCTGACTCAATTTTAAGTCTTGACTGTCATCAGCGTCTAGCTTTGATCTGGTGAGATTGATCTATTATTTCCTTTTACAAATATATTTGCATTTCTACAAATGTTTTGCATGTTAAAATTGATAAATCAGAATCAACAGAAAATTGAAAAAAAACTGCCTTAATTCACGTAACAAATCAGAGAATTCATCAACATTTTTCTCACTTAGTCAGACTTGACTTGAAAATAAAAATAAACACAAACATCTGGTGCTATGACCACAACCACAATAATTGTCAACAAACCGGCCTCTTTCAAAAAAAAAAAAAACCTACAGACACGATAAAGTATCATCAATAACCTTTTGAAATCTCCACAGCACCGACTTTTCAATTTTTTATTATATTGATTTAGCAAAATCATTTGACAAGTCAATTGATCGGCTTTGAATAAATCAATCCAAAAAGATTAAAAACTAATTCAGTCAGTCAGTCAATCGAGATAAACAACAAACAAAAAAAATAAAGAAGTGTAAGTACGCTGTTGTCGCCGCGTCGCGTCGCGGTTTCGGTCGTTTGTAATGCCGACACCGCACTTTAATGTAGGTATGATAAGCTCCTCAAAACTATATAACTTCTAAAAAAGGTTTGAGAGTGATAGGAATTCCATTCATTTAAATTTTTGTGTATAGCTTTGAATGATGTATTTTATGGAAGGCACTTACTCGTATATAGTTTAGAGGGTAGTGTTGTGTTATAAATATTTGATTTTACAAAATAATAACAGTATAATAACCAATTCATATAATTGAAAATGTTTGCTTGTTTTTATTGATAACATTTCATAAAATTAGATTCTTTCACCCTAAAATCAGCCTACAAATATACATATTTCCCAATAATGTTGACAGCTGTCATTTGTTTTGACATTTTGTATTTTGTATTTAATCGAGACATTTCATCCAACTCGATTCAAACACCCTTGAGTTTGCCTTATAAAGTTTACAACTTTTCCTAATAAATTTGTATATTAAAAATCACCAACAACTAACGAAATAGTTTGACAGCTGTCATGGTTGTTTAATAAAACTGTGTTCTTCATCATTTGCAACTTGACTCCCACGACTATTTTGTTGGTTAAGTCAAGTCCAAAACTTATTTATCTTCTTATCTCTTCCGGTTCACAGTAGCTTAACCTAATTTTTCATAAAAAGTGAAATCAGGAAGAAGGAGGAATAATTGTTTATGTTTACGTCGTATGTTTTTGTTGTTGTTGTTTTCGTATTCACCTCAAATAAGTTGATCGATAACTTCGGTTATAGACAGAGGGTAATTACAAAACATGATCACGAGACAGAAAACAAAATGAATACAAAAAAAAACATCTACTACAACTTTGAGTAGGCAGGGTACTTGTATATCTCTCTAAAGTTGTTACCACGCAGCTTTTGACACACGTCGCGCACATTAAAAAAAAGCAAAATATCAAAACCTGTAATGCGCGCTTGCAAATAAAGTACTCAATAATTGAATTGAAATGACCACAACACACACAACAAACAACCGACTTGATAAACTGGAATTTTGAAAACATAAAGTTTGGTATATTGACAGGTCAGCCTCGTAATTTTATCTTCTTGTTTTTTTTTATTTTTGTGGTTTTTTGACCCATCACTATGCAGCCCCTAGTGATGTTCTCTGTATACAAAATTTATCGATTGAAAAATAAATCGACTTAAATAAAAAAATATGAAAAATAATTGACAGCTTCAATCAGTGTTATTTATTCTGTGTATTACATTTTAATGAAATAAAATGAAGGACTCATCTTACTCCTCCTTGTAATTATTATCAGTGAAAGAGAAAAGTCACAATAATAATAATTATTATTTTATCGATGAGTAGGCAATGGCCAACCAACTCATGAACATGATTCTACAGATATATTCACACCACCGAACGTAAAGGACATTCCGGATGCTCACCATAAGCCATTTTGCCACACAAAAGGAAAACAATCATCGTAATTGCATTTGCTCGATGATGATGGTGCGATTATGTATAGAATGTGAGAGTGGGAGAATCTTATGGTCCTGACACATCATCGCACTTAATGTGAAAATTTCCCTTTCTTTGGTCGAGGGTAATTTGTTACGATTTATGTGTATGTATATGTACGGGTATAAAAGTTATGGTTACCATTCTTACATATATTGTGTGTCACTTTTCGCATAATATTCTATATCGATTGGGGGGGGGGGGGTGATTGAAAATTATACCCCTAATAAGATAATATCTTAGCTGAGTATATTCTTGAGAGTTATTTACAAACAATTGATTTTTAAAGTCCGGAAATATGGTAACCTTAGATCGAGGGGAGATTATTAATCGGAAGACTGTTACATAAGGAATATTATTCAATGCTAAATATTCCATCATTTTGCTATTATACCATAGAGTTAGATATAATATAACAACGATATCCTTTGGAATGTAATAACTTCTATAAGCACCTACTGCGGTGAGTTACAAAACACTCTTCATGTATCTAGGTTACAAAACATCCTTGGGTAAGTAGACAAAGTATATCCTTTCGTTAAGTTACGAGTTAGTTAATTTAAAGCTCTTCGTTATGAAACATGAAGATAAAGATTTTCCGTTCGAAAGGTTGTGATAAACAATATATAGACTAGACATAAACATTTAATAATAGTGTTGGTCACACAAGCAATTGACATTAAATACTAAACAGAAAAAAAGACACTTTTCAAATGTTAAATTTATACTATTTCATTGCCATTGTGCTTAATTTATTGACAAAAAGTCAATAAAAACGAATCATAACAATATATTGCCAATGAACTGTGTTCATAATCTAATCATTTTATAAAACTTTACAACGAACAAAGTTGTGATCGTTATTTTTTATTTAATTGAGTCACTTAGAATATACCGTACAATATATGTATTTATAAACGGACCACTTAAGTGGCGCCATCATATTGTTAACAGGGATGTGTCTAGCCGAAACAGGGGCCCATGAAATCAAAATACACATATTGATACGAAGAATTGTTGAACGCAACCGTTGAGATTGTTGTACAATTGAACGCGCCCAAGAAAGACAGCAACGTCTGTCAACCTGACATTTAAAAGAAAGTACAAGAATAAAGAACCACGTATGTGAAATTCCTTAATACAAATTATTTTCGCGAGTTATTGATCCCTAAATTCATAATTTCTTGACATAGAAAGTACAAACTCCCTGCTCCACTTATATTTTGGGATTGAGTTTCAATCTTAAGAAATGTCAATTGATGGCTAAAACGTCATTAATACAACTTTTCATCATTTTATGAGCGAATCAACTACATTGTGTTGGGAGAACTGTTAAATGATGAAGGTTTGTTTACATTAACCCTAAAATTTAACGCTGTTTGAACTGTCAAACATGCAAAGATAAACGTTTTACGTTTCATGTGCAAAGCACTTTTATTTTTTAAAAAGTTTATTCATAACATAACTAAAATGTGAAAAAAATATCATTAATTTTAAGAAATGTCAGTTAGTGACATACAGAAATAATGTTAGTTAAAAAAATATGCACAAATTTTCTCAAGTTGGAACAGTTTTTTGCCCAGATGTCAAATGAGATTTATATTGAATATAATAGTCAATAAATCGAATCATGAAAAATAGAAATTTGATGAATGTATATTTTTGAAAATCTGATATTTGTTGTCAATTTTAAAAAAAGTTTTACATTGTTTTCAACGCTCAAAAGTGTCATTGAAACGTCAAAAATACTTGTTTGTAAGTTTAAAAATTAGCCAAATCCTTCAGCTTCACCTGCATCGTGTATTCAATATTCCGGCAGCTATTGTTTCAGTTGAAGTTGCAACTCTATTTTGTTTCGATAACAATTTATTTCCATTAAGATTTTTTAGGAGAAAAAGGCCTGTTTATTAACTTCTTAAGATTGCCATCAAATTAAAAGAAAATCTGTTTAAAAATAAGTAAGAGTTATTGTGAGTGAAATAGCAGACCTATTGTTTTACTGAAGCATTGTCAATTTAAAAAAAAAGTTTTACATTGTTTTCAACGCTCAAAAGTGACATTGAAACGTCAAAAATACTTATTTGTAATTTTAATAATTAACCCCTTCTTTCAGCTCCGGCTGCATAGTGAAATCAATATTTTGGAAGCTTTTACTTCAATTGTAATCGCAACTCTATTTTGTTTCGACAACAATTTATTTCCATCAAGGTTTTTAAGAAGAAAAAGGTCTGTTTACTAACTTCTTAAGATCGTCATCAAATTAAAAGAAAATCTGTTTAGGAATAAGTAAGAGTTATTGGGATTAAAAAACAGACCTATTGTTTTACTGAAGCATTGTCAATTTTTAAAAAGTTTTACATTGTTTTCAACGCTCAAAAGTGACATTGAAACGTCAAAAAAACTTGTTAGTAATTTTAAAAATTAACCCAATCCTTCAGCTCCACTTGCATCGTAGATTCAATATTTTGCCAGCTGATGCTTCAGTTGTAGTTGAACCTCTATTTTGTTTCGTCAAAAATTAATTTCGATTAAGAATTTTTAGGAAAAAAGGTCTGTTTACTAACTTTTTTAAAATAGCCGTCAAATTAAAAGACAATTGATTTGATAAAAATCAAAATCAAAACTGCGGTGAGAGTTACAAAACACTCTTCGTGTATCTAGGTTACAAAACATCCTTGGGTAAGTAGACAAAGTATATCCTTTCGTTAAGTTACGAGTTAGTTAATTTAAAGCCATTCGTTATGAAACATGAAGATAAAGATTTTCCGTTCGAAAGGTTGTGATAAACAATATATAGACTAGACATAAACATTTAATAATAGTGTTGGTCACACAAGCAATTGACATTAAATACTAAACAGAAAAAAAGAGACTTTTCAAATGTTAAATTTATACTATTTCATTGCCATTGTGCTTAATTTATTGACAAAAAGTCAATAAAAACGAATCATAACAATATATTGCCAATGAACTGTGTTCATAATCTAATCATTTTATAAAACTTTACAACGAACAAAGTTGTGATCGTTATTTTTTATTTAATTGAGTCACTTAGAATATGCCATACAATATACGTATTTATAAACGGACCACTTAAGTGGCGCCATCATATTGTTAACAGGGACGTGTCTAGCCGAAACAGGGGCCCATGAATGCAAATTACACATATTGTCACGAAGATTGCAAGTTGTTGAACGGAACCTTTGAGAAGAGAGAAAGCAACGTCTTACAACCTGACACTTAAAATAGTATCGAGAATAAAGGACCACGCGTGTGTGGAATTTCTTATGACAAATTATTTTCGCGAGTTATTGAACGCAACTCTCAAGAATGTTGTTCTATTAAACGCGCCCAAGAAAGACAGTAACGTCTGTCAACCTGACACTTAAAAGAAAGTATCAAAAAAAAACGTGTGTAAAATGTCTTATTACAAATTATTTTCCACTTCAAGATTGTTGTACAATTAAACGCGCCCAAGAAAGACAGCAACGTCTGTCAACCTGACACTTAAAAGAAAGTATCAAGAGTAAAGGACCACTTGTGTAAAAATTCTTATATCAAATTATTTTCCGCGAGTTATTGACCGCAACCTTCAAAATTGTTTACAATTGAACGCACCCAAGAAAGACAGCAACGTCTGTCAACCTGATACTTTAAAGAAAGTATCGAGAGTAAAGGACCACCTGTGTGAAATTTCTTACACCAAATTATTTTCTGCGAGTTATTGAACGCAACTTTCAAGATTATTGTACAATTAATCGCGCTTAAGAAAGACAGCAACGTCTGTCAATCTGACACTTAAAAGAAAGTATCAAGAGTAAAGGACCACCTGTGTGAATATTCTTATATCAAATTATTTTCCGCGAGTTATTGAACGCAACCCCCAAGATTGTTTTACAATTGAACGCGCCCAAGAAAAACAGCAACTTCTGTCAACTTGATACTTAAAAGAAAGTATTGAGAATAAAGGACAAGCTCATCCTAAGATTTATAACAATATTATATTATTTAAAATAAAAGCTTTATTCCCTAAATTCATAATTTCTTGACATAGAAAGTACACACTCCCTGCTCCACTTAAATTTTAGAATTGAGCTTTAATTTTAAGAAATGTCAATTGATGCCAAAAACGTCATTAATATAACTTTTAATCATTTTATAAGCGAATCAACTACATTGTGTCAGGAGAACTGTCAAATGTAATTTCACAATTCACAATAAAAAAGGTTGAAGGTTTATTCAAATTAACCCTAAAATTTAACATTGTTTGAACTGTCAAAATTTTCAAACATTTAAAGATAAACGTTTCAAATGCAAAGCACTTCAATTTTTTAACAAGTTTATTACAAAAACGTCATTTATATAACTTTTTGTCATTTTATAAGCGAATCAACTATATTGTGTTGGGAAAATTGTCAAATTTCATTTCACTATTCACAATAAAAAAGGTTGAAGGTTTGTTTACATTAACCCTAAAATATATCGTTGTTTGAACTGTTAAAATTCTCAAAAATTCAAAGATAAACGTTTAACGTTTCATGTGCAAAGCACTTTAATTTTTTAAAAAGTTTATTCATAACATAACTAAAATGTGACAAAAAAGTCGTTAATTTTACGAAATGTCAGTTAGTGACATACATAAATGTTAGTTAAATAAATGTACACACATTTTCACAAGTTTTCTCAGTTTTTCGCCCAGATGTCAAATGAGATTTCTATTTTTTTGACTTGTGCGATTGAAAATAATGGCCAAGAAATCGAATCATGAAAAAGAGAAATTTGATGTACAATGTATATTTTTGAAAATCTGATAAATTTTTGCCGATTTTTCAAAAGATTTACCTCAAAAGTGACATTGAAACGTCAAAAATACGTGTTTGTAAGTTTAAAAATTAGCCCAATCCTTTAGCTCCGCCTGCATCGTAAATTCAATATTTTTGCAGCTGATACTTCATTTGTAATTGCAACTCTATTTTGTTTCGTCAAAAATTTATTTCGATTAAGAATTTTTATCAGAAAAAGGTCTGTTTACTAACTTCTTAAGATTGCCATCAAATTAAAAGAAAATCTGTTTGAGAAAAAATAAGAGCTATTGGGAGTAAAAAGCAGACCTATTGTTTTACTGAAGCTTTGTCAATTTTTAAAAAGTTTTACATTGTTTTGAACGCTTGAAAGTGACATTGAAACGTCAAAAATACTTGTTCCTAATTTTAAAAATTAACCCATTTCTTCAGCTCCGGCTGCATGGTGAATTCAATATTCTGGCAGTTGCAACTCTATTTTGTTTCGATAACAATTTATTTTTGTTAAGATTTTTTAGGAGAAAAAGGTCTGTTTAATAACTTATTAAAATTGCCATCAAATTAAAAAAAAATCTGTTTCAAAAAAAAATAAGAGTTATTGGGAGTAAAATAGCAGACCCATTGTTTTACTGAAGCATTGTCAATTTTTTAAATTTCAACGCTCGAAAGTGACATTGAAACGTCAAAAATACTTTTTTCTAATTTTAAAAATTAACCCAATCCTTCAGCTCCACCTGCATCGTAGATTCAATATTTTGCCAGCTGATGCTTCAGTTGTAGTTGCACCTCTATTTTGTTTCGTCAAAAAATAATTTCGATTAAGAATTTTTAGGAAAAAAGGTCTGTTTACTAACTTTTTAAAATTAGCGTCAAATAAAAAGAAAATCTGCTTGATAAAAATCAAACAAATTCTTGGAAGTAAAATAGAAAACCTATTGTTTCACTGAATTATTGTGACGTGCGTAAAGCATTTTCACATGAATGTCATAGACCAATTAAATAAATATATTTTTATTTTATTTTGTCAAGGCATTAATCATATTCGTTATCTTAAAGCAATCACTTAATGGTGTTTGTGTTTACCTACAACCTTGACAATATTGATTTGTTTCTGTTGACTTGGCTATTTGCTGTTTTTTTCTTGTGATAATTAAATGTGTTTCTTTTTATTTCTTTAATAAAGAATAAAACCAAAAATGACGTAATGACTTTCCATAAGGGAAAGTATTGTTTATAGTTAATAATTGAAATTAATGTAGTGTAGTGTATAGATCTAATCGAATTTAGTATCCTTAACTTTTGATTTCGGCGTACCATTTAGCCGATTACTGGCGTTTATGACAACCATAATTATGACGGACAAAAAGCTACCACGTTTAAATCACCACTTTTAAAGTCAGTTCGAATAATTGTTAGATTTGTTCGATTGTTAAGGGTACGATTATTGTAAATTGCATAAAACTAATATTATGACGTTTCCAATGACAGTTGAGTTTGACAGTTGGCAAATGCCAGCGCTTCCGACTATAAACCACGAAGTTACTCTTATATTAATTTTTAATCTTAAAGATTCATCCTGTCAACATTTCCACCCTATCTGTCAGATATTAATAAAATTCGAAAATAATAATCGAGACAGAGAAAGCTAATTACTTTAACATATGCATTTTCATATAAATTAATTGAAAATATATTTTGATTAATTTACACACCAAAGCAGTAAATGCACTCAATATAATTAAACTTGTCGCTTAAACCCTCTCTAGGTCTATCTACAAATGTACACAAACCTATGTATACTAAAGAGTATAGGCATCGTTCATGAATATTGATTAGCTCATTAGAGAGCTTGCAAAAGGTGTCAACCATCGGGGTGCGGGGTGGCTGCTATACAAGTTTTAATGCACTTCAATGAGTTACAAACGAGTGAGAATAAAAAATAATATGATAACGTAAATGTATATTATAAGGATACAAAAACAGAAACTGATGGCATCAGGGTTTGGTGTTATAAAAAAAAAGTAATAGAGTTAGTGATGAAACACAACAATCCTGCATATAAACCTAATTGCTAAAAGGCAATTAATGTAATTAATTTACGGAGGCGGAACTTATTCATATATACATATTTATAGCCATCAAAAAGGGTTGAGTTTTTATATGCTTTTTTGTTTTTGCTTAGCGAAGGATATGGTGAAATAATTTGACAGAAAAAACACAGATGGTTTTTGAATATTTTAATTTTAATGTTGACATTTAACTTCAAATAAAACGACTTACAACTTTATTTGCTGAACATTTCAGTCGAAAGAGAGAGAGAGATATATATAATGTGGACTTTTACATTTTGCCTAGTAAGTGTATTTGGCGTTATTTGGCAAAGGGTTTGTTTGACAACTGGATATTTAAGACTTCAATCTGTCAAAAATCAAGTGTTTATACTGACAAATATATTTTAAAGTTGCACGAAACTTTGTTGTCTACTTCTATTTCTATCTGACGTTTAGCTAAGACATTGAAAACATAACAATAAAGCACCATGCACATGAACTACACAATGCGTATGGAGCTCAAAGAAATTTCTTATCGATAGTATAATAAATAATCTACTACAATTGAAAATAACGCATGATTACTTTTCAACTACATTGTATCCAACTAACTAGTTCAAATAATTTCTTTTCCTTATTTTGTATAAGGGAATCTACTACATTATGTCGAGCAAAGTGTCAAATGTAATTTCACAACGAAAAAGGTCACGTTCAGCAACTCAATCAACACAACGTTCGTTTAAATTAATCCTAAAATTTTGCACATTTTGAACTGTTAAAGTTCCCGAACTAAAAAGGTCACGTTCAGCAACTCAGCTAAAACAAAGTTCGTTCAAATTAACCCAATTTGACACTGTTTGAACCGTCAAAATTCCTTTCCATTCAAAGTTCACAATAAACATTTCACGTTTCATGTGCAAGACATTCAAATTTGTAAAGACGTTTATACATAACATATGCTCTGTGTTGGGACATTTCATAAAGGTAATAAAAAATAAACGTCAGTTAAGGTCATAAGTTGAATGACTCTATGTTCTGCTCTAAAAGCCGATGACAATGAGATTGATTACCAACTGGAAAAAAATAACAAGCTCTTAATTTTTTCATAATAAATACTTCTAGTATTTCAATAAAAATAATATCCTATGGGACCAGTTATTCCATCAGGTGGCGCTAAAAACAACCACCAACAGGTTATTTCTTTCTCTTTCTTTTTTGCTTCGTTCTACAATATGACTTAATTAAATTCTTCAATTTCACAACAAAGAACTTAAAAAAACGCACACTTAATCCCTCGGGTTTATAAGAAACAAACACAAAATAAATAAACACAAAAAACATGTTTTTTTTTCAATCCAACCTCAATGTTTAAAGAAAAATATTCTCGCGCCACAATGCAAAATCAAGTTTTACTTCTCGCGTGGAATGATACATTCCTTTATGGGAATAAAAAACATAAGATTTTTATACTACGTCACAACTGGAAAAAAAATTACTTGGCGCAACACTACAAAAGTGAAGATATAATTAAATAATACTTAATAAATTATTAACAACATTAATATGTGCTACTCCAAGTTTTCGTGTAGCAATAATAATCAACACATTGCGTTGCGTTGTAGTAAAAAAAAAAAACATAGTAGCTGCAACAATAAAGTTAGTAAGCAAAAGTAGAAACAAGAAACAGCGATAGTGAAATCGATTTTGAAATCGACTTCAATTCCAGTGCGAGTGTAATCGTGGTGTTGGTATTTGGAATCGAAGGAAAAATAATACTCGCTAAACATGGTATCCACAACACACTTTCCTTTTTTCTGTTTGGTTTTTGTTTCTTCTTCGTCTTAGTCTTCATACCATAACATTTCCATTCCATGATTCTTTGTTTTGTATTACCTGACGTTTCTGTCTTGATTTTCTGCAGTGATTCTCTTACGTCATAAATATCTGCGTTTAACTTTCTTGCGGCCATGTTTCTTTTTTTTGTATCTGTCTGTCACAAAGATTGTATAACTCCTACTGACAGTTTTTGAAAATTTCCCATTAATTTGTAAATTTTGTTTGACATTTTAAATTAAACTGCCTATACAATATTATTTTAACGTCAGCCTACATCACTGCAAATGCAACTGCAACTGCAACCGCTATGCCTAGCTTTGGCGGGAAAAACTCTGTTATCTGATTGCGGCAATTTTTCATTTGCACACGATTTGTATTTACTTTTTGTGTTTTGCATTTTGTACATTTTGCACTGCACGCAGCAGCCTATAGCTCTAGAGCTTGCTCTTGGCGTGCACTTGACATTAGACATTAGACTTTTTCATTTCACAGAACATGAATATGCTACACCAGTGAGTTGTCGGGGATTTTGGTTGGTTTTTGTAATGGAGTCTTTGTAGCTAGTATAGTAAAGTAGCTACGACTCACGTCACGATAAAATAAAAATGGACAAAATAAATAAATGCAAAAAGTTCAAAGTAAAACGAATTTTTAACTGGAATTTTGTTTGTATGTGTATAATGTACGTGTATGGTGTGTGCATGAGTGAATTTGCCGCTATTTTTGTGTTGCAGCTGCCAGACGAGACGATTAATTTATACAATTCACCGCAATTACCATAGATATTTTAAACTTAAGAAAAACTGTAACTAAGCACATGAAAATAGAGTACATATAAAGGCAAGTGCAGTTGAGATTAAATGTCAAACATGTTCTGTAATATAATTCGGTGTTATTTAAGAATTATTGATGCTATCGGAAGTAATTACTTAATTTGTTATGTCAACACAATTTTAATCTGTCAATTAGGGTTACTTGCAAGTTATGTTTTCTTTTCTAGAATGGATATACATAAACACAATCTTGAATTGTTATGAAGATCAAATGGTTATGATGATGCTGTTAAGTGACTATTATGAATTGAACTTGATTAACAAGATTTAAGAGGAAAAAGATAATTGAAAGAAATGGAATAGGAAATATACCATATACTGAAAGATGTGGAACAAATTGGAATGAGAACTTAATAAGTTGGAAGTTCACACAGGGAAATAAAATTATGGAAGTTTGACAAGTTTATGTGAATCTTCAAAAAAAAGATATTTGTTAAGTTCACAGGCAAATTTATTTTCTCCAAAATATTGCAAATAATAATGAGACGAGATCTTAAATTTGATAATTGAAAGAAATGAAATATGGAAATATGTAGGAAGTATGTTTTGACACGTGAGGAACGATTTGAAGTGAGAAATTGGTAAATTCATAGGTTCAAGGTTAAGAAATTGATCGAAATTAAAGTTCAAGTTTAAGTAATTGATCGGAAATTCAAAGTAGTAATGGTGGTCTGTAACTTTTACAACGTCAACGTCGATTTCGGAACGTTGAAAATGGAACAAATGTCATTTGCAGAAAGTGAGCATAGATTCGCATCAATTTATTTTTCTGTGAAATCTAAATTTACAACGTTTTGAAAACACATCTGTCAATTTATATTATTGACAATACAAATGAAGAGACAATATAACAAGCTGGGAAAATAGAACGATCTCTTAGATTATGCTTCTGAATATTAATAAAACTCTGTAACGTCTTCGAGAGAAAGAAGACAACACAGAATTGGTAGTCTTTACTTGAGTTATCTTGTCAAATAAACTATTAAGTATTAACTGTCAAAATAATTTTCGCTTAAAGTTACACCAATTTATGACTTTTATGTTTTCAACAATAAATATTTGACATATTTGTCAAAATATTTTACTTATACTACAAATGAAGGAGCAATGTAACGAGGCGGATAAATAGGACGATCTCTTACATTATTCTGAATATTATTAAAACTCTAAAACTTCTTTAAGGGAAAGAAAACAACACAGAATTGAGAGTCTTAACTTAAGTTATCTGTCAAATAATTTATTAAGTATTAACTGTCAAAATAATTTTATTTTTAAGTTACACCACTTAATGACTTCTTATTTTTGACTTTTCTGTTTTCATCAATAAATATTTGACATATTTGTCAAAATATTTTATTTATAGGACGGTCTCTTACAATATTCTGAATATTATTAAAACTCTAAAACTTCTTCCAGGGAAAGAAGACAACACAGTTATCTGTCAAATAAATTATTAAGTATTAACTGTCAAAATAATTTTATTTTTAAGTTACACCACTTTATGACGTCTTATTTTTGACGTTAATGTTTTCAACAATAAAAAAAGGAGAATTTGAGCGTGTTGATGGAGTTTTAATAGTTTTTTTTTGACACTTAAACAACTTGTTAAACAATTGATTTAATTAAAAAAATACCGACAATCCAAATTAAAAAAAGCTACCGTGGTAAATAAATGAGAATATTGCCAAATGAGTACAGAATTCAAAATATTAATAATATTATGATTTTTTTTGGCCACAAACCACAAATAAATTAAATCACCAATGAATACATTATAATGTGTCAACAAAATATATTTAAACTCAATTAAACAAGTTGTATGTCAAGTTCAACCAAGTAGTCTTCATTAGCAAAAGTCTCATCGCTCGAAACAATTAGTAACACTCATTAGCATTTTGGCCTCAAACCAATATAATACATGTATAAATGTGACGTCACACTATTTCCACACATACCATGTAAACAAACAAACTAAGAAAAATAAAAGAAATACCTTGTATACGACCATCTGGCACAATTAATTCAAACTGCAAAAGCACACTGTATTTAACAACCTGACACCTTTATGCTCCATTGTCATCCAAATGTCCCGCTGTGACATTTCAAAAAAATAAATCAAACAAAACAAAAATCTTCATCATACTTCACAACACCACGACTAAACTAGTGCTTTCCGCTTTCAATGACAGAAATCGACCAATGATGTCAAAATACAAACACATAGATAATACCCATAACAAAACAGAAGACCAACAAAATAAAAAAATGATTACCAGAGCCAACAAAGTGCCACTGACGTTTTTCATTTTGGCACTTTGACAACAAAAATTCACATATACAAAATTCACGTGCGAAAAATTGCAAAAGATTAGAATTGCTGTCAACTTGGATCTTAAAAGCTAACAAAACTAAATACACTTAACCCTTACTCAAACGTTCCTATAATCTTGCTACTATTTTAATTCTCACTAAGAATAGGATTTAGATAAACAAATCTTTAAAGTCAGCGACCGCAATAAATCATATTTTGTCTTGTGGCTGGAAAATGTGTATAACTGATTGGGATTTACACATAGAAAATAGATATGACCCACAAGCAAGTGTAAACGAAGCCTTAACTAGGTTCTAGGTTTGTTTATTTTCTCATCATAAAAGTGTGTGATGCGGTGGCGGTAATGGTTTTGTTGCCGTTGGATCTGTTCGGATCTTTTTTTTTTCTATTATCTTGTATCTTGTGTTTCCCACTTCAATTCAAAAGAAAGAAGTGTAAATAATGATGTTCTTTTAATTCTCTTCAACTATTTTGGATATTTTTTTCATGTCAGAGATGTTTATCTAAACAAAAATTCAAGATAATATCTCTGTTTGAAAAATCAAAATGGGAATAGAAAAGGTTAGACGGTTATTTGAAGTGTAGTTTTTCTTTTTGTTTTCATTCCGGGCGAGGGGGAGGTCATTAAACTTGGACAGTAAAATATATCTTCAGATTTATTACATGTTTCTTTTTGTTTCTTATTTACTTCAATTTTTTGTCCGTTGATTATTGAAAGAGGTCAGCATACTTCAGAATGGACACGCTCGAATTTCACATGAAAATCGGTTCCGGTTTGCGTTCCTACACCTTAGTCCCACTCAACGACGACAGCGCCATCACCAATGACACGAAGGAGAAAAGGTATTACCAAACTGTTGAACGCATATAAACACGAATGTAGGTTCTTGAAGAATAAAAAAATTTCAATAATTTCACTTTTCCACTCAAAACAAATTTACTGTACCATAAACTTTAAGGATCATGTTACACTATAAAGATTGTAAAGGGGGTTTATTTGAATAGAAGTAATGCAATCAATTGATTACTCGTTTGGAATTATCGTGTCCAGGTGAGGTATCGAGAAAGAAATTTACATAAAACATGACTCAATCGATTATGATGATGGTGATGATGATGATAAAGATAAAGTGTAAACTCATCCTTAAAATTCACAACCCAGTCATATATACAATCTTGATTTTTGTTTGTTTGTAATGCAAAATATTCCCCAAAAAGAGGTTTTATGTAAATCAAAATCAAAATTAGAATTATAATAGCTTATGAAAATCTTGAGGGAATTTCTTGTCATTCTAGTTGTGAACAATGTGAATTAGTTGGTATTTATTTTGTGTCTTTCATTCTCGATATAGTTTCAAAACATTTGTCATTTTATTGTTGGACAATAATTATTATAAGTCTTTGTGTATGTAGGAAATGGGCGTGACGAGAAATCTACATATTATGTCGGTAGGTAAGTATATACTAAACATCAATGAACACAGAGATTTAGTATAGAAACACATGTTTTTAATGATCTCTGGGTGTCATTTGAAGAGGTGAAGAATATAAACTAATGTCATTATTTTAGATTCATGAAATTCATGGTCTTTGATGTTCTTTGTTTTACCTTAGAGAAACCAAGAAGCCAATTTTAAGTAAACTTATTCGATTTAAAATAACCAGTTTGAAAATAATGTGACATTAAATCAAACAAACCTCAATTAATTTAAGAAACTGTCAAATTTGTATAATAAAAGTCAAACATCTGACAGAAAGCTAATTTTAAAGTAAAATGTATTCGAGATTTAAGAAAGAAAAAATAACACTTAAAATCGAACAAATCTTCATTAAATTTTAAAGCTGTCAAATTTTGATGACAAAAGTCAAACGGTAGAGAATACAAATTCACAACAATTTTCTCTCAATTTCTGTTGATAATATTGTCCATGAAACTACATTAGCTGACATACAACTATATCTAAGAAAAAGGGTTTTTCGATAAGAGGTTTAGTTTTAAGAAGTTGGCGTTTTGGTGATCAGCTGTCACTTTTGGAGCTGTCGTATTTTGACATTTATTAAGTAAAAACTGCGACATAACCATATTTTTGAGTCGTGAAGCAGCTTTGGCGGTCAGCTGTCATATTTTGACATTTAACAAGTAAAAACTGTGACATAACCACATTTTTGGATCGTGAAGCATCTTTGGTGGTCAGCTGTCATATTTTGACATTTAATAAGTAAAAACTGCGACATTACCATATTTTTGGGTCGTGAAGCATCTTTGATGGTCAGCTGTCACTTTTGGAGCTGCCATATTTTGACATTTAATAAGTAAAAACTGCAATATAACCATATTTTTAGGTCGCGAAGCATCTTTTTAAACGGCAAAAATATAATACTGGGTAATAAGTTTAAAAGCCTTTCCATCGTCAGCGTGTCACTGTTTGGTCTTTGGTGCAGTTTTTAGGTAGGTGTTGAAAAAATTGTCATGGCGGCCATTTTATATTCTTCAGTGACACAAAATTATTCAATCTCAACAACAAACGAACACAAACTGTGAATCCTATAAGAGATTAAAACAAACACACCTTTTGACAAATTGTGCAACAAGTTGAAATTAGAACGTTATCAGTTAGAAGTTCACACAGGGAAATGAAACAAACACACCTTTTGAAAAATTGTGGAACAAGTTGAAATTAGAACGCAATCAATTAGCAGTTCACACAGGGAAATGAAATCATGCGAATTTAACAAGTCTGTGGCTCTGTAATGCACAGTAACCATTGAAGAAATTGAGTTAACTGCCAAATACCCAATTATTATTAATTTTCTAATATTGAGATTGAATCTCAAATTTGATAATCGGAAGAAATGAAATAGGAAATATGTAATGACACATGAGGAACAGTTTGAAGCACGAAATTGTTAAGTTAAAAGGTTCAAGGATTATCAATTGATCATTTTTAAGCAAAAAGTTAGTAAATTAAAAGGTTCAAGGTTAAGTAATTGGTCAACTTCAAAGTTGTGATAGAGGTCTCGAACTTTTGCAAACGTCGAATTCAGCTGTGGAACGTTGAAAATGGAACAAAATGTCAATTGAAAAAAGTGGGCATAGATTTAAAGCAATTCACATTAGTTTATTTTTCTCTCTAACTCTAACTTATGCAACGTCGAATTCAACTGTGAAACGTTAAAAATGGAACAAATGTCAATTTCCAAATGTGGGCATAGATTTTAAGCAATTCGCATCAATTTATTTTTCTGTGACCCCTAAAATTACAACGATTTAAAACCAAGTTTTTAAATCATAATAATAAAAAGGCATTTCAACTTTTCAAACCGAGCATCATCGGTTGTCGTTGTGTCCTGTCAAAATGAAATGTCAAATTAAAACATCAAAAACTTTCAAGTGAACGAATAATATAGTTTTTTTAAATCTTATGATTTCCGCTAAAGTGACAAATACGCAGCTCTAAAGTCCAGTTTCATTTAATGTTGGATGTTAAGTATCCATTACGGCTGAATCACAAACACGCTTCAGCTTCATTTCAGCTGACATTTCTATTATTTTATCCCTCCAAACAGCAAATATTTTGTTTGTTGACATTTTTTACAGCTGTTTAGCTGTCAGACAAAACAAATGTTCAGATAATTGAACTAGAGCTTCCGTTTGCAGTCACATTACTTTACATTGCGTTCTTTCCTTACGATTGTCAAACGAAACGTGAGGTCAAAGCTCCATTGTGATAGCATGCATTGAATTTCTATGGCTGAACTCGTAAACGTCAGGTGAAGCCGAAGCTGAAGCGTGTTTGTGATTCACCGATTAAGGTCATACGCCTTAAGACACCTGACATTTTTGGCATATCAACTTTTCAAACCGCGCATCATCGGTTGTCGTTGTGTCCTGTCAAAATGAAATGTCAAAGTAAAACATCAACTGAACGAATAATTTAGGTTTTCTAATTATTATCATTTCCGCTAGAGTGACAAATACGAAGCTCTAAATTTCAGTTTCATTTAATGTTGGATATTTAGTATTAAGGTCATACGCCTTAAGACACCTGACATTTTTGGCATATCAACTTTTAAAACCGCGCATCATCAGTCGCCGTTGTGTGTCCTGTCAAAATGAAATGTCAAATTAAAACATCAACTGAACGAATAATTTAGGTTTTTTTATTCCTATGATTTCCCCTAGAGTGACAAATACGAAGCCCTAAAGTCCAGTTTTATTTAATGTTGGATGTTTAGTATCCATTAAGGTCATACCTTATGACAAATCTCCAGTTTATTAAAGAACATAAGAGAAACTGAACGCTCCCAAAGATTATTTTTCAACTATCAATAGAACTTAAAAAAAGGGCGTCTTTAAGTCACTTAACATTTGACCCAAACAAGAACTCATTAAGCATCAAGGGAATGATTGAATTATGGAAAGAATTGTACCTTTCTAACATTCAATAAAGTATCCCTGACCGTACCGTTCTGTCTTACCCTTATTTTACTGATTTTTACTCAAGATACATGTTTAAGAAGGAAAAAAAAAACAGTAAATAGTAAACAGCAACAAAACTAATTAGATTCGAATTGTAAGCATTCGTGTTCTGTGACACGAACAATAAACAAAACACAACTTTTCTATACAAGGCTACAACATCATATTATTGTTTGCATAGGCTCACAAAATGTGGGTCAACATCGTAAGTCACGGAAATCACATTGAATTCACTTCGTTCGTCGGCATCGTCAGGCCCTCCTATATATTACTTTTTATATGTACAACATTGGACACTGTATAGCCTACCCCGGTAAAGAAGGTTTAAGGAAGGAAAACATAATATATATTATGTAGAATTTATGGTACAGCTCGTGTTGTGTACCACTTTCGTTTTTTTCAATAATAATTAATTTATACTCCACTCTGGGTGATTCACATGTCACAGATTTTTGTACATTTCGTTAAGATGTCACATACTTTGTCAACATCGTTGTTTGCTTTTTGCTTTTGTTTTCTATAATTATAAAATAATTTGCTAATTGTTTCATAAATAACCCACGGCAATTGTAATTATTGAATCTTGTTAAAATTCTCTTTTCGTTAAAATTAAATTCTGAATATTTGCAAAGATATATGAGAAAAAGATTCATTTGACATTTTGGCAGATGTCCCAAAATTTCAAAAGAGCGCAGAACACACAGAAGTAAGCATTCAACTGTCAAACAAATGGTGTCGTGTGATAATCGTCATCATTGGTTCAATTAATCTCATAAATTTCTCGACTAAATTGGTGCCCTCCGCAACCTCAGTTCTGTGTAGCTAGGTTTTTGGTGAGATTTCTTTAGCATAGCATCGCCACGGAACTGACAACCAAAACGCGCAAAGTGCTCGGACAGGGTAATTAATTGTTTTTTATTTTGTTTTGTTTTTATTTTTTTGTTGGCAACACTGTTGATTTAACATTTGACTTTGTTATTGTTGCGGGATAGCGCGCATTCCCTCGAGTTGCTATCAATTAATAATATTTATAAAGTTTTGTTTTTTTCCATTAAGTTTTTGTTTTTGCTGATGTAAAGCCACAAAACGTGATAGCAAGGGTTCCGACGGTGCGGAGCGGTAGAGCGATGATGGCAACAGCGATTTTAATGAGTCATAAACACACTTTATGAAGAAGAAAGTTCTTTTTTTTCTTGTGTTTCGTTGCCTTCGACTTCTTCTTCATCGTTTTCTTAATTTTATTTCACAGGAGAGAAATATATAAACAAAGAACCTAAATCGAGGTCAACGAAGATTTTAAATCCCGAAGACGAAGTTTTTACTCTTAAGCATTGTCTACTTATAAACTCTGAGGGAATGCAAAAACAGAAAATTGATGTTTTTACTGATATTTGGTCCGTAGTACGAGAAGAAAAGTTGCGTTCTTTTTAGAAGGTAAACAAATAAATTTTGGCTCTGATGATAACAGAGAAACTAAGGTTCAAGTTCAAACAAAAATTATTTTTACTAACAGCTTGAAATAGATTTATTAATATTTCACAGTTTCGTTATCTCTTTGAGAATAAATAAATTTAACAAAAATAGTTTTGGGAACACGGGTCATAAGTCCACAATTTATTTTTGACCAACCTACAAAAATAATTCAATTCTTTTATGAATGAATACTTTCCAGTAGGAATTTATTTAAAGCTGTCATTCTTTTGACATTTGACAAGTAAAAAGATTGTAAGATCTTCCATTGTCAAAAGTCTTCCAATAGCATTCAATTACATTGGTGACAGTTCCCAATCGTCTGTCAAGTGAAAATTGTCTGTTTAAACGGTTGTTCGATTTTATCAAAGTATTTACTTATTTTATGAATGAGTTCCAGTAAGATTTTATTAAAATCTATCATTCATTTGACATTTAACAAGTAAAAACTACGCCATTACTTAAGCTGAGTATACAAGATTGTAAGATCTTCCATTGTCAAAAGTCTTCCAATAGCATTCAATTACATAAGTGACAATTGCCAATTTTCTGTCAAGTGAAAATTGTCATTTTAGACGGTTGTTTGATTTTATAAAATTTTTACTTCTTTTATGAATGAATATTCCATTAAGATTTTACTTAAAGCTGTCATTCTTTTGACATTTGACAAGTAAAAACTACGTCATTACTAATGCTAAGTTTACGAGATTGTACGATCTTCCACTGTCAAAAGGCTTCCAATAGCATCCAATTAGGTGACAATTTCCAATTTTCTGTCAAGCGATAATTGTCTGTTTAGGCTGTTGTTTGATTTTATCAAAATATTTGCTTCTTTTATGAATAAATACTTTCCAGTTAGAATTTATTTAAAGCTGTCATTCTTTTAACATTTGACAAGTAAAAACTACACCATTACTAAAGCTAAGTATACAAGATTGTAAGATATTATACTGTCAAAAGTCTTCTAACAGCATCCAATTACATTGGTGACAGTTGCCAATTGTCTGTCAAGTGAAAATTGTCATTTTAGACGGTTGTTTGATTTTAACAAAATATTTACTTCTTGTATGAATGAATACCTTCCAGTAAGATTTTATTAAAAGCTGTCATTCTTTTAAAATTTGACAATTAAAAACTACACCATTACTAAAGCTAAGTATACCAAGATTGGAAGATCTTCCACTGTCAAAAGTCTTCTAATAGCATCCAATTACATAGGTGACAGTTGTCAATTTTCTGTCAAGTAAAAATTGACTGTTTAGACGGTTGTTTGATTTTATCAAAATATTTACTTCTTTTATGAATGAATACATTCCATTAAGATTTTATTTAAAGCTGTCATTCTTTTGACATTTGACAAGTAAAAACTACGCCATTACTAGATCTAAGTATACAAGATTGGAAGTTCTTCCAATATTGTCCGAACTGTCAAAAGTCTTCCAATAGCATACAATTAGGTGGCAATTACCAAGTTTGTGTCAAGTGAAAATTGACTGTTTAGACGGTTTTTTGATTTTATCAAAATATTTACTTCTTTTATGAATGAATACTTTCCAGTAAGATGTAATTTAAAGCTGTAATTCTTTAGACATTTGACAAGTAAAAAGATTGGAAGATCTTCCACTGTCAAAAGTCTTCCAATAGCATCCAATTACATTGGTGACAGTTGCCAATTTTCTGACAAGTGAAAATTGTCTGTTTAGACGGTTGTTTGATTTTATCAAAATATGTACTTCTTTTATGAATAAACACTTTCCAGATAGATTTTATTTAAATTTGTCATTCTTTTGACATTTGAAAGTAAAAACTATGCCAGTACTAAAGCTAAGTATACAAGATTGGAAGATCTTCCATTGTCAAAAGTCTTCCAATAGCATTCAATTACATAAGTGACAGTTGCCAATTGTCTGTCAAGTGAATGTTGTCTATTTAGACGGTTGTTTGATTTTATCTAAATATTTTGGTAGAAAATCGGTTTGTTGTCTTTCAATTAAAAATTGTCTGTTTACACGGCTGGAAGACTTAAGAAAACAAAAACAATTGGTAGACTCATTGCAAAACAAAGTTCTTGACAGCTGGCAGAGAATATGACAATTAAATTTGGGAGTGAAACCAACAGATTCTGCAAAAAGTTTCAAAAAATATCTTGGCCGCATAGCTAACTTTCTTCCAAGTCGTGTTTATATTTCAATTATTTAACAATAGTACATTTTTTTAAAATACAAACAATTAATTGCTAAGACGAGTTCAAACGATTGCAAGAATTTTTTTTATGACACTTTTGACAGATAAAATTGAGTGTTTACATGGTTAAGTTTTGTTTGCGAAAAATCTATTGGAAGATCTTCCAATTGTGTAATGAAACACTTCAACAACGAATTGAAATTGTTAAAATTGACTTCACATTTTACAATTACAGCTCGCGTTACTAAATCACTTTGAACTTTGGTGATTGGGTAATTGAAATACATTAAAATATTTTAGATTTAATTCGAAAAAAATCATCTTCATCATAACCACGTATCTTACTCTATTCGCAATAGAGTGGTCCACTAAACAACCCAAAGTGACAGTTGACAGTTTTTGACATAAGAAGAAAAAGTTCTTACTCTATTCGCAAACAAGTATTATTTAACTGGTCCACTCAACAACCCAAAGTGACAGTTGACAGTTTTTGAAATAAGAAGAAAAAGTAGAAATTTAAAGCAGTGGTCAGCGTTTTTTATGTTTCTTGTTACTTATGAATAAATAATTTGCTACATTACACCTCAGACTATTTGTAAAAAGATAATCAACAGGAGATTACAGAGATTATAATATTATGTTGATGAAGGGAGTAATTAAATTAATATATGTGACCTCACAGGACGATAGTGAATAGTGACAGCATTAAGCTAATAATTATGATGGAAAATCTGACACGTTAAAGAAACCTGATGTTTATATATGTACATTCAATATAAACGTACATTTATGTAAATATATATCTATTTAAGTGCTATTAACCTTTGAATGTCATTTTGCGGTTTGAATAAATGTAATTGTGTTTAAGATTTTAATTGAATTAGTTACCTACCTACTTAATAGTGTTTTGCTATGTATACATTTGTTTAAATGCCAAAGAATGTTAATGGAATTATATGTTCACCCTTTTAAAAGTGGTTAAGGGCTTCATTTGTGATTTTTACGCAGTCACATAAACTTTTATTTACGCACATAAACGTAACTACGTAATTAGTGTAAACCCTTCACTGGTCAATCATTCAGAGCAGTTCGCTGACGCGAAACTTAAGTACCTAACTAAGTTGCACATAAGAACTTATGTTCTAGTTTTTCCTCAACATAAGCTGTCACATAATTGCTTCTGTCACATAATTGTTTATGTTGAGCAAATAAGTTTTGAACATTAAGTTTGTAATCTGATACTCAAATGACATGTTTCTATTATGAATTACTAAGTTTAAGAACACACCACAAAACTTAAAATGTCAAGAAATGCAAAAAGAGAAATTGAAATTTTGTATTGCTGTCATTTTGATTCTGTTTGTTTTATTGTTAAGACCTGTTTTGGCTTTTCTGTATTTTTAATGGAATGTCTCTTGTTTTTGACATTTAATTTATGACAACTAAAATTTTGACTGCATTATGACATAAAGCTTCAATGTGTGTAAGGAATCCTTTTCAACTCAGTTTTTATTGATTAACTTCGAAAAATGTATTATTGGAATCTTGTTTTGGTCCCTCATTCATTAGTAAACCGAGATCGAAATTGCTTTAGTTTAAGACGACATTTTGTAAATTGGTTTCATGTTTTTTACGACTTTCTCATTTTCGATCGAAGTCATTATCATCATATGATTGAAGCAGTTCAAAATTCCAATGGAAAATGAAGTCAAGGTTAGTTTGTAAACCAAAGAACTCCACTGGTGAATGTGTTTCAAATCCTGCTATCTTTCAATATTTTTTAGTTTAGTTGAGAAAAAACTCAGCATTTAAATCCAGTAACGTTTAAATTGTATGTCATATAATAGATCCCGAGGTTCATCAATTGTATTTTGTATGCATACCTGAAAAGAAAAAGAAAATAATGTATTAGATTATAGTTCTGACAAGTTTATATAAACAAACATCAATGCAAAAAAATTCAAAATAGGAACAGGCCTACCTATAAATAGTTTAAAATAATACATTTTTTGACAGCCGCATACATATCTCTTTATAATTTGATTCAGAAACAGATGCTGTATCATCAAAATGTCAAATTGACACACGACAGAAGAATTCCCTTGTCAAATTAAAATCAAACAAATCTTTAACTTTTGTTAATAGAACAAAACAAACATGGCGTCTTTTTGACAGCAATTTATAAGCAATATACCTAACCCATCCAATTGTTGACAACTTATTTTTTCCTACAGACCACAAATTTCAACCCAATCATGTCAAATTAATTATATCATGACAATTATAATTAGCATCAAAATTTAATGCATCACCTAGCCACAAAGAAGGCAACAAGAATGAGGTACAAACGAAAAAACAAAAAATATATGTATGTACCTATGTACAAACGAGGGAAAATTCAACCCCTTAAGCAAACCGATTAATTTTCATAGCCTTTTCATTAAATTTGTGTCTGTCTTTCTGATGTCATTATGTGCGTTTTACGATGCATCAATGTGCACACTGCACATTTACCCAAAAAAAAAAGTATATTCACTTAATTTATGACATCTTTATGACATACAGAAAAATCTCACATAAGAAAAGCTCATTTATTAAGATGAAAGCAAACAACGTTATTAGCATCATCATCATCATCTCAACAAAAATGCAATGTGCAAATAAAAATAGAATAACAAAATTAGGTAGGTACATACCTTAAGAATTATTTTGACTCTGTTCTTTTTTTCTTTTCAATTTATTTTTAAGTTCTGCGCAACTATAAATAGATTTTTATGAAAACAAAAACGAATTATTTGCGGCTACTGCTAATCGTGAATAGTTCTTTGAGAATAAAGATTATACAAAAATGTGAAGAAAAAGAAGAACGTGAAAAAAGAAAAAAAAACTCAACACAGACCCTTAATGCAAAATAAATTACTACATTCACGGTGATCGCCCCATCAAGAGGAAAAACTGTTGCTGTTTCCTTGGGATAATTCAGAAATTGATATCATTAGAGAACAAGGATAATTAATAATCTTTTTCTTTTTTTTTGGTTTGCGGTCCTTTGTTTCCTTCCTGCGACAAAAAAAGAAGAAGAAAAACCAGCAGCAGGGAGAACAACACACAAACAAACAAAAAAAACATGAGGCAGCTGATTGATTTAATTCAGCCCACGTTAAGGACATCCTATTCTTCTGCGCGGTCTCTCAATATCCAAGAACCAACAACCCTATATTCAAAAGAAAATGAAACGTGAAGAAAAGAAAGAGGAAATGGAAAGAAAATACCTATACGTATTCAAAGTGTATCTACCTGAGAGCAATTCTACGAGGATTCGAGAGGATGCTACATAAAGGCTAAACATGAGGATAGATACAAATCAATGTGACCTCGGCTGCCATCACTGCCATCTACACGTCCGATACCTTCACCGAAAACAAAACCCAAAACCCAACAACACCAACAAAAGGAGAAGGAGCATCAGAATCAGAAATACAGGAGCAGATGGTTTAGTCCTTTTTTTAGTTATCCTTCTTCATGTCTCAAGTACCTAAACAGAAACACATATTGCCGCCCACACAAATATTATTTTGCACCCAGAAGCAGCAGGCACATGAAATGGAACAGGCCCAGGCAATGATACCGAGACAGAGACTCAAACTCAAACCGACTTGACTCTCGATTGTGTGGTTTGAAAAGGACGACTTTTTATACAAAAGATTATACCTTCTATAAAGTGAGTGTTTCTGTTTATAAGGACATGGACTAAGTTACCAGCGCGCTACAGCGAGGTGAAGAATAGGAAGAATTCCGCTCATTTTTATTGATCTCCTGGTTAGCAGCAGCGTCAGAGAAAAGTTGCTTTAATATTATATTCTCTCTGTTCTGCTTGATTCTGCTTCTGCTGAATTCCAAGCGAAACTCTTCTCAACACAAACAACAGATTACATTAATTGCGATTGCGATGCGAAAGCGAATGCGACTACTCTGGGCATGGGCATTGTGAATTTATATTCACAATGACGACAACCAACAACTAAACGGCACGATGCACGATATGATGCGATGATGGCTATAAGGCTCTGGTGGAAGTGGATGTATGGATTGGATATGGACCATTTTGGTGGGACATCCGATGAATATGTCTTGTTCCTATCCTCTGTTTCGTTTGTTTCGTGTGAATAGCCAAAGTGTAGTACAGTACTCTTAGTTATAAGGAGAAGAAGTATGCCACTATAAAATAAGTGTATTGCCAACGTTGACACTTTTACTACAATCGAAGTATGTAGGCGTTTATTCGATAGGGTTATGATTTAAGAGAGAGAGAGTGAGAGAAACGGATATTTAAAGATGATGTGTTAAACGTCATTTGTATAAATGGTTTAAAAGATTGATTACATATTTGAAATTTGATGATATATTCAGATCCATATCGTTAAAATAATTTATTTATTTATTTGATTGATGAAAAGTAAAATAATTTTGATTTATGTAGGTTGACTGATGGATTTACATAATTTAAACGAGAGAAAACATTTTATTGGAATGAAATTGTAGCTGTTATTTGAATTTGAGTCCGTGTAAATTGTTGATGGTAGAATAAACTCTTTTACGACTAATATTAAATTATTATTATTACTGTTATTTGTTATAACTTCATTAAAAATGCAAATGTGATAAATTGTCTAATATAGAATCATTAGTATGCAAGTTTGATTTGTGGAAGTCGTGCTTATCTTTAAATACGCATTTTCTTGAAGAACAATTTTTTTTAAGAAAAACAACTTTAGTTGGAGATTTTTCCCATGACAAATTCTAAATAAAACCCAAATTAAAGTAAAAAAAAACCTCTTGGATTAAAATGAAATATTGTACAAACTCGAGTTTTTGATAACTTTCATAAACTTTATTTAGCTTAATATTAAGCCTGTTTATTTACTCTGAATTTCTGTGGTAGTTGTAGTCTAATTCTGTCAGGTTCATATACAAAAATAAAATAGACAGAACTATCAAGACCCTATAAAAAAAAAACTTAAATTAACAGAGCTAACAAGTTTTTATTAAGAAATCAGATTGATAGAACTCACACTAAAGTAACAAAGCTACTAACTCGAGTTTTTGATAACTTTCACAACTTCTTTTTAGCTTAATAATAAGTCTGTTCAATTACTTCGAATTTCTATGACATTTTTAGTCTAATTCTGTCAAGTTCCTATGCAGAAATCAAATTAGCACAACTGTCAAGATTCTATCAAAACATTAAATTAACAGAACTCTCAAGATTTTATAAAGAAATGAAATTGACAGAACTGTCAAGATACTATGAAAGCATAAAATTAACAGGACTGTCAATTTTTTATAAAGAACTCAGATTGACAGAACTCAAACTAAGGTAACAGAGCTGCTAACTCGAGTTTTTGATAACTTTCACAACTTCTTCTTAGCTTAATAATAAGTCTCTTCAATTACTTTGAATTTCTATGACATATTAAGTCTAATTCTGTCAAGTTGCCATGCAGAAATCAAATGGAAAGAACTGTCAAAATCCTATCAAACCATTAAATTAACATAACTATCAAATTTGTATAAATAAATGAAATTGACAGAACTGTCAAAATCCTATAAAAGCATAAAATTGGCAGAACTGTCAAATTTGTATGATAACTTTAATACGAAATTATCATTTTACTTTTTTGTTTAAATGAATGTTAGGAAATGTTCTTTTTGCATTAACATACACCAAAGTAAAGGATGATTATGAAAAAATTATAGCACCATAAGCAAAGTGTCAAACGTGTGAATCCGATAAGTTTATACAAAAAATTGTGTATTTCTTGTTAAAACTGACTTCAAAGCGCTTTATAAACTTTTGACACCCCTCAAATTTTTAGAAGTGATCATAAAATAGTCTCAAACACAAGCTGTCAAAATATTTTTAACAATACTGAATTGAAATTTTAAAAATTGACTTTACTTTAGATATATAAACACTTTTTTCAAAAAATGTTCATCTGTCAAAATGTTTACAAATATTTATACATACATTATTATTTGTTTTTAGACCCCAAAAAATTTGCATTTATTTGAATTTCTTTTCCTTAAAGTACAACTTATTTATAAATTTCGAATTGAAATATGTACATAAGTGTCACAATTATGACAGTTGTCATTTGTATTATGTCAAACTTGAGAAACCATGCGTTTATGATTATTTAAAGAAATTTATCTGGATTTTTTTAAAATACGTAAAATGAAAATGTGGGTAAGACTTCAAAGGCTTAACCGAACAAACACTAAAAAGACTAAGTTTTGTTTGATTTCAATACGTCAAATGCAAACGCCCCCTCTCCCCTCCCAAACAGAATTTCTCAATTCCTGTTGAAAGGAGCTTTTGGAATTACTGATCTATTAATCTTTAAAATGTTTTGTTTAAAATAAATTGTTTGGTAAATCTTTGACGTATAAGAAATGAAAAACGTCAAAATTGGGAAACGGTCGTTGGAAAATTAAAAAATGCCAAAAATGTACCTTGTAAAACCTTTTTAATTCAAAATTTGAAAAATGAAAAACGTCAAAAATTGGGAAACGATCATTGCAAAATGAAAAAATGACAAAAATCCACCATTTAAAACCTTTTTAATTCAAAATTTGAAAAATGAAAAACGTCCAAATTGGGAAACTGTCATTGCAAAATGAAAATGACAAAAATGCACCATTTAAAACCTTTTTATTTCAAGCCCTTCATTTCAAAACTATTATTTAAAGCCCATTCGAAATTACTTTATGTTTCAGTAAAGTTAAAGTGAGTATTGAAGTATCCGTCATTATAAACGTCAAAAAATTGGTACTGTTGGAATTCCGGGTCTTTTAATCTTTGAAGCGTAATGTATGACACAAATGTATGTCAAATGTCAAAATAGAGAAACGGTCATTGCAGAATGAAAAATTCACAAAAAATGCCCTTAATTTCAAAACTATTATCGAAAGCCCATTCGAAAACACTTTATACAACGATAGAGTTAAATTGAGTGGTGAATGCCATTAAGTCAACCATCTGTCATTATAAACGTCAAAAAATTAACTCCTTTATTCTTGTAGGTATATTCTTTTAAAGTGTCAACCCTTGCTAGGCCACAAAAGCTTATTAATATACCAACAACATACATGACTCGGGAAGCTTGTTGTTGTTGCTTGCCGTCGAGTGATGCGTATTGGGAACAAGGGTCGTTCAGATCTTCATATTATTTCCCTTTTTCAACCTACCTACCTACCCCCCTCCCCCTTCAACCAACTAACCAAAAAAAAAGTATTGTAGTGCTAGTTGCTGTTGTTGTGTTTTTTGAGTTGGGGTTGGTGGTTGGTTGGTTGCTCTCGGGGTCGATATTTGAAAACTTGGAAAACCATGGAAATTAGGGTGAGATTCTCGCTTATTTTTTTTTTTGTATTTCGTTCGCCTCCTTTTTTCATTGTTTGGCTTGAATTCTTTCATTTATTTTTATTTTTCGATGTAATTCTCAATGTTGTTGTTGTTGTTGCTGATGTTCTCTTTTGTTCTCTTGGGAATTAAGTGAACAGTTTTTTGCGTGTCGAGGAGAAGAATATAATATTTTAAATTAAATTTTCCTGAAGGTACGTACCTACGTATTTTTTTGTGATTTATGATTGGAAATATTTTTTGATTGTCAGCTATCATAATTTTGGTCGTAGGTTTTTTTGGTGTAATGTTGTGTGAACATCATTAATCAATTTTTATTTTATTTAATTTAGATGCAAAAATGAAACATCTGACCTTAGTTACATGCATTGAAAAGAAAAGATTATGTTTTATTATTATTTTTCGGATCGATAAGTTTTTTTCTCTCTTATTGTTATTTTGTTGTACGTACATGAGGATGATGCTCATGAAGATGAAAATGAAAACATCATCGGAATCAAGTATGAAAAATTGTTAAAGATTAGAGAAGGATGTTGGTTTTGGTATTCAAGATTCAAAAAATAGCCTCCAGCTGGATTTGCAGACAATACACACTATTTTAC
This sequence comes from Eupeodes corollae, assembly GCF_945859685.1. Classification (NCBI taxonomy): domain Eukaryota; kingdom Metazoa; phylum Arthropoda; class Insecta; order Diptera; family Syrphidae; genus Eupeodes; species Eupeodes corollae. The sequence goes on from NC_079147.1 coordinate 26,367,487, forward strand.
GAGATATTGCAACCGTATGTAGGAAAATTACTTTAAATAGAATTTATATATGCATAGATATGTTTGAGCTACTGGAATGGGTAAGTATACATTCCAGGAACAATATATCTACCTACGTACTTCAAACCAACCCTCTTATGCCCTCACGATTCTCTATTTAGCATGCGAGTATTGCCAGATTGTTTTTTTTTTGTTTCTTTTTGTTTCGAAGAGAAAAAGTTTTCTTGGAAGCAATTTTCTTCAGGGTGCAACAATTTTTCATTAATAATTTATAAAATAGTTTTACGTTTGTCTTTTGATTTGAAAAACCTTATACCCAATTACTTTTTTTCGTATAAGGACACCGTGTACACCGTGAGTAAATTTGAGTTACACGTCGCTAGTTACCACGCCCTAATTTGTATATTCTTTTTCTCTTTTTATGTTTTGTATTTTTGCCATCGCCATCGTGAACACCAACGCCAACGCCATCGTCAGGCGGCGACAACACACAATGTCCATGAATAACTTATGATGTTGGATTCATAGCACTTAAAAACTGTTGAGCATACGAACATATATGTGAAAGAGTTCTGATTTATTTATTGGAAAATTGATCATGGAAGAAAATAGGTACTTAATGCTTTGAAAACAAGGAAACTCTATTAAGGTACATGCACATCAGCACATATGTATGTACATACATATGTAGGTTTAATGTCAACGTTTAGTGTTTTGAGTTGGAATAAAATTGATGGATAATTTTAGACGCGTTCATATAATCAAAGAAGGTAGAATATATTTTGTACATTAAGTCAAAACAAAAGATTAAAGAATTACCAAGGCTTTGATTATTGAATTAGAAACAAATTGTTTTGAAATTAGGACATTAATGGTTTAAACAAATCGTCTGAATATTTTGTGAAACATTTTATTTTTGTTAGAAGCTAGGTTGAAGCAGTAAAAAAAAACAAGCTATTAGTGTTTTTTCACTTGGAAATTTGACACAATACAACAAGAACTGAAATTATATTTCCAAGCGCTTGAGAAATACTTTCAGGGACTTAAGAAGTGCTTCCAAGAACTTGACCAAAACTGTCAAGCAATTGACCAATACTGGCAATCACCTGACTATTACTATGAAAAATTCTTACAGAGCATTGAAACACCTGATCAATACTTCTAAGCAATTGACCAATACTTTTAAGCACATTACCAATGCTTTCAAGAACTTGTCCAGTGCTTTAAAACAGGACTTTGAACAATTCCACCAATTCATCAAAACAATTTTCTAGGCACTTTACCAAATTTTCCAAGCAATTGACGAATAGTTTTGAGAACTTGACCAGTACGTTCTAGGACATGACCAGTACGTCTAAGCATTTGACAAATATTTCCAAGCAATTCACCAATACTTTCAAGGACTTGACCAGCTCTTCAAAGTACTTGGCCACTACTTTGAAGCACTTGATCAATACTTGCAAGCATTTGAACTTCCAAGAACTTTGTAAATGCCTCCAAGCACTTAAACAGTTCTCGAAGAATTTAACAAGTACATTCAAGGAATTTACCAGTACTTCTAAGCACTTGACTAATATTTCCAAGCAATTCACCAGTACTTTTAAGGACTTGAACAGCGTTTCTTAGTACTTGGCCAGTACTATCAAGAACTTTCAAACACTTGAACGATGCTCACAAGAATTTGACCAGTGCTTCTTATTATTTAAACGGAACTCCTACTACTACTATTTCCAAGCGCTTGACCAGTACTTTCAAGGATTTAACAAGTGCTTGACCAATGCTGGTAATCACTTGACTATTACTATGCAAAATTCTTACAGAGCATTAAAACACTTGATCAATACTTCTAAGCAATTAACCAGCGCTTCTAAGGACTTGGCCAGTACTTTTAAGCACTTGACCAATATTTTTAAGCAATTGACCAGTACTTCTAAGCACTTGAATAATATTTCCAACCAATTCACCAATACTTTTAAGGACTAGATCAGCGTTTCTAAGTACTCGGCAAGGACTTAACAAGTGCTTCCCACAAATTGACCAATACTGTCAAGCACTTGGCCAATACTGGCAAACAATTGACGACTTGACGTTCTAGGACTTGACCAGTACTTCTAAGCATTTTACAAATATTTCCAAGCAATTCACCAATACTTTCAAGGACTTGACCAGCGCTTCTAAATACTTGGCCACTTATTTCAAGCACTTGACCAATACTTCCAAGCATTTGAACAGTACTTCCAAGAACTTGGTCAATGCTTCTAAGCAATTAAACATGATTTCGAAGAATTTAACAGCTACATTCAAGCAGTTGGCCAATACTTCTAACCACTTGGTCAATATTTCCAAGCAATTTACCAATACTTTTAAGGACTGGACCAATACTTTCAAGCTCTTTCAACCACTTTCCCAATGCGCACAAGAATTTGAACAATGCTCCCAACCACTTAAAATGGACTACCAAGCTCTTTACAGATAATGTCAAGCACTTCACCAATACTGGCAAACACTTGACCAGTACTATGACAAATTCTTCCAGAACATTAAAACACCTGATCAATACTTATAAGCAATTAACCAGAACTTTTAACCAATTGACCAGCGCTTCTAAGTACTTGGCCAGTACTTTCAAGAACTTGACCAATATTTCCAAGCACTTGAACAATACTTCCAAGAATTTGGCCAGTGCTTCCAGGCACTTTAATAGGACTTCGAACTATTCTACAAGTATTTCCATTCAATTGGCCAGTACTTTTAAGGACTTGACCAATAATTTCATGCACTTGTCCAGTACTTTTAAGGACTTACCCAATACTTTCTAGGACTTGACCAGTACTTCTAAGCACTTGAACCAATACTTTCAAGGACTTGACCAGTGCTTCTAAGTACTTGGCCACTGCTTTAGCGATATTTCCAAGCATTTGAATAGTGCTTCCAAGAACTTGGTCAATGCTTGCAAGCACTTAAACAGGACTTCGAAGAATTTAACAAGTACATTCAAGCAATTGGCCAGTATACTCTAATCACTTCACCAATATATCCAAGCAATTCACTAATAGTTTCAAGGAATTCACCAGGGTTTCTTAGTACTTGGCCATTACTTTCAAGTTCTTTCAAACACTTGACCAATGCTCACAAGAATTTGACCAATTCTTCCAACCCTCTAATGGGACTACTTAGCTATTTTCCAATACTGTCAAGCACTGGCACCAATACTGGCAAACACTTAACTAGTACTATGACAAATTCTTCCAGAGCATAAAAACACCTGAACAATGCTTCTAAGCAGTTAACAAGGACTTTCAACCAATTGACCAGCGCTTCTACGTATTTGGCCAATACTTTCAAGTACTTCACCAATATTTCCAAGCACTTGAACAGTGCTTCCAAGAATGTTCTAGGCACTTTACCAATATTTTCCAGCAATTGACCAATAGTTTCAAAGATTTGACCAGTACGTTCTAGGACTTGATCAATACTTCTAAGTATTTGGCTAATATTGACAAGCACTTGTTCTGGTATTTTCAAGGAATTGACCAGAACTTCTAAGAGTTTGGTTTTTTCATGCGATTGAACAATGCTTCCGAGAGCTTGGCCAGTGCTTGAAAACACTTACACAGGACTTTTAACAATTCTACCAGTACATTTTAACAATTGGCCAATACTTTTAGGCATCTAACCAATACTTCTTAGCAATTAACCAGGAATTTCATTCCCTTGATCAGTATTTTCAATAGTTCCTAATTGTATCTTATATAAATTTAATTCTTTACGTCACTTATTTATCGGTTTTGACCAAAATTTTATTTTATTATAAATTTTAGACTTTGGTATTATGTCAGGATATCAATATCATTCAAACAGCGCCTGTGGAATATTTGAAGCATGCGATCTTTTGAGATTATTTTAACAACTTTTTCGATCTTAATAATTATTCGTTATTATCCGTTTAAGTACCGCTTTTTAGCAGATCCACAGAACATATCTGGCCATTGGCTAATTGGAGTCGCTACAACTTCAAATTTAGACAAAAAGAAGGAATAAATCGACCATGTTTCGTGTTGTGCATTATGAAGATAAGCTTGTTCATTTCATTTTACTTCAATTACGCATTCATTTTCTTGAATGATCCATTATTGCAAATGTCAAACTTATATACTTCAGAATATAGCTTAGTTTGACAGATGTCAAATGCAAGCACTTCCAACTTGAAATAACGCTATAAACACGATTTCCAGAATATAGTTTAGATACAACCAAATAGCAGCAAAGGAGTGTGTTCAATGACTGAAATAGTTTTCTAATGAAAGCATTCCATCATGATTTGTTTTTTCAACGTGTTTTGCTTGAGTGCTGAATTTTTTCAAAAGGCATGTTTGTCTACAAAATTTGTTTGCTATTGCAAACATTGTTCTGATGAATTTTAAAAGAAATGGTTTAGAAACTTTGTGGTTTACGAAAAGTTTCAAGGAATTCTTGTGTTTTTGATGGATTTAAGTTTCGAATGAAAACTGAGTGAATGTTCCTTTTTTGTGAAAAGTTTCCAAAGTTATAAATTACAAATGGTGGTTGATTTAGTTTCGAGTCAGTCAACAATCTATATTGCATTTCATTGGAAATAAATGAGTAACTCTTAGAATTATTAGACGCTTCTTTGGAAACCATTTTACTGCCATTTTTTGGTAATAATTCAAGGACATCGGAAAAATACAATTTAAATTTTGTCTAAGCACTTGATCAACCCTAACTTTCGAACATTTCTTCCAAAAGCCATAACGACGTCAGAATAAAAACAATATAGAACAATCAAATTTCCCCTTATTGCGCTGAAGCTCTTCGATGGACTCGTTTGATAAATGCAATGCATTCATCAAACATGAGTAAATTTAAGCAATGATATATAAACATACATAATATTAATAGCTTAATAAAAAAAAAGAACAAACAAAAAACAAACCGATAAGACAGACATTTTGTTGAAATCTGTATAGAATCTATAGAATCCCCCTTTAAGATGAGATGATATACCACCTATGCCGTCAGCAGCATTAGCATCAGCATTTTATGTGATGCTGCTCTTATGAAGTTCTTCAAGAACCAACCCCCATTTTTATAAGAAGCTTCAAAATATTACCCTATTCAAGGCTTTCGAGAATTACCATCATTGAAGGGATTTAATGCAAACAAAAAAGTTATGTCCAATTCTCTTTTTCGTATTTAATTTGTTTTTGTATTTCAACGTGTTTTATTAGTTCGAATATAAATCCATTTGATATCCACCCTCGTATTTTAAAAGCAAAACAAAAAGATGCTTGAACGCCAATTTTTACGTACATAATATGTCTAGAGATACATTCGTAGGTTTGGTGCAGAAGGCATAAAAATTGAAAACAAAAAATTTGGTCACGTGTACGGGGATATATTTTCCTTGAGATTAAACTTTTTAAAGAAATAATTAAAATTTAAATCTATATATTGAAAAATTCGTTTCAATATCCAGTTTAATACTCATACCCTGTGGAATTTGACACCCTCGTTATATTTCATAACTTACTTGAGATCCAGACATTAAAGCTTACAAAGTTTATAGATCCCATCAGAAACACCAGTTACCCAACTTTATAACTTTCACTTGTGTAAATGGAAGGGCTATAGAATCGAAAATAATCACAAATCAGAGCTGAAACTTAGAAACTAGTATTTTAAAGAGAGAATTTTGAGTACCTTGGTGGTGTGTGAAAATATTAACATCTCAAGATTCAGGTTATGTGACCTTTCGTTTTCAGAAATAATTTTCGTACCTCAGACTGTGTGATCTGATTACATTTATTGCACTCCAGAAAGTTGAAAAGTCCTTAGTGATACCTTAAAATGCTTATTACCAATATTTTTCAAGTTCTTCATCGCATGAAAAAACTAGCTAATATTGAAGTAGCAAAGTACTTGAGCAGAGTTTTTCAAGTTTATTTGAAGAGTACTCGAATAATACCTTTTTCTGTCGAATAACGGGGTTCCAAAAAAAGTTTCTTTTTAAAAATATATCACCTGCATGGGATATATCGATAGTTGTTGTCAATGGTTTGACAGTTGAGAATGTCAAGCTGTGTTGACAGTTGGAAATGTTCAACTGTGTCGACAGTTTGATAGTTAAGAATGTAAAATTGTGTTGACAGTTGGAAATGTTAAACTGTGTTGATAGTTTAGTATGTCAAAACTTGTTTGACATTTCTATTCAGTAAGGTTTAGCAATACAGCATAATTCGTTTAACGATTATCGATGGTTGTTGTCAATGGTTCGATAGTTGAGAATGTCAAAGTGTGTTGACAGTTTCGAATGTTAAACTGTGTTAATATTTTATATTGTAAAATTTATGTTGACATTTCTGTTTAGCAACATTTGATAATTCATAATAAATCGTTTAACGTCAACGGTTTGAGAGTTGCCAATGTCAATTGTGTTGACAGTTGGAAATAATAAAACTGTATTGATGGTTTAGAATGTCAAAACTTTTTTGACATTTTATTCAGTAAGGTTTGACGATTCATCATAAATCGTTTAACGATTATCGATAGCCGTTGTAAATGGTTCGATAGTTGCCAATGTCAAGCTGTGTTGACAGTTGTGAATGTTACACTGTGTTGATAGTCAGAATGTCAAAACTTTGTCGAGATATCTGTTCAGTATGGTTTGGCAATTCCTAATAAAACGTTTAACGAGTTTCGACAGTTTGACAGCTGAGAATGTCAAATTGTGTTGACAGTTGGGAATGCTAAAACTGTATTGATAGTTCAGAATGTAAAAACTTGTTTGGCTTTTCTGTTCAGTAATGTTTGGTAATTCAGCATAAATCATTCAACGATTATTGATGGTTGTTGTCAATGGTTCGATAGTTGAGAATGTCGAAGTTTGTTGACAGTTGGGAATGTTAAACTGTGTTACTATTTTAGATTGTCAAATTTTATCGACATTTCTGTTCAATAAGGTTTGGTATTTCATCATAAACCGTTTAACGTGTTTCGACGGTTTGACAGTTGAGGTTGTCAAATTGTGTTTGACAGATTGTCCAATATATGATGACATTTCTGTTTAGTAATGTTTGGTATTCCATCATAAATCGTTTAACGCTTATCGATGGTTGTTGTCAATGATTTGACAGTTGCCAATGTCAAGCTGTGTTGACATTTGGGAATGTTAAACTGTGTTGATAGTCTAGAATGTAAAAACTTTGTCGAAATGTCTGTTCAGTAACGTTTGGCAATTCATAATAAATCGTGTTACGCGTATCGACAGTTTGACAGCTGAGAATGTCAAATTGTGTTGACAGTTGGGAATGTTAAAACTGTATTGATAGTTTAGAATTTTAAAACTTTTTTGGCATTTCTGTTCAGTAAGGTTTGGCAATTCATCATAACTCGTTTAACGGGGATCGATGAATGTTGTCAATAGTTCGATAGTTGAGAATATCAAAGCGTGTTGACAGTTGGGAATGTTAAACTGTGTTAATATTTTAGATTGTCAAATTTTATAGATATTTCTGTTCAATAAGGTTTGGTATTTCATCAAAAATCGTTTAACGCTTATCGATGGTTGTTGTCAATGATTTGATAGTTGCCAATGTCAAGCTGTGTTGACATTTGGGAATGTTAAAACTGTATTGATAGTTTAGAATTTTAAAACTTTTTTGGCATTTCTGTTCAGTAAGGTTTGGCAATTCATCATAACTCGTTTAACGGGGTTCGATGAATGTTGTCAATAGTTCGATAGTTGAGAATGTCAAAGTGTGTTGACAGTTTTGAATGTTAAACTTTGTTGATATATTAGATTGTCAAATTTATGTTGACATTTCTGTTTAGTAAGGTTTGGTCATTCATCATAAATCGTTTAACGATTATCGATGGTTGTTGTCAATGTTTCGATAGTTGAGAATGTCAAGCTGTGTTGACAGTTGGGAATGTTAAACTGTGTTGATAGTCTAGAATGTCAAAACTTTGTCGAGGTATCTGTTCATTAAGGTTTGGCAATTCATAATAAATCATGTAACGTGTGTCGAAAGTTTGATAGCTAAGAATGTCAAATTGTGTTGACAGTTGGAAATGTTAAACTGTGTTGATAGTTTAGTATGTCAAAACTTGTTTGACATTTCTATTCAGTAAGGTTTAGCAATACAGCATAATTCGTTTAACGATTTTCGATGGTTATTGTCAATGGTTCGATAGTTGAGAATGTCAAAGTGTGTTGACAGTTGCGAATGTTAAACTGTAATAATATTTTAGATTTTCAAATTTATATTGACATTTCTGTTTAATAACATTTGGTAATTCATAATAAATCGTTTAGCGCTCATCGGTGGTTGTTGTCAATGGTTTGAGAGTTGCCAATGTCAAGCTGTGTTGACAGTTGGAAATGTTAAACAGTGTTGATAGTCTAGAATGTCAAAACTTTGTCGAGGTATCTGTTCATTAAGGTTTGGCAATTCATAATAAATCATTTAACGCGTATCGACCGACGGTTTGACAGTTGAGAATGTCAAAGTGTTTTGACAGTTGGAAATATTAAACTGTGTTGATAGTTTAGAATGACAAAACTTATTTGATATTTCTATTCAGTAAGGTTTAGCAATTCAGCATAAATCGTTTAACGATTATCGATTGTTGTTGTCGATAATTTGACAGTTGAAAATGTCAAATTGTATTGACAGTTGGGAATGTTAAACTGTGTTTATAGTCTAGAATGCCAAAACTTTGTCGAAATGTATATTCAAAAACGTTTGGCAATTCATAATAAATAGTTTAACGCGTATCGAAGGTTTGACAGTTGAGAATGTCAAATTGTATTGACAGTTGGGAATGTTAAAACTGTATTGATAGTTTAGAATGTCAAAACTTTTTTGGCATTTCTATTCAGTAAGGTTTAACAATTCATCATAAGTCGTTAAACGCCTATCGATGGTTGTTGTCAATGGTTTGACAGTTAATAATGTCAAGGTGTGTTAGTTTAAAATGTCAAAACTATGTTCAAGTTTCTGTTCAGCAAGGTTTTGGCAAATTTATCATAAATTGTTAAACGCCAGAACAACGCTATAAAACTGTGGAATTTTTCTTTTTAAAAATATGTGGTCGCAAAATTCGTAGAGCTCTTCATCCATTTCATCCGGTGTTCAATGAGAAAAATTGTTGTGTATTGAGTGAAGACAATTTATAAGCAATCAGCGAACCAACATTACTTCCATTAAAATCACTGTAAGGTGCGGTTTGCACGCTGATAGCGTCATTAGCTGTCTTTATTCTATTGTAATGAGGAAGGATTTGGGGTTACGGTGAATGACAAGTTTTATTGATTGAATTATTTTCTAAAACTCCAACAAGATCGTGCAATTTGGCATACATCGCTCTGACCATCAATTAATTGCTGTCTTGTTTAATTGTTTACCAAATTTTGAAAAAATCCGATATTTTGAATTCATAAATGAGAGCAAATATTTCGTTTAATTTATGGAACACAATTGACAGTGGATAGCTTAAGATTCAGATTTATAACATTCCATTTGACAGGTGAGTTTGACAGATGTCAAATGGCAAGCCTTGGAACCATGACAACATTGTCCCTGCACTTAAAAGGTCACAAATATAACCATAAAAGAGTAGTCTAACGGAAGTCAAGAAAATAAATCGGTATTATGGCTTTATAAATAAGCAACATCAAATATACCCTTTAATTATTGAACAGAACGTCTTTCAACTGGCCTTCTTCACAATTTACACAAAATTGTCTCTCCATGATCTGTATGGATGCATTGGCAACGGTCAGTGTTAAAATATAACCTACGAAGCAGCTGTCACTGTCAAATCAACCATGATTTAAAAAGAAACCACTAGATGGCCAATTCTGTAGATGCGTGTTTATTTAATGGCTTCCTTCGTTGAATATTAAGCATTTACATCGCTTCTAAGTTAAATAAATCTTTAAGGAAGTTAACTAAGCAATTATTCAATTGTAAAAGAGGAAGTACAAATCTATAGAAACAAATCTCCCCCTTTCGAGATAAATGTAGTTTCATTAAAAGTATTCTCTTCATTACGTATGTGTAGGTGCTCATCAAGTCAGTCATTCGAAATCTTTTCGTTTTATGAGAGTTGGATCTATATATTACTTTAATGTCCCGAACAGTAATAAAATAAACGTGTGTTCAAAAATTTCTTATCAGTCAATTACACTTGTGGATTCTCCTTTTTGTTTAAAATCCAGATAACTTTTTATATAAAAAACCTGTGCTCTTAAAACTCCTATTGATTTAATTGAAGGCAGTAGAAGTAGAGAACTCAAATCAGACCTTGTCATTTTTTTATTTTATTGCATTTTTCTACGATATAAATTTTTATTGATATAAAGAATATATAAAATGTTTGATCGTAAAAATCAACTCATCCCTAAACCACCTGCCCATAATGATGATGATGGAATAGAACGCTCAATCGAAGTCACAAAACACCAGCAACAGCGCCACCACCAAACAAGACCGGCCAAAAACAAACTGTCAAGCATCAGAGACCACCGATTAGGTTCGTGACTTTATGTTCCGTTTATTTTTTATTTTATTATATTTTTATTTTTTTTTATAGTGGACTTGACGTAGTTGCCGTTTGCCGCTTCTGCTGTCGCTGCCACTACCGCACCACTGATTTAATTGTTTTATTAATGAAAACGAACGAAAAAAGAAATCGCAGTCCACGCCACCATCGCATCGCACACTCAAACCAGCTAAAATGCTAAATAACAAAGAAAATAAAAATCCAAGATAAATTATTGTTATGGGGTCGTTTAACCGATAGCGTTTGAATATAATATAATAAAGCCTACTGCAGGGTCGCACATGAAGGCTGATAAAAGGAAAATGGTAAGAAATAATAAAATCAGGTGTGAAGTACTTGAGTATTTCAAGTAAAAGAACTAGCTACTGATAGTTGTGCTTCTTTAGTTGACTACTCTGATACTGATACATATCAAGAGTCGGTTTAAAATATTTACAAGTACAATTACTGAGTATCAAATTATTAAGTACTTGATTAGTATTTGATTTTCTAGATTAATATTTCAAGTACTTTGTTCATTTTTGCATTACTTTCTTGCTTTTTGAATAATATGGTTGCTTCAATATTGCCAATACATTTATTTATCAAATCAAAAATTAAGACAAGTGTTTGGAACTACTTAAGTACTGCTCAAGTTCTTTGATTTTTCAAGTTCAGTACTTGCTATTTATATAGAAGTACTTTAAAAAGAAACTTAATTATTTCAAGTATGAATATTATATGGGTATACGGAATTTTCAAGTACAAATAATGGTATGCAACAATAAAATCAGGTGTGAAGTACTTAAGTATTTCAAGTACAAGAACTAGAAACTGGTTTTTGTGCTTCTTTACTTGACTACTCTGATACTGATTCATAACAAGATTTGGTTTAAAATATTTACAAGTACAATTACTGAGTATCAAATTATTAAGTACTTGTTCAGTATTTGATTTACTAGATTAATATTTCAAGTACTTTGTCCATGTTTTTAAATACTTTCTTGCTTTTAAAATAATATGATTGATTCAATATTGTCAATTCATATATTTATTAAATCAAAAAACAAGATAAGAGTTAAGAACTACTTAAGTACTGTTAAAGTTCTTTGATGTTTCAAGTTCGATACTTGCTGTTTATATAGAAGTACTTTTAAAAAAAACTTAATTATTTCAAGTACGAATATTATATGGGTATAATAAGGAATTTTCAAGTACAAGTACAAAGTACAATTGTAAGTCAGAGCACTTGTATTTTTACAGCGTCAATTACTCTCTTATTTTCTAAAGTAAAGCTAAATTTAACAAACATAACGAAGGGAACTTTATTTTACTAAACAATTTGGGTTTTGCTATTTTATTTTAAAATAAGATATCATTCAAAAGCCCTCCTCGGAAAGATCCACAGCTGCGTGTTGAATATAAGGATCCATTCAACACAGGTTATCGAATGGACCTACTAGAATCTACATGCACTAACATGCAACTTGTATCAAATGTCAAACGAAAACATGTCAATACAAACGTCTTTCCAAATTGTCATTACTTCACCACTTTCATTTTTATTAAGTTAAATGTTTTTAAAACTGCATAAACTAATAAATAAGGGCTTCTCAACCAAAACATTGGTCCTTCGAGCCGGATGTCAATACAAACTTCTTTCCAAATTGTAATTACTTCACCATTTTCGTTTTTATTACGTAAATTTTTTTTAAACTGCATAAACTAATAAATAAAGGCTTCTCGACCAAAACATTGGTCCTTACAGCCGGATGTGAATACAAAGGTCTTTCCAAATTGTCATTACTTCACCACTTTCATTTTTATTAAGCTAATTTTTTTTTAAACTGCATAAACTAATAAATAAAGGCTCATCAACCAAAACATTGGTCCTTCGAGCCGGATGTCAATACAAACGTCTTTCCAAATTGTCATTACTTCACCATTTTCATTTCTATTGTTGCATGAACTAATAAATAAAGGCTTCTAAACCAAAACAATCCGATTCTTTCGATTTATTTTGAACCACTTTTTTCTCGGTTAAACTTGATTGTAGATTTTTGAGGCGTCTAGCCTTTTTTTTGTGTTTTTACAGACAAACAAAATCTAACGATATAAAATACCATGATGATGATGCTTAAAAAATGTTGCTCCAAATAAAACGTTTCTACTGTTTATGGCTGAATCACAAACACGTTTCAGCATCGGCTTCACCTGACGTTTACGTGTTCAGCCGTAGGAATTCAATACATGCTATCACAATGGAGCTTCGACCTAACGTTTCGTTTGACTATCGTAAAGAAAAGAATGTAATGTAACGTAATGTGACTCCAAACGGAAGCTCTAGTTCAATTATCTGAACATTTGCTTTGTCTGACAACTCAAAAAAATGTCAAAAAACAAAATATTTGCTCTTTAGAGGGATGAAATAATAGAAATGTCATTCAAAGCAACCTCCAAGCAGGCCCACCGTAATGCAGACGAAGCCGAAGCTGAAGCGTGTTTGTGATTCAGCTATTAAGTTTTCAATAATTGTGGTATAATTTCCACTTACATAATAATGATACTTTTCAATCACCACTTTTATAATAAGTTTTAAATCATTGTTCTATTGATAATTGATCCAATATCGTAAATCTAACAAATATTCACAACACTTCAGATGACAGCCGAGTTTGACAGATGTCAAATGCCATCAAACCAATTAACGTTCAAATGTTTTTAGATGAAAAAAAAACCTTTCTACGGTGTTGTGAAATGGCCAGCAGTCTTCAATTGTTGTGTAATTAAATGAACTTAATAAGGATACTTCACAATCACTTCTTTTGGAATAAGGGTTAAAGCGTTCGATTGTTAAGCGATCCATTATCGTAGATAGCAAAGATACATCTAATATTTATAGCTTAACCACAACCGTTAAGTCGATCAGGGTTTTGACAGGCTTCTTACGAACTTAAAGATATTTTTTTGATATCATAAAGGCCAACCTAAGAATTCGAAGAACGTAATGTAACTTCAAACTTCAAAAATTAATACACAATGGCACACGTAAGTTTACTTAAACTTTTTTGGTATTTCTTTTTCTATTTCTTTTTTGATATTAACAACAGAAGGGACGACACTGCTGCTAGACACAGATTTTAAAATAAAACAAACAATACAGCTCATATACAAGTCAGCTGTCAAAGATCGGCAAAATAGAATCTACGATATTTACGATTAAAATGAAGCTTAACGTAGCATTTCAGATTGCCTCATAAGAATCCCTTGTTTCTATTCAATAGGTCAAAGTCGGCATGACCGAAATCGTGATTTAACTATTATAACATTTCGAATGACAGCTAAGTTTGACAGATGTCAAATGTCATTTGCTCTTAAAACTATGAAATGAATGACCATGTGTTTTAAATGTCCCACATACAATCCTAAAACAGGAATCTAAGGTCAAGAAATTGAAAAACTGGAAATACAATTTATTTAACCGTGTGAACTGACCTTAAACAAACTATTTCCAAACCAAAGTTTAATCAAAAATCTCCGAGTCACTGAATATAATTCAACAACCTGTTTTAAGAAAGAAATCAGATTCTTTGTGTGCATGGAAATAAATTCTGTTTGTTTTATTTTTACGAACTTGTAACTTACCCTTAAAAAAAGGTGAAGTTACCTTAAGCTCAAAATAAAAAGAGTTTTTTTTTTATTTTCGATCATTTATATTAATTTTGTTAGAGAGTTGGATAAAGAGGATTTTTTCTATTGTTGTATTTTTAAAGCTTTCAGCTTAAGGTATGTTTCCTTCGTATATTGGAACGGATTGCGTGATGTTTGTTTTTAGCGGAACGGGACGACACACTTTAACCAAACCAAAACCTTTTTGAGTCTTTTAGATTCCTTTCTTCTATAAAAAAAAAATATGCTTTTCAACTTCAACCTTACCGAAGCCAAATCAAATAAAGTAAAAAAAAAGTATAAAATCCCTTTTGGCTTTGACTCAATTTCAGCATACACTTCATATTGAAACACATAAATTATTTATTTTTATGATTATCTCAGTTGGTCATTGGGTTAATGGCGTTTCATGTTCATTGTCGTGTTATTATTTTTATTTTATTTCGTTTTCTTTATACATAAAATATATGTTTTTTTCTTTTTTCTTCAGTCTTCAATGGTGACTGGACTGGCAATGGGAAAAAGACGCGCTATACGTTCTTCATATCGACTTTGCAATTGCAACTTAATGAGGTCAAGTTGATATAAATTTTGAATGAACATATTTTTGTATCAAAATCAATTATTGAATTAAAATAAAAAAAAAAAGAAAAATACATAACATCCAAAAGCTGCGGGATGTAAAAGGATCTTCAAAGGAATATTTTATCGAAATAATTATTGTCTACAAACAGAACCAACAACAAAAACAAAAAAAGGTAATAAAAAATACCAAAACAAGTTTGAGTCAACAATTTTGAATCTAAAATACAAAACCCGAAAAATTCCAGGCTGTTTGCATAAAGATAAAAGAATTATAAGTCAAATAGGATTCGATCTGTTCCCTTTTATAGCTATATAGGGAAATAAATAGGGTACCTTTACTCATGTTCATAGTGTTTTGGTAGGGAAGCGTGTTTTTTCTTTCTTTTTTTTTTTGTTGTTATGTCATTTTTATGTAACCAGTTTTTCTGGCAATAGATAGCTCTGCAGGACACCAACGATTATAACTTGTAGTTTTGAAAATGGAAATGTATATAATTTCTTTCTTTTTTTATTTAATACCACCGGCCACAGCTGGTGGTTCTTAGTTATATTTATTGTTCCTTTATTTGACATTTGACAGAGAGGAGAAAAAAAATGTCCAACAATAGAAAAAAACAACAATTCTATATTTTACAAGTGTGAAAGGGACACAAATAATATAGTTTTTTTTCGAATTGAATTCAATAAAACTGTAGGGCAATTTATTTATTGGATTTTATTTTGTCTTTCTTCTTTGAAGGTTCGAAAATAGGTTTGTTGGTGTTTTTAATTTATTGAAACTATACTTCACTAATAAGATAATCAAAATGGAGTTGTTTTATTATTGAAAGAAATCCTTTTTTATAACAGGTAAAGGGATGGATTATAATCACAATAAAGTGATTTTAAGGTTTGAAGTTTACATTATTATGTTTGGTTAGCTGTCAAATTTCTTCATTTTTTAAAAATAATTGTATAATTAAATTTTATCGATTCCTTAATTGCAAAGGTTTGTCCAATTATAGGTTTCATATTGACAGCTGTCACTTTTGAAGACGTCATCAATGACAAGTGACAGAATTTCATTTTCAAAGCGAATGTTTTTAATAGCTTGAACGTTGACATTATTCTGCATGGAATACCGAGAGCTGTTCACGAGTTCTTTGTGCAGAAGAGGAGAGATGAACGTTGACATTATTCTGCATAGAATAACGGGAGCTGTTTATGAGCTCTATGAGCAGAAGAGGAGAGAGGAACACCGACTTCTCAGAAGGAAAAAGAGAGAGAGCAGAAGAAGCGTGGAAGATGTTGAGAAGTTCAAAAGTAAAAATGAAGTTCGAAAGTTTAATGTAAAGGATAAACGAAATTCACAAGTGCATAAGCTTCGAACTGAAGGCTGCAAAGACAAAAGTGGAAACATTAAAGAAGAACCACCGACAATGCTGAGAATATGGTAGGACCACTTCTGCAGACTGTATAACGAACCGAATTCCACTGTCAAACAAAATGATCCATTTAATATAAACGAAGAAAGTCCACAATACCGTCCTTTTGACTTAGACGAAGTAAGATTGCCATATATTAGCTGAAGTCTAAGAAAGCCGCTAGGGCAGATGAGTTGGTTAAGAGCATGAACCAACAGTTGAGAAAGACCGCGGATTAGATGGCGCGAACAATTGGAAAGTGACATAACCCAACTTGGAATGCGGAACTGGAAGGTAAATGGCGGAGTTGGTTGGGTGAGGCCCTAGTTCACAAGGGACTGTTGCGCCACGTTAAGTAAGCAAGTTGATATTATTGTGCGATCGCGACTGTTGGTAGCAAGATCCGTAAAGTCGCCGGTTATTTGGTCATTTGTCTATTTTGAAGCTGTCATGTTTTGACATTTGACAACTAAAGCTACGCTTTGACTGATGAAACAATTTCACGACTTAAACTACGCTTTACTGAAAACGACACGATGTACGATAAACCCTAATCCTTTAACACAAAGTGTATTTATAAAACATTAGAAAACAAAAAAACTTTTCAAAAGATAAAACAACACAAAAATAGATTTTCAATTTAACTTAATATTTTAAGCTCATGGGTTTATGTGTGCTTCATTTTATAAATACAGTACACACAATTTTTTTATTTGAAGAAGTGTAAATATAATGATAAGAAAATGAAAAATAAACAAAAATATAAAGTGTTTACACTGTATATAATATTCTCTTAAGACACCTTAACTTTAAACTGATTTTCAACCTCCCACATTATGGGAAGTATATGTGTGCATACATATTTATAGAAGAAGCTGAACTACTTTAGATACCAAGATGAAAAAATTTGTTTACTATAAACTTTTTTAAAATTTGTTTGTTTTTTTCTAATTACTCCGACTAATTACTGTGGAAAATATAACAATATTTAGATTAAAACTTTGACTTGTTGAGAGCTTTAAACAAGGTTATATAACAGAAAGAAGATGAAAGGAAGGTCCAGTGGAAAATGGAATGGAGAAGAAGCTAATTATGATGTCTTTATTTATTTAAACCAATTTTCAAGATATCACACTGATTTCAATTGATCTATTTGATAATTATTTTCGTTTTTGATTTGACTTTTGACATCTGTCAGCTATGACTTTAAATGATGCAGAAATGGAAAAACACACCACAAATCTTTATGAACAAAGATTTCAAAAAATTTTATATTTCACCATTTTTTTAATCTTGAAAGTACACCATACTAATTCTTATTTTAATCATCAAAGAGTCAAAAGTTTTTGAAATCAAACAATTCTATTTCATAGCACGCTGAACGCATTCATTAGGAAAAACACACCACAAATCTTTGTTCAATTGAATTAAATGCCAAATTAGTTTGACTTTATGAACAGAGATTTCAGAAAATTTTATTTTTTAATATTTTTTTTTTCAATCTTGAAAGTCCACAACAACAATTCCTATTTTAATCTTCAAAGGGTCAAAAGTTCCTGAAATCGAACAATTCTATTTCATAGCACGCTGAACGCATTCATTCATTCATTCAATCCAATAACTTTCTGTCTCACTTTATCTTCATTACGAAAAAAGTAAACAAGTTGAACGTTCACAATGAGGATTTTAAAATTTTTTAAATTAAAAAAAAAAAACAATCTGGGAAAAACTTAGAAATGTCAAATCGTTCAATGAGATTTTTTACTGGCAAATTCTGATTCACGTGAAAATATAAATATTTTGCATCATTTTAAATTGATTATTGCATCATGCGTAATTATTTCAAAATCTGTGTTCACATTTAGCTTTTTTAAGGTGACTCATTTTGACGTATCATCACTGTCATATTTTTTTTTTTAATTAAACAAAATTTGTTTTACTTTCTTATCTCTTTTAAACATTCAATTAAGGATAAGATAAAATGTGAAGTGAGTCATAAAGAAATAGTTCAAAATCACTCCGTAAAGATTTCATCATTTGGCCCAGTTTAACGTTGGTCATTTTTAGTTCAGAACTGTTTGAACTGTCAAACTCAAAATTGAGTTAGTTCAGTGCGTTCAGAGATTCAACGCCTTGTTATTTTTTTCTTTTAGAGTACGGTTTTATTTACAGATTATTTAAAACACACACAACAAGCGTTCAAAAGAAAATTTAACAATATTTAGATTGATTGTCAAGCATATGAAAATGAAGAAAAATGTAAATTTCATTTTGAGGCTGAAGCTTGTTGCTGTAAAAAAAAGTGCAAGATTGTCATAATTATTGAACGTATTTTAGAATTCAAGTGGAAACAATGATTAACACAATTTGTATTTCATAAATTAAGGAAAGTGTTAGAAATCACAAATGCAGACAACTAAAAGCACGAATGCATTTTTAAAATAAATGAAAGTTATCAAACAACATTCACAATAGTTTTTGCTCTGAATGTACTCAACATGCTCAGGTGGCTGAGTTCAGAT